>NW_020451005.1:125000-180827 GCF_003343035.1 Apteryx rowi | reverse complement strand
ACCCTCGGCCCGCGGGGACCGTGGGTCCCTGCAGAAGACCTCGTAATCGCCTGCCCGACAGCAGAAGTTTAGGCAGGAGAAACGCTTCTTTCTGTTATGCGGTAGCTTCTTTCTCAGGGGTTATAGCGGTGCCAGTTAGCTGGTGTTTCTGAACTGACGTAAAAAGATAGCTACAGTTTTATGTGCAAATCATTCAATATTCTTATTAATACAAACTTGCATAAAATATAGTTTCCTTTTCGAATAACTCAATCCTACGCTTTAGGAGGATGAACAGAACTTTATGGCACAAGATTTATCTAAATTAATGTGACTACGGCACTCATTGAGGGCAGTAAAACAAGGTGTACTATTCTGTTCCAATGACGGTCTCACTTTCACTGCTGCAGCCCGGCATTAGTGCAAAAAGATTTATGTTTGCGGCGAGGTACCAACATGTCTCTCCCCCTTCCTCTCACCCGCCAGCAGGAGTGCGAGCTCTCCTCGCAACAAGCGGAGGGAGAAGCGAGCTCCGCTCGCCGCCCCTCACCCGGCCGCGGCGAAGTTGCAGCCTTTCCGCGCAGGAGGCTGCGGGACGCACGCAAACCTGCGCGGCTCCAGTCCCGCGCAACTCCTGCCCTCGGTCACTCAGGCGGAGCAGGCGCCTCTGCCCTGCGCTGCGCTGCGCTGCGCTGGCCCGCGCGGGGGGGAGGCGGGAGCGCGTGTGAGCGTGTGCGCGCCGCCGTGCCCGCGCCCCCGCCGCCGCGATTGGCCGCGCCGCTGACAGCTGCGCCGCGATTGCAGGAGGCGCGGCGCGGCTCCGCCCCGCCGCCCGCGCCCGGGCACCATTCATAAACTAAACAACCCGCCGGCGGAGCCGGAGACACACAAACACGCGGAGGAGGAGGAGAGGCGCGGAAAGTGAGAGCTTCGGCGCGCGCTTCCAGGGGTGGGGAGGGGGAGGAGAAGCAATCCCGGGCACGGCAGCTACGCCCTCCTCCTGCTCAGGATAAAACACATTCTGTGCAAAGAAAAAAAAAATCAAAACAATCTATATAGAGCTGCAGGACAGGAATGAAAGATCACAGACCCAGTGCACAAGTCTGCGCCTAAAGATAGAGAAAGCCACAGAACCGGGTTCAGACAACGCCTCCAGCAGGAAAAGGGAAATCAACAACACCCCCTGACAGTCTGAGAGAGCAGCAGCCAAACTCATGCACATCTCTGGTGGTGCCACGGACTGAGAGAGAGGGAGACAGAGAGAGAGAGTTCACTCTTCCGCTCTGGGCATTTCTTGCATTCTTCTCCTCCTCTCGTACTGTGTGCGGTTTTAAACTTCGCCGCTGATCGGCTTTTCTGCGGGGACCTTCTGCGAGTCCTGGGGAAGTTTGTTTGGGTTATTTTTTTAATGAACTACTGAAACGTTTTTGTAGCCGCGTGGGGGGGGTGGGCGCCTCAGCGCAGAGGCAGCACATACCTCCCTGCCCCCGCCGCCACCCAAAACTTCGTGCTCCGGGAGCCTGCAGGGACTGCCCGCGGCTCCGGCGCCGCCGCCGCCAGCTCGCACCGGCCCGCTCGCCGGCGACTCGCACTGCTTCGAGCCGGGCAGCGCTCCGTTTCGCTCCTTTGTGTTCCGTCCTCTCGACCACTGCCATCCTCCTCCCTGATTTTTTAATTGCTCGCACTTGGGTGTTGCTGCCGTCTTCTTCCCGGAGGGGGTGGGGGTCTGCGATTTGGCTGGTGCCCTCCGCAAAGCTGCAGCCACCGCTAAAGCATTGGATCCCTCAACGTACTGCGAGAGCCCGGTGTACAGCCCGGACCTGTGCCCCAACATGATCGCCGCGCAGGCCAAGCTGGTCTACCAGCTCAACAAATACTACACGGAGCGCTGCCAGGCCCGCAAGGCGGCCATCGCCAAGACCATCCGCGAGGTGTGCAAGGTCGTGTCGGACGTGCTCAAGGAGGTGGAGGTGCAGGAGCCGCGCTTCATCAGCTCCCTGAGCGAGATCGACGCCCGCTACGAGGGGCTGGAGGTGATCTCGCCCACGGAGTTTGAGGTGGTGCTCTACCTCAACCAGATGGGCGTCTTCAACTTCGTGGACGACGGCTCCCTGCCGGGCTGCGCCGTGCTCAAGCTGAGCGACGGCCGCAAGCGCAGCATGTCCCTCTGGGTGGAGTTCATCACCGCCTCGGGCTACCTGTCCGCCCGCAAGATCCGCTCCCGCTTCCAGACGCTGGTGGCCCAAGCCGTGGACAAGTGCAGCTACCGCGACGTGGTGAAGATGATCGCGGACACCAGCGAGGTGAAGCTCCGCATCCGCGAGCGCTACGTGGTGCAGATCACGCCCGCCTTCAAGTGCACCGGGATCTGGCCCCGCAGCGCTGCTCAGTGGCCCATGCCCCACATCCCCTGGCCCGGCCCCAACCGGGTGGCGGAGGTGAAGGCGGAGGGCTTCAACCTGCTCTCCAAGGAGTGCTACTCACTGACGGGCAAGCAGAGCTCGGCCGAGAGCGACGCCTGGGTGCTGCAGTTCGGCGAGGCCGAGAACCGGCTGCTGATGGGCGGCTGCCGGAACAAGTGCCTCTCGGTGCTGAAGACCCTGCGCGACCGGCACCTGGAGCTGCCGGGGCAGCCGCTCAACAACTACCACATGAAGACGCTGCTGCTGTACGAGTGCGAGAAGCACCCGCGGGAGACCGACTGGGACGAGGCGTGCCTGGGCGACCGGCTCAACGGCATCCTGCTGCAGCTCATCTCCTGCCTGCAGTGCCGCCGCTGCCCCCACTACTTCCTGCCCAACCTAGACCTCTTTCAGGGCAAACCCCACTCGGCCCTAGAAAGCGCTGCCAAACAGACCTGGAGGCTGGCCAGAGAAATCCTCACCAATCCCAAAAGCCTCGACAAACTATAGGGCTAACACCCACGCGCACAAAACGAACCCTCCGTAAACAACGACGGCGACTACAAACTTTTTATTTAACGCACCCGACGACAGCGAGAGGCGGCGAAACGAACGCGCCCCGCCGGCCCCGGCCCGCCCCCACCCACCTGCAGTTCGGCGTTTAAAAACTTGCGGGCATTTCCCCAGCATAAACTCGCACTGCGTTCCACGGGCGAAGGGAAAAACCTCTCCTCTTTTCCTCCAATGTGAATTTTTAAAAAGTCACAAAAAGAAGCGATCGGACTTTTGCAACACCAAAACGAAACCCGAAAGGTACATTTTCGAATAAATGTATAGTCCTTTTCTTATTCTTTCTTGTTTGCCTAAATGTTGTCACCAAGTGAAAAATTATTTAACTATATGTACAAATTTCCCTTTAAAAAAGTTTTACTGATGTTAAATGTATTTCAGTGCCAAGGTCAGATTATGTGCCCCACAACTGACTTGTTGCAAATAGTAATAAAAATATTACTTTAACTTTACATCGACTTTTTTTGTGAATGGTTCTTAAATTCAGACTAGTAGATTATTTCTGAACCTCAGGAAAAAGAAAAAAGGAAAAAAAACCCACAGAAACACGAAAAGTAAAGACAGTTTAAACGCGATGCCTAGCCGATGGCTTAGCTCGGCATATTCACTGACGTTTTCTAAAGTTCCCCCTATTTTCTATTAAAATGGTGCATCTAAGAAAAAAATCTTACATATTTTTGTAGCTGAACATGTGACAACAGCCGTTATATTTCTATGCCTTTAAACTTCCCCTCTAAATCTTGAGAATATAGGGACCATCTCGCAGCAACTCGCCAGAATTTGGACAGAATTAGAGGAACACGGCATTTCTATCGTATATTCGCCACGCTTATTTTCCCGTGTAGTTTTCTGGTAAATCTCAAACGCCCCATGTTTTCTTTTAAAAATACACTGCTCTTTGCTTTCGCTTACCAGAGCGAATGAGCTATCCATTTGACTTTGACACGAAGGAAGTATAGATCTGCCCTGAATAATTAACACGCTTTAGAGCAACTGGTCGATATTTTTTTAAAGCAAACATTTGTTTTTCCCGAATTTTAAATACAGCATAAAATCGCACCCTAGCGTAGCACCGTACCCAGAGGAGCACATAAATGCCAGAGGAAACCAGTCAGGTCTGTATTAACACTCCGCAACCAGACAGCTTCGGTCTCGTTCCCCGCCCAAGCCCCCTCTCCCGTAAAAAATAAAATGCTAGCCGATTCGTTGTATTTTATGCTACAGGGATTTTTATTCTAAGTTTTCTAAGGACGACTTAAAATATTTGCAGCATTTTTCTGGAACGCAATTCTGAGTTTTCAAAGCATTATCATTATCTGCTCTCGCGACCCGAAATATTTCCAAGTCGGTTTGGAGCATTTCAAGCGAGTTCTCGTGCCCTTTCCGAGGGAGGTAAAATGTAACTTCTTGCTCTAAAGAACTACTTCCGTTTCTTTGTGGACGGATCCGGAAAGAAATAGCCATTCACATTTGGGTTCCTTTTGTCTTTAAGTTAAAACGAAATTAAAAGCTCAAAACAGAGCCCGGGAACTAAACTTAAAGCAAAACTGCGGTCACTCAGAAGGCAATCCTAGCTAACGGAAAACAGACACTGACTGTGTAAAACGCCCGTGTAAAAGCGCTTTTGTGCTCTCTGCACCCAAACAGCCGTGCATATTCTCACTCGGTTAATTTTAGGAAAGCGGTGTTATTCGTGACGTTAAAGCCTTAACACGTTCCGCGAGTTTCTCTTAGAGCCGTCAGAGCGCTGAACGTGCCTCACCTGCCACAAGCGGTTTCAGCGCTAGGCGGGAGCGCTGCCGCTTCCTTGAGAAAACAGCCCCGGACTGCGAGTGTAAACTCTGATCTTATCGGCACCGATACTATCTCTGCTGCAGGTTTTCCTTCACAAACTTGTCACAATGTTTTCTTTTCAGTAGTTTAGACAAATATACAAGTAGCTTAAATTTATCAAACACATGAAGACTCATTAATTAAGCAAGCCGCCTGCATTCCCCCGGAGCAGGCTTTCTTTGAGGGGCCTGTTGTCCTGCAGCAGCGCCAGGCACCGGCGGCCAGGTGCAGCCACTGAGGCAGAAGGTGGGGCGCGGAGACGCTAATACTTAAAAGAAAGCTCTGCTGTCACCCTGGCTGCTTCTAAAGCAAAAACATTCAGGTTTGATTTTTAGTGCTCCCCCCCTTTTTTTTGCATACACACACGAGACACTAAGGAGGGTCTTCAAAAAAAAATTTTTTTAGGACCTGACTAGAGTAGGACCACAACTAGAATATAAGAGATGCCTTCCGTATTCATGTGACTGGCTTCATCTTTTATAGGAACCTAAATAAAATCTCTCAGGTACAGAATTAAAGATGCAGTCAGACCAGAATGCCTGCTCGCAGTTATGAAAATAACTACCAAATGTATGAGAAAAGGAGAAAAGGAAGCAAAATGAATGTATGTCGATGCCCCATAAAACAGGTAATAGGAATGGTAAGAATTCTTAACTGCACTTCCATGTCCTATGTGCTAAACATGGAACAAAAACATACACAGTAAGCAGAGCCGTAAGACTTTTTTCATGGTAATAGAATACATAACAGAATATTTTAGATTGATGATGCAATTCAGTACCATATCAAAATGTCTTTATATTTAATACTTGTATTCTTTTCACCATCAAATTAAAAAAAAAAAGTACTACCAAAAGAGTAAGCATATCAAAATTTTAAAAGCTTTTTCATACTTTAAACCATTTCAAAAATATTTCAGGACAACAGAAAAGTTAAATTTCATTTATGGTACCACATAAAAATCACAATTCTAGTTAATTGCTCATATTAAATTCTAGCTCTAAGAATTTAATAGTATTCTTTTTCAAAATAAATTTATTCCTTGATAGTATTTGATAATCCCAGCTTTCAGAGTCACCAATGCCATTTTTAATACAGACAAGACCAATTTATTCAATAGGAACAAAGAACTGAACTGATGCTTAACAAACAAGATATCCTCTACAGAAAAGCAAAGACCTAATTCTGTATAGCACCACTACCTTCAACTTTTTTTCCTTCAAAAAGAAGTTATTACCCTATTTAATAATAAGCAGTTATTTTAAATCCAAGAGCTTTCACTGTGCTTAAAATTGAATACAAGAATATTTACCAGCAATGTGCCATACTTTTGAAATGCTGCTGAAATACTGTAAAAACGTTCAAGTGCAACCTTATTGAGTGAATTTCACAATATAATGCCTTTGAAATTGGAATTTTACTGAAAGGGGACTCATTTTAAGCAAAACACGAGTAATCAAGTAACTCGGAGCAAATAAAGTTTGCGGAAATTAACAAGTTAGTTCAGAAACACATTTTAAGAGGGCAATTATGTTTTCTCCTTAGGCACAATAAATAATAACAGGCCCTATAAAATCTCTTACAGAATAATAAGATACAGAAGCACTGCAAACCTAAGAGTGTAGGAAGTTAAGCACGATGTTATATTGGCATTATATAAAAATAGAAAAGTAAAACAAAGCATTGGGGCTAACAGCCTTGTTGAACTTTCTAGTATTCACACAGGCCTGTGATCCAAGATGTCTTTATTTAAGATGCCTCCCTGGAGCTTTATTCGCAGCAAGCTAATTAACATTCAAGCAGGGTCGAATTGTGGGAGGGGGAGAAAAGGGAGAGGGAAAGAAGGTGTCACTTAAGTGAAGTTCAGTAATGTGTATGGTCAGTCACAAACTTATTAAAGGGGGAACATAGCAGACCAATAGAGGTAGAGGAAGTAGAATGAAGAATTAAAGGTCGTGGGTAATTTGTCATCATCTCTCAGAGCTCAGGGTCAATGATCTCTTACCTTCGGGTCGATTTTCTTAAAACTGGGATCTTCTTCATCCACCTCAAAGTAGACCTCAGAGGAAGTGATGGAAAGAGTGCCTTTCACTACAACTGAGGGTGCCACAAGCTGAGCTGGTGCACTTAGGTTAACTGGACCTGCCAAAGGGCAAAAACACCAACAATATTCAAAACAGAAAAGACAACAAGTGCAAATTACTAGCTTTTCAAGTTTAATATATAAAAATATATAAATAAACTGAAGAGCTTAGCTTTAAAAAACAAAACTCTCTTATCCCAGGAAAAAACATATGTAATAGATTTACAGCGTCTCTCTGCTGTCAAACATCGAAGCAGCTACAATTGCAAACTGATGCATATATTATACATGCCAGAGATGGCTTTAGCATAGCAGGATATAGTTTTTACTCGGCTGCATTTTGGTTTTGAGAAACTTCAGTAGTTGCATACCTCCTTTTATAAGCAATCTAGAGAGTGCACACATGAACACTTGAAATCTTATTGTCAAATGTGTTCTTTAGGAACTGGAGAGTTTCAATAGCTTTCTGCAAAGATGAACACAGCAGTCAAGGCTCAAAGTTGTCTAACTGTAAAGTGTTCCCTCATGGATGCTAGAAATCTATTGTTAAGGTTACACAATGTTGTAGAGTCTAAAGTTAAATGTTTTAAAGATGCTTTTGATTCCATGTTAAATATTGTTCAAGGATTCCATATAGTGTTAGTGTAGCTCAGGGACTGTGGGAGTAAACAGCTGGAGGGTTGGTTTCCAACTGAATGAATTTTTATTGGAATAATAACATCTCCACAGGGCTTATCACAGGGACAAATCAGACTACTACTGAAAACAATAGGTTCAGCACAGATCTGACAATACAGAGCCTATTATATAAACTAACACATATAGAAAGAAAGGAGGTTAGGTTTGTCATTCAGCTGATTAAGAGGTAAGGAAAAGAAGTTACTTGCTTGCAGTATTATCTGACTTTTGTAAAACAGTGGAAGATATGAAAGTGACATAGACAATTTTGTTTTAATAAAGCATCTATAAATGAGGTACACACGTTCAGGTAATCAATGTGAGAATAACAGACAAAAAATTCAGATGAATTATTTCCATCGATTGTTAGGAGGGTGATGGTCCTTAATCTCACATCAATCTCAATGTGTGCCACTAGGACAAAAGAAGAGATGCTCTGCTGAGATCAGAGCAGCTTTGCCCTCTATTCCCAATGTACAAATACATTGTGTTTGCAGATGGGCATGAGATAGCTGCAGAACTGCCATGATTTCCCAAAGCTCACCCCCCCCAAATGGATGAAATAAGCAGCTATGTGTTCTTTTGCTGTCTCCCTTTGCCCTCTGTACATTAGCATGTAATCCAGAGGAGAAATAACATTTTTTCAATCATTCTCAGACATTCAATTACAGGGCAAGCAGACAGCTGCAGAAGCTGGGGCAGTCCAGGTCCTGTAGAAGACCCCTGACAATTTCCACTTCATTTCTAACCCACACCACTTTATTAGTGAGGATTACTACTTAATCCTATTGCCATTGTCAAGATTATATAATTAAACTCCCCTTTCACCTCTATTACAGTATGAATGTATTACTAGAAGCAATGAATGTATAATAAAAGAGAAGGAAACAGGGAGAAGTCTGTTGAGAAGGAAGCTCATGGCAGAAAGGAAAAAAAGACTCACATACACAAAAATGCCATCGCATTATTCTCCAATTACTTTGCTTTACTTCACTCTTCCTACTTTTTTTTTTTTTTAATTAGACTGTAATTTTAACTTTGCTTTTAAAAAATAAGAAGAGTTGAATGCAGTTCGGGCACGGGATAAGCAAACTGCCAATAAATAACACTTCTGGTAATTTCACTAAATTATCATAATGGATGATTATACTACTAGGTTCTCAGGGAACTAGAATTATCCAAGAAATGAAGTCTTTCTCTATGGTAAAGGGGCATGGACACCATATGAGAAAGTTGAAAAGCATGGAGAAGTTTGCATTTTCCTGAAAACCCATGTTCCCCAAATAACAATGAAGATGCACTGGAACTCCCAGTCCCTGAACTGAGGGGTTACTGTTTACATTTTGTACTGTACAGAAATGGGCTCATTCCACCTGGATTGAAATATCAGCAAAGACGGTTGCATGTGACCCACTAAAATTAATCACGTTCAAGGAACTGAAGTAGTACTTCTTCTTCAGGAAAAAGTGAAGTCAAACATGGGTATGGCCTGTGGGGAAGGGACTTAAATGGGGAAATGACAGGAGGTTTAAAGGAGTTAAACCCAGTGCATGTACAGATCCTTTGAACCCAAGCAAATAACTAATGTATACAATTTTTATAAACTCAGAAAAAAAGTAAAGCTCTCCAAAGCCTTTAATTGCAGAAAACTTACATAACTGCCCACCAGCCCTAATGTTTTGAGGAGTGGAACAAAGTCAAAAATAGAGAAAGGAAGCTCTTTTCAAGGAAGAGCTACTGTTTCTAAGGAAGGTTTCCTAGAGCACTGACAGAAATCCACTGTGGAAGCAAGAAGGTTATAAAAGCTAGAGAAAGAAAGCTCACAACTCTCCTCAAGTAAATCCCCAGCACCTGAGGTGCATAGAAAAATGATCTTTCAGTAACTCCTTTATGGGAAGGAACAATTTGTCCGTGTGTATCCCTGAAACATTATTCACTGTAGAACAGGGGAGATCAGAACTTAAACAGTAAAGAAGCTGAGGAGAAACTAGACAGCTGAAGTTACCCGTGAAGTTGTCCAAATCTTTATCCTCGATGGATGACAGGGTATCATCGTCTCCTTCCAAGAGAATCTCACTTTCTGAGTTCTGATTGCCTAAAACTTGACTCTTGATGGACTGCTTTCCTTTAACAAGCACATCTTCATCTGGAGCTGAAATGAAAAAGACACACAGTTGTCTGTCAAGTCTCAGAGGCAACAGTTACAATGCAGTCTAATGGCTTTTAAAATGAAAATTGAGGAAGAAAACTCTGTTCAGGACCATCTACGGGAAGCACCKGTGTTAATCCTCTAGTGTTAGGACACAACTAGTTTTAATCCTATTAAGCCTGCTCAAAATTATCTGGAGCTCACTGCAGCATTTAGCTCTATTTCAAGTCTTCACGACAGAGGAGGGGAAAGATGTAACAAACTCTCTCCCCCCTGCGACTTTCCAGCGGCAGCGGAGCTCTCCCGCTGGGAGGGGGTCCGGCGTGCCAGGCCTGAACCCGACTCTCCAAAGCGGGGCCCAAGCGCTGGTCTGGCCGGGCCAAACCGAGCGGGAAGGGGGCCGCGAGGACCCACCGGCCGAGCGCGGAGCGAGCGAGTCCCCAGGGGGAGGGCTCCCGCCGGAGGGCGGGCGCCGCGGCGCAGCCTGAGCCGCGAGCAGGGCAGGTAGCGGGGCTCCGCGGCTGCTCCGCGCGGGGCCGGGCCCGCAGGTGGGCGAGGGAGGCGCCGGCGGCGAGAGCGCCCGGGGGCTGGGGGAGGGGAAACCTAAGAGGCCGCCTCCGAAAGCGCCGGGCAGAGCGGGCGCCGGGATCCCCACGGCTGCCGTTAGCCGTACGGACAAGTGAGAATCCTGTGCGCATCTGGTCAGGCGGAAACGCGCACACGCCGGTAAAGGAGACGTTCAGGACCCAGGAGCCCGCCGGGGCCGGAGGCAGGCGTGCACCTGCTCCGCGGAGTCCCGCAGTGCCGCCGGACCGCGAGGGGGGCACAGCGCTGCCCTGCCGGCTCGCTTCCGAAGAGGGCGGCAGGGCGCGGGCAGCCCCGGTCACCCGGGGCGCGCAGCCCCGCGCCGCGGCGGGACCCGCGCGGGCGGTTCCGCCTCCGCGCCCCCCTCGCCCCCTCGCCCCCGGGCCGGCCCCCGCGCCCTCTCCTCCAACAAACAGCAACTGGGCAAGGAAATGCCAGGGCCAGGTGGAAATAGCTGTAATGGTATCTCTGCGCTGCCGCTTCTAAATATTTTGTTTAAATTACAAGCTCAAAGCGGCAGCAAACAGAAGGCGATAGCTGACTACACACAGAAGTTAATAATTGCTTTGCGAAAAGGTAAAAGACAGCAGAGGGTTTTTTATTTAAGTTTAAAATAAAAACATTATTTCTTAAAAAGAAATTGAGAATGCACATGGCACTGCTATGTTTGCAAAACATCCACCAAACATATCATGACCAACTAACTTCACCACATTGCTCATTACTTTGTTTGATTGCTGCCATACATGAAGTTCCACTGGCTTACTTAAAAAAATGGTAATCTGCAAACATTTACAGAAGAAAGCAATTCCCCAGTGGCTATATAAATATAAAGTTTCAATTGTTTAAGTAAATATATGCACATAAATTGCAAATAATAAACTTTTTAATTAAGTGAAAACTTAAAAAAAAAAACAAAAAAGAGAGAGCCTGAAAGTACCCTGTTTCATTTTAGGCCTTCAGCTAAAAAAAGAAAGAAAAAGTTTAACTTGACACACAAAATGTAATTTATGCATGATCATTTTCCCCTAACCAGTAACTGTCACTTGTAAGTAAGGCTAAAAAAAAAAAAAAAGAAAAAAAAAGAAACCTTGAAAAACTTTAACTGCATTGTACAAACTCAAATTTTACTTTCTTCTAAAATGCACTGGTTCGTGTAAATAATGGAAACTCATATTCTGGAATTGTTCAACCTGAGCTGAAAACCTTCTTGTCATGGAAAATATGCAGCTGATATTTAGAAAGGTTTTCCTGTAATTAACTCCCTCTTGAGGATTTTAAGTTAGCAGCAGTAAAATTACCAACAGTATACTAATATACACCACATGCACTGTTACTCAGTGGCCTAACAGCATTCTGCTGAAGATTAAAAGGAAAGTAAAATAGAACCAAAACCATTCCAAGAATAAATAAAGATAATCAATTCTTTTTCTTTTTTCTTTTTTTAATACTGGCAAACTGTATTTGTTGTTTCATAAACTCTGTCTGCACTGTACCTATCTGCCATTTCTGCTTCCTTTACTATAATCTATTTGCAGTATACTGAAGATGCCATTTTAAACTAGACATCTACCTATTCTCATTTAATATTTAAGTGAAAGACAAGATCAAAGTTTAATACTTTTATATTTAGCACAAAAGTTTTTTGTCCAAGATAGTAGCATGTCCTTCAGTCCTTTTTCTCATTAAGAAAAAATAAAATCAACATGGCACCTTCTAAGCCAAGGGTGATTGGATAGGAGCAATTTACCTCTCCTGCCTCATCGTCTTTACTTTTTCAGATTTTATTTCTTTCCCAAGCTTATATTATACTGATTCAAAAATGTAAATTACGTAAGATGTAACTGCCTTTTTCTTTTTTTTAAAAGATCTTAGACCAAGAGTTATTTTAGTCGATTCTTATGGAAGTTTTCAATTTCTATCATCTCTTTGCATATGACGCTAGCTATCCACATTTCCTGGCATGCTGGTATGCATAAACATTTATATACGCACATGCATACGAAGACGCAGAGCATGAATACATATCTTCAAATACTAGCTTCTGGAAGGCAATAAGACATCATACTCTGAACCACAAACCTTTTTTTTTTTTTTTGGTCTTGAGTTGAATTACACACTACACCTACATCCAACACATACAAGCTCACATGTGGGTATGTGTTTGCATGGAAATGGAATATATTCCACACAGATTCATCTATTTTATACACTTGTATAGATAGACAATCTTTGGTTCTCTCTCAGTATTTACTGATTAGAGAGAAATGCATCTGAGCGAGTATGACTGCCATGTAACTTACACTCAGTTCCCACATACGTGCTTCGGTAGAGTACATCTGATTTCCTATTTCAGGTCCCAAACTCTACTCTGCCATCTGCTAACCCAAACTGCTCTGTGCCAGGTCTGGCTATTCTTGGCACGACTGGAGCTTCTGGCTCCAATCCTGCAGATCTAAGCATATATTCACATACATCTTTTCAAGATCAAGACCTGAAGGCATGGCCTGTGTTGCACGGTACATAACAGCATGCTGGCAGAGTATTTATCTAGCACAGTAATTTCATTATTGTAATTCCATACAGTTCTTCCCAAACTGCTCTATAAGACCCCATTTCCCCTTCTTCAAGGAGCTTTTTGCAAACAGATCTCTGCATCTGCATAGAGCCTCATTTATTCCGGCTAAGCCTTTGGAACACTCGGGTGTAAAAATAGGAATTTAGCTTATATTGCTGAACAAACTGCAAGCTTTCATAGAATGAGAAACTATTTTAAATTGTTTGTCCACAGCTTTACTTTAAACAAGGGAGGCATTTTTTAAAAGCCATTTGAAAAAGAGTATCAGAAAGCACCATACAGAAGATAACTTACTATTAAGGGTTTTTTATTTCTGGTAAATATATTGGAAAAAGCAATTCAGGGAAAAGTTGCTTTAAAAAAATTTTACTACTTTTTTTTTTTTTAAGGGAATAAAAGAAACCTCCTTCTAGTCCTCCCACTTCTTTAAGACGACAGCACTGGAAAAAAAATGAGCACTTTCACATCAGATATTTTTTATTTTATTTTTACAACTTCTTTTTTATCCCTTGCATTGAGGCAGTGAAAACTGACCAGTCAAATTCAATATTGTATATGATCAGTTCCTAGTCAGTTTGGGTTACAATGCTCTGAACTAACTCAGCCTATTGTCTTGACTGAAATACTACAGACTATTTTAATCCCCCCCCAAAGGTTTTTAACATGTCAGTAAAAACCAACAACAAACCACTTGTTAAAAAGCTTGCTAAAAGTATTTTCTTGCAACTAAAGATTCTTTCACAAAATGTTGTACTTGGCAGTCAATCTAAATCTGAAGTACTCATTTTTGCCTGATATTAGTTTCCAGGAACAGAATTTTGACTTTCACACCTATATAATTTCTAAATATTGTGGCTTAATTTCTAAACAATGGGGGATTGGGGAGGAGGGAATAACGCAGAAAAGAGTTAACTCTTTCCATACCGAACTTTGTCCACCCATCCACCTTCACCTCCCTTTCCTTCCCCCACAATACACAAGGAGACTGATTTTATAAATAGACATTTTGGAGGGATTTTTTTTTTCCCCTTTGAAAAATTACCTAAAGCCCTTTTTTCCCAAGCAAGTTAATGTGAACTTGGGAATGGCAATTAAATTGTCAGAATTAAAAAATTTGTTTTTAACTAGAAGGTAGCCAGAAGTATAGTCATGGGGCTGGTATTGATTGTCTGAACAGAGAACATTAGTCTTCAGGTATTTATTCTGCCACCTCTGCACCAGAGGCTCTCCTTCAAATCAAATCAATCCCTGGAAAAGATTGGTTTTTCCTACTAAAACACATAACTAGGCTGCAACAGAGCTGATTTTGCTGCTGCTGTTCTCTATAGGTTTTACTCAACAATATCTAGACTTCTGATTGTTTCGGGATCTTATTCACATTTGCAAATTGTGATCTTTCCTGGCCTGGGAGCTCTCTGGGGCAGGGACTACATTTGATTTTATTTGAAAGATACCAAGCAGTTCATAACGTGTATCTTAATAGTGAAAAGTGCTAAAATCTATGTTTTCAAGCATGTTTACTGCAATAGTTCTTTTCCATTATTTTTGCACTATTTTCCCCTGTCTCCCCTTTGGCAAAATCCCACATGTCCAATTTCAGGTTTTAGTTTTGTTCTGTTTTGTTTTGAGAAAAGCTTAACTAGGCAATAGGGAACCTCTTATCCATTATTTCAAAAATACATTTGCTTTTGACATGTGTATAATTAATTGAAATAGAATGACTAATGACAGATTATTGTTAAGAAATCATAAAACACAAGGGCAAATCTACTCAGAACTCTAAGGACATCCACACTGTGAAAACAGGGCCTGAAAGGCTGGATCCCACAATCTGCAAGGACTGGATTTCCTGACCTCGAATTGGTAAATATTAAAAATTTATAAATGCAGTTCAGAAAGAAATAGATCAAGTGATGATTCAAGCTGACCCTTCTGACAACTGTACCTTCTGCAACTTGTTCTTTTCTTAAAAAAACCTTTGTGTTACTGTACATTATGCTTAGTTTCTGGTTGGACTGCAATTTGTACTTGGTTCATCTATTTTATACCTCACCAGTGGAAAAGTCTTGGAACAAGACAATCTCATCAGTAGACATAGTGATATACACTCAGGCAGATGGTAATTATTTATATTTTTAGAAATCATACACATGAAATAATGACTTAAGGTAAAACTAGAATATTCACTGCATAGATAAAGAAACAGAATGGCAACATTATGCAATTAAATTCAAAATTTAAAAAAATCAGTAATTAAATATAATAGAAACTTGTTAAGGATGTCAAATGCTGAACAGAAGAAAAGGCTGAGAGAAAACAATTAGCCCTATTTAAATTACCAGGGTTAGCTAGAAGCTACATATTATCAGATAGTTACTTTTATTCACTCTTATTTTTGCATAGACAAAAATTGTACTCCTCTCAATTGCAAATTGAGTAGGAGTGATAGCCCTTCAAATATATCATGAATTAGTGAAAACATCACATTAATATAAAAGATGAATAATGGTATTAATGTGTGCTTACTTATGAAATAAGAATTAGTTACACAAATATAAATAGGAGCTGCAAATATTTTGCAGTGAAAATAACAAAGATATTTTTCAAAATATTGATAAACAATATAAAAATTAAATGAAAAATATTCCATTGGAAATATCAGTAGAGTGCATAAAACTATGACAAGATCTATCTAATTTAAACTACATGTAATTGTAAGGGTGGGGGGAAGGGAAGCTCTTTTTAATCTAAAGGTTATTAAACAAAAAGACACCTTGTGTCCTTAAAAGTCCATGGCATAGAAACAACACATAATATTAACAACTAGCCCCAAAGCAAAAAGTGGGTTAATTAATTCTACATCTTGTTCCTCTTTCTATGGTCAAAGATGTACGGGTCTAGGAACATTATTGCTTTTAGATCACTTTATTGACTATGCTCTGTATGGTCATTTATTTTAAAGGTCTGATGTCTCATTTGGCATTATATCAGCTGACATATTGTAGACATTTTCTTCCAGAAATGGCCCTTTAAGGCTGAGTGCAAGAGGTTAAGATGCCTGATGGAAACTTACTTTACAATAGTGATATTCCACATGCATACAATAATCTTAATAATTTTAAATTAGCATGAATTGCATGCTGTCACATATAATGTGTGTGTATGCATATGTATGTGTGTATACATATACACACACACACACACACTTGATATATATTTATATGCACAGTAATTCACAGACTAAAAAAGAACAAATTACCAACATTTAAATGATTCTATTCCATGACATGTACCTTTAAGGTGAAGGGTTAACTTAGCTTTAATCATAAGCAAATTATTTTTAAATATAAGAATGATTTCTCTACCTTATCAATGTATCTTAATTAGATTGCAAAGACATAGAATTCTAGACTTAAACCCAAAGTTTGCTAGCTGTGCTTTTTTATTCCTTTTAGTTTATCATCGAGCTCTCAAACTGGTTATTGTATTAATTTTGTAAATATGTTCCTCTAGATTAGACATAGAAATATGTAACTGAGTGATCCCTGATAATAAAATGAAAAAAATATATGGTTAAAAATGCCATCTCTATTTTTAAAACACCAGGTAGAAATTTCCATTACCATTTACTGCTTGTTGTGTTTTGGTATTTGTTACTACTTTTTCGTATCAAATTCCCATAGTTAAAATTGAGGACTTAAACATATGCAAAGGTCTGAATACCCAGTCAGCTTTAGAAGTGCTATTTTTGTTTTAATATAAAGACAGACAGATCTTTAGCTAAGACTATCTGAAGTAACTGGTGTGGATTTCCGAACAGGAAATGTTTTCTTCTGAAGTTCCTAAAGCATAAACAGGTAATTTACCACAAAAAAGTGTGCTCAGAGATTAGTGCAAAAATTGCATCCACAGTGAGAACTGTATGTGCAATCGTATGCAAAATATGCACAATGTGCCAGATCAACTAAGACATAACGAAGAGGCTTAACAGATACCAACATTGCTTATAATAAATAATGGTCAGTTTATCTTTGTATTGAACATGTCTGAAATGCAAGGACAAGCCTTTGGCATTTGGGACAATTCTATAGTGTTTTGCAGCAAGGAAGGTCTAGTCCTCACTACCAGGTACTGTAACCTGCTGCTATTAGCAAGAAGCAGTTTTTACACTGACCATGTTCTCCAGCTGTTTTTAGTGTCGCTTCAGGATGTGTCGATCCAAGGGGGTTATGCACAAATCGTCGCCGGCGCCGCAAGTCATCTTCCCAGTAGTCAAGGCGCCAGAACTCACGAGGACGACTACAATGAAACAGAGGAGCCACATATGTTAGCAATTATCAAACAGCATGGTAGCACTGAATTTCTGCATAAAGCTCTCCTTGTTTGCGCTGCCTTTTTTTTTTTTTTTAACCTCCCCCCTTTCTGCAATCTTTTACTTAGGTATGTCCTTGAAAATAACAATATCACCTTCCAGTCTAAGGAACTCCTTTCCCTTTTTTCTTGGAAGGTGAAATGAGCACTAAATACATCATTCTGAAATGAATTGCTGACAGTGTGATCAGTTTCCCCACACTCTAGTGGCATGCGCTCCGATTTCAGCCTCATTTCAGCCTCAGCAGGGCACCTTTCTCAGTGACTGCATTTATAAACCAGAATAGGGAAAAGGCTATTATAAATATGGTATAGCATTACCTATATTAATCAAAGTCTGTCCCCCTTCATTTTTCTTCCTAATTTGTGCCTTTTTGCACAAGGTCAGTAAATCATACCATGTATTCTTGGTCCAGAAAGTGTTAACTTTAATGAATACCTCAGTTACATGGTTATGTATGTGATAATAAAATATTACTCTGTTTAGATGTGCAGGAATTTAATTAAAATAATCTCTTAAAATATTCATTACATTTAGCCCCTGAGGCTTAGAACAACACAAGAAAATGCATTTCTTTTCCATTTACTGTTTTTAAATAAACCATTCCAGGAGAGTGAAATAGTAATCTATTTTCAAGCAAATCAGATTGGATTTCTGTTTTATGTAGTTGTGTTTTTACATTTAATTAAAAACTACATGTTATGATGTGCAATAATTGCTATATTGAAGACATACTTTTAAAAAATTACATCTAGAAAAGGTTATAACAAATTCATTATTTTCCACTGTATGCTCCAAACATACGTAGATCTTTTTAATACGGTCATATATAAGTGCCAGTTACTATCTTGTTAGATGATCGTGAATGAATGCCATTGTAAAACAATATTTTAGCCCAGAGACTGTAGAAAAGAACCAATTTCAGGTATAGCAAAATAAATAAAGCATAAAACGTCTAATGCATAGATTAATCATGATAGGTTCATAGCCTGAAAACCTGTATGCTCAAATTATAAAACACTGATTTTGTTTATTAACATAACTAGTATCAAAACAATAAATGAAAATGCACCTATATTCCCATTTCTGGTCTGGGAGCTAATAAAAAGTGTACCTGACAACACTGACAAATGAATAGCCATGACTAATTTACAGATCACAATGTTAAAAATACTTGATATCTATATTCTTAGGTTTTGGAGTCTAAAGCCAGGAATGAGTTTTACTTAAGGCAAATCAAGCTTTCCAACAAACGCAGCAAAAAAAAAGTCACAATCATTTGCATAACCCTGCTCTCAAACACGATTTGTAAAAATTATAAATTGTGACTGAAAATAATGCTATAGAAATGGAGAATGTCTTTGCATCTACCTTCATTAAATTTCTATGCTTTATTTTGACACCAAAGAAAAGGCAGTGGTATTCTTCATTTTCCTGACTTTTCACTTTCAGAAAAACACTGGAATAAGTATTTCAAAGAGACTACCAAACATCTGATTTTTACACTTGGTGTGTTACAATCATGCTGAAATTTGAATGCCTCGATTATAAAATCCAATGATTTTGGAATAATTGAACAAATAAAAATCACTACAAAACACAGGAAGATATCAGTTTATTCAAAGCTCGATTAATAACTTAAAATTCTCCATTAGTGATTATAGAAAAAAGGCAGAACACAGCTGGCTATGTGCATGCCTTTGATAGTCGTAGAGCACGGATARGCACTTAATCATTCTGCCTTCCTACATTTATCTGTTAAAATTATTATCAAATATCAGTCAGGATGCAGTCGTGAATCACAGACTGCTCCTCGTCTTCAGGGGAATGATACAATGAGGGTCTATTCATCAGTATGGCAATCGGCACAAGTAATTAGTTCCCTAGACTGAGATCTCCTACAAAGCTTATTTCAGTCAGCACCACAAACATATGACAATGAAAAGCTAATGGAAGCCACTAAAATTTGTTAACCTCTTCTGCCATCAATCCTTCTGGTATTCTGTGCTACAGTATTATGCAAAGATGGTAAATTATTAATTTGTCATTCATCTATCTTTGTACAGGTTTGATAGAATTAAGTGATGGCATTCTCGGATAACAATTAAAATTATACTACATTATAAAACTATGCTAGAATTATTAGAAAAATAGATAACAATAATCAGGTGCAAAGTATTAGCCTGAAACATAATATATCTTTAGCCCCCAGTTTTATTTTCAGCTCAGCAAAAGAAATTTGCATAGGATGCTATGTCTTTCACCAGTGCACTGATTATTCACAAACAACAACATATCGAGTACTAGATTATGTATTTGGGGATTTATAACTATTGGCAACCACTGTATGATGAGGGGGGAAAAATCTACTCTCTACACATAGAAAATATTCTCTCAAACAACTGCACAGGCAAAAAGTAAATAGCTATTGTGTAATACTTAAATGTGAGCCATTTCTAAGAGCAGATACTGGGACATAAACATATTAATACCAATATAAGCCAGTTTACCATGTAGCTATCCCAGAACAAGCAGCTTACATGTAAAATCTATTAACCACTCCAGGCCCCTGGCCAAAAGGCGATGCTGGATTACGCACACTGCATACCTCTACAGCCAGGGGGAGACAGACATAAACACTGCTCGGACTGAATGCGACTGCTGAAAGACTGAAGCATGCTGAAGCAAAGTGCCCAGTAAGCATGTTTTGAGAACAGTATAGTGCCACTGACTAATGGCTCCTTTGACAACAGAAGTTTCTGGCCCTACAATAAAAGTTGCCATATGGACTAAAGGTGCTATATGGACTGGATCAATGAACATAAGTAGTCAATTAGTGTAAGTGCAAGAGCAACATTTCTCAGGGGATGAGGGATTTATGAATTATAAATCACATGATTTGCATGGATTTGTCAGGGGCCTCACTAACATGATACAGAGTAATTAGTGGTTTCTTAGTAACAATATTGAATGAATACAATCAATGCTTTGAAATTAAATGTTTTATTCAAATAGCATTACTGTTAGTTTGCTTTATTTTTCAAATAGTTTCCCAAATTACCAGGCTAAATACTCACATTTGAGATGAACTTTCCTCTCAGTTCCCAAGTAACTAAGTGGACTTTACAGGGATTAGACAGTACAAGGATTAGATGAAATGCACAATGACCAACATAACCTGTATCTCAGGATTTTGAATATATCATCCAGAAGAAAAAGTCACTTTGTTGTGGCCACCAGGAAAAACTTGAGTTTAAATGCCCACAGATCTTCATTTCAAGAACACCAAGAAATCTATTTTTCCTACTAGTTTCAAAGATTAACCCACTGTGAAACAAAACATACCAACTAGCCTAGTAGTCTTACTACAGTGTTATAACCAAGGAATCTTAGCCTTGGGAATTATCTTGAGGTCCTGATACCCTACGGGGGACATAAATTGAACCTAAGCAGTACAACCAGAGAATAAGAGGGTCATGCAATTGCTGAAGAATAATTTCTGGAAATGTTTTATCCATTGCGTATTTCAAGATATCCTCCTACCAGTCATGCAAAAGAAGCAGTCAGCACATGAGTGTGGATAAAAAAGGGACTCTCTGTGGGGTGGGGAAGGGGAGAGAAAAGGTAAACTTAAGAATGCAATGGTTTGAGAGGTCCTAAGGCTGTACTTGGGCCAACATCTATTTGAGAACAGATTTTAGCACACCAGAGAAACACCCATTCAGATCCTTAGATTAGTGGAGTAATAAACAAATAAAAGCAGCACACAAAAGGGAGTGAAAAAAGAAAAGAAAGGGGAAGCAGCAGAGCATTATAGAAATTATCTGCAGAGATGGAGGATGGCTAGAACACTAAATGCCCTCCTCTATCTAGGAGACTATCTAGTTCTAAAGGCAAGAAAATCCAGACACAAGAAAAATAATTGCAACAAATTTAAAAGCAGATGGAAACTAGAGTGCATATGCCCTAATAATAAGCAACGTGCTGTAATGAAGACTTGAACCAGTCTGGCAGGCATTGCACAATCTACTATTTAAAGAAAAACAGTTCTTGCTCTGGTGAATGGCAATTGGATACATTACACACAGATATGAAACATTTGTCCATGTGAATTTTGTACTGCTAGAAATTACTGCACTAGCACCTCTGGAAGCTGAGGCTGCTACCAGGCCATAGAACAACATCACAGGTGGTGATTGTGGCATGAGCATAATACTTCCTTCACATGTCCTAAATCTATATGGAGATCCCAAGATAAATTTCCAGATGATGTACTCCTTGTTGGAAGCCTAACGGCAGAGTTAAGCAGGTAAGTCAATCCACAAACCCAATCAATCCTTGTTCTAGCTGCTAAGACCATCAACAAGGCAATCGATGAGGGATGTCAATTTTGGAGGTGAGGATGCTTTAACACCCAGACCTACACTAAATTAGTCTCATAGACAACCAAACACCGAGCAGCAACAACACTTGTTCATCAGTAGCAACACTATAGATTTGAAATAAAACCTGGAAGAAGAAAGGCTCTGGAATATCTCCATTATCAATTGCAAGGCTACCAAAACTTCTGGTTTTAATTTATTCAGCATTTTGGTTGCAGTGACTCATCAGAAGTCCATGCATAATATCAGATGCTCCTTTTAAATTACAGGAAAGAGTAATCACAGAAAGCAAATAAGGGGTGCCCCATTCTTAAGGAAAAAAAAAAACCTAACAATATATTGGATCATTTCAATTCTGTTCAGTAATGTTTCCTTGCTCTGTATCTAAGTAACTTTTGCTTCCATGTAATATACGTCAAGAACTTAGGGCAGACATGCTACAAGCTATATCAAACCAAGGATAAAAGTGCTGAAGTTCTAGAAAGAACTGCAGAAATCTTGAAGGAATACTGCTAGCACACTACAGGGCATCATGCAGTGGAAGCACCTGCTTTATCTCACAAACAGAAATCCATTGTGTGTTCAGGCAAATAGATGTCCAGAATATTAACTAAAATCTTTCACATTTAGCTGTTAAAAAAACCCAACAATGTATTGGCCTTTAATTGAATTAATAAAATGTGATTTCAGAAAGCTAATACAAATATTTCTTCACTATTCTGGTCTTGAGCTTTCACAAAAACAAGATACACCAGAGCACAGTAATATGATTAGCCAAACGTCTGTAAGTGCTAATCTAAAGAATGTTTTGTGCACATCAAGCTGTATTATTAATTTGTAACATGATCAGAAACATCTAACATATTTTTTAAAATAAAACATGGAGCTTAATGGTAAGGCACGAGACAGAAGATGTAGCTTGACGAGCAAGTTTTTCACTCCCAGACATCCCTTGCCCTGTGCACAAGTGTTTGCACTGACATGTGGTAAACCTGATCAGGGTACTGGTACAGTGGGGGAAATGGCTGTTTTTCAGCAAATCAGGTTCTGGATCTGATTCACAATTTTTCTTGTATTAGCAAAGCACAGGAGAAAAGGTTTGGTTCTATTTAAGTCAGTTTCCACTAAAATACTACTTTTCCAGCTACACTCCATCTCAGTATGTATCTAGTACAGCAGTTCACTGATAATGTAGCTACTTCAGAACATTAAAGATTAATTAACCTTGTGATCTTTGAAAATGCTACCTACATTACCCAAATTTTCTTCAATGGCAAAACCAGTTTAAAAAGATCTACTTCTCCCCCCCTCTCTCAGATGCATTTGTACGAGCATTTGTGGGGCCATATTGCAACTGAATCACTGTAACAATCTGGGCTTATTATGACTGGGTGTTGTTATTTTGACTTATATTAGTAACCTGTTTACAGTGCAGTCCCACCAGCAACTAGATAACTATAAACGAGGGAAAGAAATATGCAGATGAGGGGAAGGAAGGAGGAGATGATGAGGAAGAACATCTTGATACCAAAAGAGCCATATCATGTAACCATACCCTAATATCAGCAGAGCTTGTGCCCTCTCTGGTCATCTTTACTTTCTCCACACACAGACATTGTATTCCATAGTTTCAGAGAACAGACTTGCACAAATGGAAATAACTGAGAACTCTTAAGGAACCGTGCACAGGCAGGCTCTTGATCTCTGCTACAGTCACTGCTGTAGTAAGAGGAACTGGTCATAACGGCGGCCCAAAACTACTCAGTAAAACTTCTGTGGCATAACATCAATGATGCAGAATATTAATGTAATCCACTAAATTAGCATAGTCAGTTTGCTGCTTCCAACACTTCTCTAAGCAAACATTTCATTTTGCATATAGAGGATCTTTTTTTTCTAAAAGGACTTCTGCCTATTTTGTGTGTGTGCACTTCATCAAAAGGTTTTTATGTTCTAATATTTTTAGAAAATAAAGTACTGCCATTCTTTTTCACATTTTTCAGAAGAAACTGCTGTGAAAAGCAGGGCACAAGCTTCAGGCACAGTATCTACACAGAATTAGTATAAAGTATCTCAGAGTACCTTTGTACTGTTTAAACCAAATCCACTTTCAACGTGGACAAAAAAGAGATGTCGGTAAGGGAAGTTATGTCTTAACAGATGTTTCATGCTATCTCCCCACATAAACAAGCCAATACAAACAGCACAGATCTGTGATTTCTAGATTTGATTTGGAGTATTTTTTAAAAGTGGTAGAAAAGTTATTTGTATGGTTTTATGCAGTAAATAGGATATTATCTCTTTGTCTCAACCACCCATTTGAAGCCACAGCTACAATCCCCTGCTGAAGCTTCCCTATCTCTGTGTTTTGAGTGATACCAAAAATTCATTCTCCCCTCTAAGCAATATGCAAAACAAAAAAAGGAGGAACAATGCCAATTATCAGATATCACAGAGACTCTTCCAGCATCGACAAGCTTTGAATTTCTCATTTAAAAAGCAATCCAGAAAAAAAAAATGTTGACAATAGATGTTTCAGTCATCCTTTGTACATTATAAAGCACCATGCCAGGGTAAAGACAAGCCCACCTTTAAGGTGTCGCTGTCTGAGATGATGGTGGTTTTTACTTCCAGTTTAAAAACAGCTTTGTTTATGTATGATTTTCTGTATGCTCTTCTTTGATCTTTATTAACCCCTTAGTGGCTAACCACAGCCTCAGTTCTTTTTCGGAGACAGCATTCTTTGAAGTGCTGGCATTCAAGCAAACACTGGTACTTCAAAGAGGGCCCACTTAAATACATGATATAGTACTGATCATGTATTTTGCAACCACTATCTCTTATCTTAGACTGATCTTATTTTGATCAGTCTAAAATAAAGCTGCACTTCAGAAGACAGTCATTTTAAGACAGTTCAATTCTTGCTGCATTTCCATCAAGATTAGTTTTACTTTAACTGAAAACTATTCCATTTCCCTACCAGAAATAAGTTAATGTTAAAACTTTCATTTAGCTTTGAGCAAAATTAGTTCAGAGGGGACTCAGACATGGAAGAACGAATGTACAGGAAGTTTGGAACCAGATCCTTTGGCTTAGTTGCTCATAAATCTTTCCAGATCTTGCACATCCTACACCTGATTGCAGTCAACAAGTTTTGTTTTTCAAAATAACTACAGTTCATACAGATCTTTGATTAAAATATTGCTTCCACCCTAAGAGAAAAATTCCATAAATTCCTATTCATATTGAAAACAACAGTAGCTACTACAATATACACAAAATGGGTATAGTGTATTTTATTGTTTGCTTTGGTATTTGTCTGGCAATGCAGAAATTTAGTCATCCTTTTCTTGCCAGCATGAACAATGGAATATAACAAGACAGGTTGAAGGATATATCTAAATATGATTAAGAAGCTAGACCAATCTCTATCTCCTTAGCCTTTTCTACTGGTTCTGCTGCTTTTCACCTTAAGCATATAAGGACCCATACCCTTTCTCACAAATTATTCCTCAGAGAAACTCTGATGAAGTTGCGAAGTGCACTGACATGTTCTGACTCATTAATTCTTTCCAATACCTTGGAATTTGAGGTGACAATCTTTCAGCATTTCTGGATATACAGACCAACTTTTCACCAACAAGAAAACTTGAGATCTTTTATCTCATTTGTAAGTTGTTCTGACCCCAGAAGTATTTAAACACAGATATTACAGTAAGGCTTTTCCAAAAATCTCTCTCAGATTTGAATGGCATCAAATGTTTCAGCTTCACTACTGTTTCTTGCAGAAACATTTTAAGATGTATTTTAAGAGCTGTGGTTAAAGGGGATCCTCTTTTTGACACCTCTCAACAGCTGGAAACTTTTCTTGCTACCATAAAAATGTAATAGAGCACCCCTCTGATTCAGTAAATACTTCACTGCTGTATGTTCTTCTAATGCAAGTTGAACTTTTCTTTCTAGGGTCTTCTGCTAGAAAGGCCTAGACTAATCACATTACCTTTCCCAAAACTTTTGCTCTTTTTTTTTTTTTTCTAAAAATAAGTGTCCTAAATTAATTCAGCAATCAACAAAGAGAGGAATAGGAAAGATGACTGAGATTTAGGTGCAACCCCTACAGCCTTCCAACCCAGACTGAACCTCCAGAGGTTGTGGGTGTCTGCTAAAGATCACTTGCCTTCAAACCAGCCTGCCAAAATAAGTTTTCTGTCCAAGAGAAATTAATCTACTGGTACCTTGGAGGACAATCTCTTTCCTATCAAAGTTGTGAGAGATAGAGCAACTTTGACCTGCTGACATGGATTTTTTTTTTTTTTTAACACGGAATAACAAAGAAAATTCTCTCTGAGGTCTTTAAAGCCTCAGATTAAAAAAAAGTATATATATTTTTATTATGGACAGAATTTGGGTGCATCTGGGGACATAAGAAAATCTGCCCTTCAAACTCTTGCATTATCACAAACTAATTTGAACATACTTGTCCCTATCCTTTAAAGTATGCCAGGGGGTATGGGTAACTCACTGAGGTCTACAGCATGTTTGACTACTGTTAAACACCACCTTGAAAAAGGTATTATCAGTTTTGATTGCAGGCTAGGATACTGAAGTCTCGGAGACATCCAACTTCAACATTACCATGCATTTTGCCTATTCCCTGTACAGGAATGATGATATAATTAAAATCACAGCTTGCATAATACCAACAAAAAAAATAAAAAAACAACCTTCAAGCATGATTTAAAGGCTAACACCTCTGTCCTTACTTGACAAAAAGAGATTTAATTCAGCATTTAAAAAACCAAGGAGGGCAAAAATCTGGGAAATGACCTCATTGTGTGATGATTGCAGGAACATATGTAAGAAAGAGCTCAAGCAACTGCAAACATTGTATCGCTCTCAAAGACAGGAAACAATAAGTACAAGCCAGCTAGACCACTAGAAGCACACAGAGAAAGTCTCCTAATTCTTACCATACTAGCACAGCATTGTCAGGAAACAACAACAGGACTCAAACACACTTTTCAGGTTTCACATATTTAATACATTTCTCTTGTGAAAGCCTTGTAAAAGGTCTCTAAAAATAAAGGCACATGACTGAATTATGATGGAGCACCCTTTCTTGGATCATGCAGAGACTACTGTATTTACACAAGCTTTAAATGAACAAAAAAGTAGCCTGAAAACATACCTTAATGTCGGCATATATTTGTGGTCAAGAAACCAGGAACCAAAAGGTTAGAAGTTACTATGCACGGCACAGGGGCAAGTTCAAAACTGTTGCATCACACTGGCTGCCAGTGAGGATGCTGCCAGTGAGCCACACAGAGCAGCTCAGAGCAAGGTGGTAGCTAACAGCTACCCAGATGAGTCCCTCCAAACAGCATAAAGAATATTGCTTCGCACTCCCAGCTGCCCAGTGCCCACAGGAGCGCGGCAAGAAACAGCATCTGCACTGTACCATTGAGGAGGGAGGAGCAGCATTAAGGTATGGCAGGCTAAAGCAGTAGGACAAATGTTCACAAGATGGGGAGTTGATGCAGGAGAATAAGCAAAAAAAAAGTTGGAGTCTCGGCTTGGAAAGGTGGAAGCGTGTATTTGGGGAGAATGTCAAGAAGTAAGGAGTCACTTTGTAGCCAGTTTTCCTGCTCACACCTATAAAAACAGGCCAAAAAAGTAATATTTAGCTAAATACGGTACTATTTTATGCCCGATCGTTCAGTGCTTATTTGACCTTGCCTAAATATCTGTAGCTTTAACCAGCCATCCTAGGTACATAAGGCTATTGAATTGCTTCCTGAGATCCACTAATACCCAAGGGTCATAAAGGTTTTGAAGATAGTAACTATCTCCCAGGTCTGAAAATTACACCCATCTTCTAGCTATATAATGAAAAAGAAGTGCAGGAGCCATCCTTACTAGTATTACAAAAGTTACCAAACAAAGGGTTAACTCACAGTAAAGGATAAGCAACCCAAGAGTGCTAAACCACCCAAGATTCCTTTAATAGAGTAATTCAAGGGCTTACTCTAGGAGAAAATCTTGTATGGTGACACATCAAAAATAGCTAACCAAGAAGATGTAAACTTCTTTCCCATAGCTGCCAGGCAGAGCCATGGACATGGAACTGCACAGGCAACTGAGCAATGAGCATTTGGACTGAACAAAATACAGAGTCATGGCAACACCCTTTCCTCCACATATCCTTATTTTACACTTAAGACTAAGAGTGTTAGCATTTAAATCTAATGTCAAAGAGGAGGATTGGTAACAAAGATTGTAAAATGAAAGCCTAAAAGCAACAGAAAGGAAATGTTTCTAGTTTCACTTCAGTGATTTTAAAAATTGAGAGCATAGCCCCAAAAGTGTGTGGGGGTTGTCTTTCCTCTATGTTAGTTTCTGAAGAGACACATTCTAGAAGAGAACGACCCTTTGCTTTCTTTTTCTTCAAGGGAATTATCAACTGTCTTGACAAGGTTTCTAATTTTTATTTTTTCAGCCAGCTACTCTGTTATTTACTTTTAAGACAAATTTACCAGCCCCCTCATCAACAATAATTCTAGGTTTCAAGTCAAATGTGAGGAAAGCAGTAGGAAAAAGAATGAACCTCTTTAGGTGCTTTCCTAACAATTTAAACAATTTTCTCAACATTAAGGAATTCTTCTTTTTCAACATGGCAATCCAATCATGGAGAAGAATGAAAAGGACATATTTTGTGACTGCAGGCTTATCACAAGGAAAGGAGTCTCCCATGTGATAAGAGAGGAGTAGGCTAGGTTACTTAGGAAGTCACATATGTGGACTTCTCTCAATTCAAAATCCCCAAAGTAGCTTCAACTAGTCAACCCAAGCCTGATGAATCAAATGAGCTGCACCTCATTAAGATAACCATCAGGCACTTGAGAATACTTGGAAGGGGCATTAGCTGCTTGCCTTACCTAGCTGCTGCAGATTCAGGCAGTCAGTACAGCTTTACATGCTGAGTGTAGGACTTTCTCAGTTGGGATATGTTCAGCCACATAACCCACATCACCTCCTCTGGCCACATCCACATTACACATTATTCTGTTCCTCACAGAAGCCACAACACTGTTTGCCATTCCCAACTGAACACGAGAAGCCATATGCAGCAAAGGAGCCCTGTCACTCAGCTGCTCAGCACCACTAAGAAATTCCCCCATCGGAGAGGAGAACTGAGCGATCCAGGGGGACAGGTACTAGGCTGATCGCTCCGGCAGGACTGCTGAGCACCTGAGGGCCTGCTGGCCCTGCAGCACAGGGATGCGAGCAGCAGGAGCACAGGCAGGGCTGCACCACTTCTCACCAGCTCTCTAGCCCCAGAGTGTGTCGCTGGCAACAGCCATAAATGGAGACTTATGGAAGAGTAAGAACAAAGCAATCATGTACGACTTCTCCTCTAATACTCTGCCAGCTTCCAACTATTTTCAGCTCAGAGGATTTCCTGAGTCTAATGTGGTTTGTCTATTTATACTTCCTTCTTCCTCCTAACGAGTATCTCTTCCAAGTACTTGTCCAGAGCGGAGAAGCAGACTTCAAACAAAACTGAGTATTAGTGGTCTCAAACCGTAAGGTCAGAGCACAGATACTGTGAAAAATTACTACAGTGAAATTACTGAACAGTCTTGGACTGTTTTGGAATTTCTGTGCTAATATGTGAATAGTCATATAGGCACCAAAGTAAAGGGTTTAAGGTACCTGGGCAAACCTTAGTTTTCTAGACTAGAGAAGTCCATCTGTGCGTGCATAAATCAAGTATTTATGTATTGTGTGATACTGCTAGCTCTCATGTAAAACAACACCAGCACACTAAAGAGAACAGTCCTTCAGGTACTAAAAAAACTCCAAAAGGAAATATAAATTGCATATTTAAAATCCATGAATGTAAATATGAGAGCAGAAGACTTCTCTGTAACGACTGTACAATTCTCTACATTTTTTCTGCTTGAGATGTTAATTCTTGCTTTATGGCAAGTCTTCAGAGAAGACTATTCAAGACCATATCACTTGAAAATTATTGTGCCTATATTTCTAAGCGCAATTTAGGTATACTGCACATATTCTTTCTTGAATATAATATTCTTCCCACAAATATAAACTGTATGTGTAATTATCTGTAAGGTCACATCTTTCTTCATTATTCAGCTTTAGAAATAATCATGGATTATCCATACTAAACTAAGCTAACTTCTTTTTTCAGTAGCCTAGGATGAAACATAAAAGAACACAAATATTTTGAAATGGTATATAATACAACTTCTCCAAGAAACCTTGCTTACCAAGTTTGTTAAATTCATCACAGAAAATATTCTCAAGAAAAAAATCATGGTAAAAGAACTGAGGAGCACTTTTTTTGCAACTAGTTTCTCTGCTGAAAAAAGAGTCAATTCAGACTGACATTCCAAATTGAGAAAATACTGTTTGCTTGCATCATGAGAATTGAATGTTTTCACTTTCCTTTTCAAATAAAAAATTTGTAAGAGACTTGAAGGGTAAGATAACTGCTCTAAAATAATACTGTTCTCAGATGACAAACCATTCTTTCTCACTTGGGGAGGAAGATGAATTTAATTATTAATGAAATGAACACAGCCCTACAAAAGAAAAAAACTTAAAGTTTTAATTCACTCACTAATCAGTTTGTTTTTCAAAGTGACCTATAAATTTTAATTTGGACTGTTTCAGATACTGAATATGTATAAGCTGCCAGCACTACATTTTTCAGCTAAAAATGAAAATACAGTAACTAGTGAAAACAATGGCAAAATGACTCAAATAAAATCTGATCTTTTGCTGCAACTTTCCAAGGTCATCAGGATTCATTTTCAGTACCATGCACCATTAAAATTTACTTTGTTGTACTAGTCACTAAGAGGGATAGAGAATATGGTTTTCACAAGAGCAATGGCTTTCATCTAGACTTTCACCCTCTTTATAGGGAATAACTTTGCCAAACTTTGGAAATGAAATACATGTGTGAAGCTATCTGGGCAAGCAGCAAATCACAGCAACAAATAGCTAAGGATTACTTACCAAACCATATGATAGAAGTAACCAATCTTTGATACTAAACACTGCAAGATGGTATTTTCCCCAAAAAATTTCCAATAAGGGAGGAGGGCAGCAAGACAAGAGGAGACAGACTGACAGTCATCACAGAGATTATAGCACGCTGTAGGGCATTTGGGGATGAGAAATTAACACTTGAAGAAATATAACAGGCTCTTTGGCTGAATTTATTTTGTGGAATGGGTTGAATGGCTTCTGAGTGCTTGCTAAGAAATAGGTTTATAGGTAACCCTACTTGCTCCAAATTTTCTTTCTAAATATAATTTTCATTTGTCTTTACTGAATTTTAACCATTTGGAATAAAGTTTCACAAGTCAAATTTTCTGTGTCAAGAGAATTCTAATTTTTCCACATAGAAGCTGTTGCCCTAGCTATTTCTTTGGCTATTTCTGTAAAAAGCTGTCCAAATACAGCCATGTTAAAGGCTGTGAAAGTTCACAGTTTGTATACGATCAGTAGATGGTTGCTAATAGGAGAAAAGCTCTGATGATGCTGCCTGTCCTTCCTTAGGTCATGCCTCTCACGGCTTCCACCTGTCACACCTCTCAGAGGTCCAGGCTGTGACTTTGCGTGTGTCAGACCCAATGTCAAACTGAGAATAGTCTTAGCTCCTGTCCAAGACAAAGATGCATCTGCGTTATTCCTACAGACCAACTGTGAGCAATTCCTCTAGTCCAGAATTTTATCCATTAAAAAAAAAAAAAAAGACTTTCTCCGAAATGGCTACTCCAGATAGGGCAAGAGAGCCTGGAACAAAGAACTTGTCAGTTGTCTCTCTCCAGTGTCTCTACACCCACTGCTACGCAAACAGCACAAAGCAGGGAATTATCTGATCCAAATACAGAAGAGACAAAGAGCCTATGAGGCAACAAATACAGCATCTAGGTGCAGAAGCCAAGGAAGAAAAATATATGAGAGATGAGAAGCCACAGGGAGGAATTATGCTGCCACGGTCTGCTGGTGATCAGGCAGAGAAAAGAGAAGGGAGTTAGGAATCAGCGAGACAGGAGGCAGAGTAGACAAGGGGTGGTGCAAAACCAGGTCTGGCTAGGACAAAAATCTGGGAAAAGCAAGAAAAGGCCAAATGAAAAATCTGATGAGGAATTAATGGGGACAGAAAATGCAGGCAGGTAACAGGAGACAGCGAGACAGGGGGCGGGGGGGGGGGGAAAGAGTATTTCATCACCTAGTTAAGGACCGCCATCATGCACACAAGCAGCGGGGCGTATTAGGACATCACAGGGGAACCCGATTCTATCATTCTCTGAAAATTATAGTTCACAATCTTAATACTGTTCTGTAACGTCAGTCTGGTGCCCACTGGGTCCTTTTCTAAAAAGAGGGGGAGAAGTAGTCTGTACATTTAATACATATTGTTTCCACTTCCAAAATTTCCCTGTCATGAAGTAATCTTGCAGCTGTTCTTTAAAACAGCAAAGATCTCCATCATACAAGTCACGCTTAGGAACAAATGTCTTGTCTACCCTGCCATTTCACTATTTCAAAAATAATATGAAATAAATAAATAAACAAACAAACCCCCCCACCCCCCCCCCCATCACATCTTAGCATCTTCAGCAGCAGTAGAAACAGCAGGAAAGTTCCCAAACAAATCCATCCAAAACTGTGAACATTTTAACAATGTCACTACGAGATTCTTTAAGCAAGGACAAGTAACGTGGAGTTGTGCTGCCTTTGAATGTTTTAATCATGAGCTTGCTTGCATACTCAGATGCGCACTGCAGTAGGGCAAAGCTAGAAAACCTTTTTTAAGGGACTTACAGTGCAGAAATAGCCAAAAGCTTTAAAATTACAGGATGAAGGCACAAAACGCACTGGTACAGGTATTATGATATTGCCTTTCTTTCAGATATACTTTAAACGAAAATCTCTCAATTATTTCCTTGTAAGGATGCATCAAGGACTAGTAAACACCAAAGCTGAAAATTAGTTTTGCTTATTCTTTAAAAGTTAGGAACAAAAACATTTACATTACTAGGGTAGGGAGAGTACTCATGGAGGCAATTTGCTATGTTCCTAATTTAGAAAATACTGTTTTAGTAATCAAACCTTAATGCTGCTATTTAGAACCAAATATCATAAGAGATGTATAATAAAATCCACAGATACATATGGCGGGATAAATCCAGTGATTAACGTTTTAGGTTTTTTTGTATATATGGAAAGATATTCCTTTATTTATGGAGAAAAAGTATTCTTGTGTTGCTAGCATTATTGTACTGTGAAATAACATTTTTCCCCTTAAATACATTGCTACCCGCAAGCATATGCTTTGTGTTTCTAAGTTTCATTAATAAGGAAGTTGACTTAAAGCCCATCCAAGTAACAGGTCAAAATTCCCAGAGCTGACATACAAAAGGACTTCTAAAACCAAGCTTGTCATTTTTTTTGTTTATTTTATATCTATTTTTTGCTCTTGTTCAGTCTCCTTTGAAGTTAGTCTTCAAAGCTTCAATATCAATTGGAATGCAGCATTAAGGATTTTACGACACTCTGCTACTTAAACTTTTATTGTTTTGTTTAGAAATCATAATCAGAAGGATTAAGCTCTTGTATTTGGCTTTTTATTTCTTTTCTATTTTTTCCTAATTTAGTCTTTTTTTTTTTAATTCCAATTCCAGCATGCCATAAATCTGTAGTGTGCCCCTTTTAGTCTTCCCACACAGACAAAATAATGCAGTTTACACTTAAACATGCTCAAGGAAAAAAATTAACATTCTTTATCATTTTCCAGCAGAGACAGTTAATACTCTCAGGCTACATTAATAGAATCTTTCTGCCATTGTAGAAAGTTTGATAGCACTCTTATTTCAACGTCTGAATTTTTCTCCTTTTTTTGACAAAGACAAATGATTGCCATCAATCAAGATCCAATCGGGTATACACTGAGTCAAGCAAATGCATCACTCTTTACTGGTTTTCCTGCTATTTGTGCAGGCTTTGCTCCATATTATTTTATAGAATGATCAAAAAAGCAGCCATAAGATAGATCATTCACATCCACTGTAAAATTAACTTTCATGAATAATGAGAGTTTTAAACCTCAGATAATGTATATGTTATACAGAAGATATTGCTGGAGTTCATTTCTGGCTAGAGATTATGTAAATGATACTATATGACCTTTATCATTACAAACAGGACATGCAAAACACATATTATTTCATACATCATTCTAAAGCAAGTCAGTACGTAAAGGAGAAACAGTCATTTATAACGTTCATGGTGAAGTGCTAAGGCTGCAAGAAAATGATATGAAGTACTTGTGATCTTTCTGACTACTCCTCCCCCTTAACCTGTTACTTATGTGCTGTAAACATACTAGAAGTAACAAAAATAGAGCTTACTCCCTGTTTTTTCTTTACAAGAAAATTAGTATTTTGTTTCTTGATAAAAAGATCATTTATCTCAGGAATAGATTATGCTGATAATAACCATTTATATTGACCAAAGCCAATGATGTTAATATTAATACACAGAGCTATATTCATATAATAAGTAGTTCATTTTTAATGTAAAACATAATATTTTAAATCACTTTTCTTATGTTATTTCCTTACTACTGAACAGTAATCCAAGCAAAGTTGCAATTGCTTAAAGATTTCACAAAGATAAAAGGTACTATTAACCGTGAAGGCTAGACAGTAGATACACATATGGAATCAATGACAAACTCTAGGAAAGATCTAGCCAATGAAGCAACACTCAGACAGCATTGTTCCAGACTTCTCTTTTTCCAGCAATGAGGAACACAAAAAGCATGAAATGTGTTTTAAATTTAGAGAACTACACAGCTCTCAAGTATTTAAGGAACCTCATCAAAATATCTAAATATATACATACATATATCCATATAATATAGCAATCAAAGCACTGCCTATCCAAAACATCAAGACTTTGGTATGAGCAAACAATAAAGCAAAAAAATTATATTGACTGTACATTACTCTCATGCCAGAAAGCAGACAATGCCAACAGAGTTTGTCATTTCTTAATTCTCAATGTCTTACTTATTTTCAAACCTTCTGTTTACCAGTTCCTTCATCTAATCTCACTATAGTCATTTTTTCCCAACAGATTGGTTCAATAGCTTTTGCTGATCTATTCAATTACTTTGCAGCTTTTGATACTGACCATGCACCCTATTTTACATAATGACAACAGTAGATTTATTTACATCTTCATCTTATTTGACATTCTGGTACCACTTCTCCAGTGCCACTATACTCGTAACACTTGTCCTTCAATCTCCACGGTCTTTCACTGCAATAGACTACTCCCTTTGCTATTCAGGCGGGCATTCCCTTTTTATTACAGACATCTGAAGGCACATAGTGAATAAGGGTGCAGATTACTGGAAAAGAGGACTTTCCACTCTTCAGAGAATAGTAACAGAGAGTACAGAACCCAGATGATACTGGGCATATCACTTAAGATAAAATTCTCACAGAGGGTCACTGTGTTTTTCATCTTCTCAGTATCAAACATGAAACCTCAGACTCCAGTCTGGACCCTCCATACTCTGCTGAGTATGTGGAGCAGCATTGGGAGCCAATAGCTGCTTTATCCCTTGACAAGTGTGCTATGGCCAGAAAATTTGAAAAACTGGCAGGCAACACTTCTGACCTTAATCGCTCTTCTACCCCAGTTTGCCATCTGTAAAATGGGAATAATTATGAGTCACCGTAAAAAGGTTCTCTGAAGATTTGTGAAGTCAGATGCTATAACAGAACTACTACAGAAAAGCCCATAAAGACTCTTTCAATATAGAATATAAATTTCCTTTGCAGCATTACAAACAAAACAAAATTTTACTTAGAATGCAGAATAAAATACTAATAGTACACAGCAAATAAGACCTGGACTACTGATTGAAAACCAAGCACAAACAACATTTGGCTAGCCACTTAGTAGTTGCCATTCTGTGCACTAAACGTGACAACAGTCTCCTGGAAATGGTATGAAATTCTCCAATTAAAAAACTGCTTCATAATACATAAAAGGCCAAAATATACTGGAATGAGTAATGTAAATTCTGACACTTACTAAACTTTTGAGCTCTTCACTTTGTAACTTCAATAACTCTGTTAACAAAGGGAATTGGGGGCAGAGGATGGGTGAGTGTGGCATCTGTCTACCGGTCCTCCCGCAATTGGAGAGAGAAAAGGAAAAATGACAGGAAACAGTATAGGAAGCCCATAAAGAAATAGATTATCACCTGCCAAACTATGGGTAGTCTAGATTTTGTAGAAATCATGGCAAAAATCAGCCTTACAAAAGAAGATAAGCTCCTGGCTGGATTTTATCATTGAATGCTTTCCACACTTTTAAAGGAGCAATGGCCTGCTGACCAACTAAGGTTGTCCGTAGCCACCTTATTCTCTCTGTGCTGCATTATTTAAAACAAATTTGTAAGGCAGTTTTTCTTGAAAAGGGTCAAGAAAGGCTAGCCATATCTGTACAATAGGCAGAAGTCCAGAATCGCAGCTGACCAGCTGCAAGCCTGCTCCCCACACGCTTCGACAGGCAGACACCCTTGTCTAACCCATCTGAGCATCACTGAGAAATTCTGTCCTAACTGACTTTCAAAAAGTATCACTCAAGTAGATATGCAGCCAGGATGCAGTCTGGCAATTCCTAAGCACTACAAAAAAAACCCAACAACAAAAAACAACTAAACCTAAAATTATATAGCAGCCTTATCTCACAGAAGTTTACAGTTGTATCTTCAGGTTAACACACACAGTTTGTACTTGCATAACCAGAACAGCTTTATACAGTGTTTTTAGAACTTAAACATTATAACCCTAAATGTAGACAGTTTCCCCTTCTCCCCTTCCCTTAATGGCAGTTCTGTAAATACTTATGGGATACAAATGTCTTTCACCTCACCCTTCCCTAAAGCCTTGCTTTCATCAGCCACAGCTCCCTCCACTTCCAGGGTGCTTTTCACCCACATTTCATGTTCCCCATTCTCCTCTTGGCAAAGAGGCCTTCTAGCCTTCTTCATGCCCCTTCTCCCAGAGGGGAATGCCTGTACACCTTTCTTTTCCTGCTTCCCTTGTCTTTTCTTTCCACCCATCTCTTCCATTAAAATAGAACCCTGAAATCTAAAATTGTCCTGTGGAATTGAGCAGTGGGAACATTGCACTGCAGAAATACAGTAATGGTAGCCATTGACTCGGTTTCCATTTGCCTGCTACTGGGCCATTTGAAGTTGACGTGTGCTAATCAGACACCAGAAGGTCCACCCACATACCACACGTTTTTCCCTCTCCAGCTTCCTAAACACCTCTGAAGAATTAGCGGTGTTCTACGCGCCGATGGCTATCGCGCTGCCCCAAAAAGCAGCTTTACCCACTCTGCCAGAGCTGCAGTTCAGTCAGCAGCAGCAGCATTACCCTGACCAGCAGCATCCAAAAGCAAGGGAAGAACTCAATGCAAAACAGAAAACTCTGCAGCGCAAGACCTCTGCTAATCAGCAGTGCTGAATAACAGCTCAGATAGCAAGGTCTGTGTATGTATTGTAAAATACATTTTAACAGTTGTGAAAAAAGAAAACGCAATCTCTTTAAGAGTTTATCTGATTTCTTCTCTCAGTCATGTTCCAAATACATGACAGTAAGCATCTCTTCAAAACTGTCTGCATAAAATACTGACACAAATTGGATATTCTCCTTCCATTTCTCAAGTGCCATTGCCAGCAACTATGCTGTTTGCCTTAGCGAGAGCAGCACCTCAGAGATGGAGATATTAATCATTTTCTAATATACATGCACTTGAAAAGATAAAAAAAATAAAAGGGTGAAGCACAGAAGACAATACAAGAAGAAATAAGGAAAACAATGTTTTACCTCTGAGCTATGCTTTTTAAAATTATTTATTCATATTTTCCTTAACTCTAGTATCCTAAATCTTTGGAAATTGCTCTTTTAGAACATGTTCTTATATATTAAATGCTTCATAATTATCTATATATTATTATTTTATCATTGAATAACTTATTTAGTATGGGATGGGCAGAATTTGTCTTGCCTAAATTATAAACTCGAAGTCACTACAATAACAGATACAATTAAAGATAACTGGTTTTGTATTTTTTTTAAACTGCAGCAAAATAACCCTATACCTCAGTTTGAGCAGACAAAAGCATCAGCATTTGTTGCATTATTCCAATGCAAAAAAAAGCATACTATGTTAGCTGTAAAAGCATAATTATCTGAAATAAAATTGGCCACACAGTATGAAACAAATTATTGATGTCATGTAATGACAACATGCTTAGACTAATTTGCTTCCACTCTATGTCTTTTCTTGAAGCCTTGCCTTCTGTTGTTTAAGGAAGAAAAACTTGTACTGTCGTCAGCTCTGTTCAAACAGAAAAACTGTGAAGTCTAGACTCTTTTAGGCACACACTGAATACAAGAATAATTTACATAGTAAATTATAACATACTTTCAGGATTAACTGAGGGCAAAAGTTACCTTGGTCAGGGATAAAGGCATGAGAGTTCAATGTCTGGCTTGTTCTTTGACCTAAACAACTTTTAGATTGATGTCTAACAGCACATTTTAGCATACGGTAAAAACAGTTTATATTTCTCAATACTTGCTTGCTTCCTTGTTTAGATATTTCAGATTTTTGACCAAACAGAAGATATGTAATGACTTAATCCCTAAAACACTTTTCAAATGGCACTATGTGTATATCATGTAATTGAATCAATAAATTTCCATGGCCTAGTGTTTACCTTTTGCTGCGGAATGAATTGTAGTACAAGGACTGGTTACAGCCATTATACTGCTAATGTGGCAAATACTATGGAGTCAGTTTGAGTAAACTCCGCAGGGTTACAAGGTCAAAAAAAAAAAGACTGCATAATTTATCAGATCAGGCAAATCATTTTGAAAGTACAGAGTTAAGTGCGGCATTAGCCTAAGATTACCGCCTTTCATGAATAAAGGTTAAAATCAATGTTTATTCAGTCATACTATAGATGGCATGTCCTGTATAAACTTCATTCATTTAAAGAAATCCTTCCTGACACCATCACTATTTAAAACAGTGGAACATAACTAATGCACAGCATTATTTTAGGATTACTACCCCAAACCATCTAACACTGTTGATATTTCAAAATAACAAGCAAGGATGGAAATGGAACGAGAAATGTGTTTGGGCATGAGGATGGGAAAATAACTACATAAGCAGCAGTATCGGGAGGCTGAGGTGACAGTGGAGAAGTGTTAAGCCTCATCACATCTACAAACAATAAGGAGGCTACTAGTAAGGCTCTATTTCAGGGTTAAGGATTTCTTCAGTAGTCTAGCTGTCCTTAATTGCTATCAGGAACATAACTTAATTTCTATGGCATTTAAGCACTTTGTTTTCACTAAAGAGGAGGAAACTCCAGGGCATATATGGTGTGTCAAGGCATTCCCTTAGCAGATGGGCAGTAGCCCACGCAACCCTCCATTTCCTGCTCTCCCCTCTGGAATGCGTGCGGCCAGGTTGCGAAGCAATACTCTTCTGGAGACCACTGCTGCAGCCTGCCCTGCGTATAAAGCGAAGCTACCCCAGTGATGCCCAGGACAGGTACATCCCATGTTTTGGCTGGTACTCAGGCTTTTCTGACCAATTCTCTATTCGTGGTTTGGCCAGTCCTCCTTCACATGTGTAGCTCATAAGTAATAGAGTTATATTGACAAAAATGAATAGGATATAATGTTAACTGCATGTTTATGTGTTTACATTCCTCAACAGTAATTTACCTTATTAATTAGAACACGTAATTGCAATTCATATATGGTATATCCATAAATTGCAACATCTTTTAACACCAACAAATGCCATCAAGCCTATCACTAAAAATACCTGTTTTAGTTTATGTATGAAAAATAAAACCAAACAAAATAAAGTTCCCCAAAGGAAAGACCTGCTATTAACAACCAAATGCAGCAGATAAAAATATCTGAACTACTCTGCTATTCAAAGTAAGATAAGCAGTGGGACTGAGCACGCACAGATTGTTGTTAAACTAGTTTTAGCAACCCTCCTTCTGGAGAGAAGGAGGGATGAAAGGGCAGCCCTGAAAACTAAATCACTGCATATCTCCCGGAAAAATAGTATACCGTATACAATGCAGTATAATGGCTCCAAACAACCTGGCTAGACGTTACTGGCCATCAGTGCTTCCTGTGCTGCGTTTGCTGGGCTGCTGTGTGACCACACTAGGCAAACATGTATTCAGAAACCAACAGTTTTCTTTTTCCATTTTCCAGGTATCTGCACCTACTCCACTAACAAGAAAGTATTCAGAGTAAAATAATTCAGTTACTGTTCATAGCCACATGCTACTTTCAATAATCAAATGACCATTTTTCAAATGGACTAATCTCTATAGGCTGGAACAGGTATTTACTTGACCTTGTTTACAGCTGCCTTTGAAGACACAGTGTGAAAAGTCAGCTGAAAATGACACCAGTAAGCAAAATCCTGCACCACAGGATTTTGAGCATAATCTCAAAAGAAAGATTATCATACTTGGATTTTTTTCTAAGTGCTCCTTCACTGTCCTAGTTATACAAGTGCAATACATATTTTTCAAGAATACAGGACCCATTAAAATGAAGAAGAGATTATTTACATCAGAGAACTTTACAAGATGTGATAAGCAACTTTTTATAAGAGCTTATCAGGAAAATCAGGGAAGAAAGAAATCTTGCCTATATATACGTGTGTGTGTGTGTGTGTGTGTGTGTATGTATATACACACACACGCATTCACACACACACACAGAGAAATAAAGAAATGCATCATTTAAGATAAACAGAAAGCAAACATTCAAAATGAGTTCAGTTTTTGAACTTGACGTATAAAATATTACCTATATTATCTCAGATACTCTCATCACAATTTTCTACTTGTGAAGTAGAAAACTTTTCTACTTTCCTACTGGTTGCAGAAGAAAGTTGAGCAAACAAAAAAGGAAAAAGAACACTCAAAACAGGAGAGAAAAGGTAAGAAGAAATAGAAGAAATGAAGTAAAGAATTTAACCCAGTATCACAAAGATGAAAAATGACCAGCCCCAGAGAGTTTCCTTGTATCTCTCCAAGTACAACACGAACTGTGGGAGGAAAAAAATAGTCAGGGAATAAGATGAAAATGTGGTGTTGGCAAACGATTAATAGTTAGAGCAGACAGATGTACCAGAAGACTAAGAAAGAACCAGGTTCAAAAGAAACCCAATGGGATTAAGGATCTGGGTCAAAGAGGGAAAGAGGGATTAAAGAAGAAACATGCCAGAAAGAAAACATTTACAGTGAGCAGCAACAGAAGCGAGGAAAGAGAACATGCCCCTGAGCAACACTGCTTAGCTGCCTGAAAAGAAAACCAGCTTCATTCGTGTGGGATTTCCTCTCATCAGATAAAAGTGACAGTAGCAGCACAGTCTGATTTTTGTATATAAAGGCACTCAAAAGATAACTATGCAAAGGAGAAACATCTGCTCAGCATGTAGCAGACCACCTCTGCTCTGGCAGGGGAAAGGTATGATGGGCAAAGGACAAGAACGTCAGCAACAGCTGTAATCACTGCAGACTGGATAGACTCACTTCACTCTCTTCTAATCATGGGCTCACCCATGTTAATAGCTACGGTGGGACAGGCAAAGGTAAAAGGTTATGTAAGGGCAGCATTGGGGGGCTATTATTTAATAGTTTGGGAAAATATTTTAGTAGTCATACTACAACCTACGCAAACATGGAATACACAGACCCAGTGAAGAGGAATTAAGTTCAGATCTTGTTCTTCCACCAGCTTGTCCACAAGTAATATAAAAAAAAAGTGTGTGTGATGGGGAGGGCATATCTGAGATTTGCCACAAATGTAAGCCTTCAAGTGAATTTGCAATGGGTTCAAAAGAATACTGACAAGTTTCAAACATTTTTAATAAAAAGCATGATTTATGATGAATATAAAACATATCTTTGATTACTACTGCAAAACATTTGCAAAAATCTTATTTATTTACTTTTTAAAGTCACCTTTACCGTACACATTTCTCTCAAGTCTGATACAAAAAGCAGAAAAGATTTTATTGAACAATTAATGTCTAAACATGTTTAATTTTCAGGCTTTCATATGCTAGCAAGACCAATCCACCAAAGGCCGNGAGAGTTAAATAATGCTTTTAAATGGTACTTACACCACAGATGCATGCAGTATATCCAAGTGGGCCTGAATTAGTGTCTGATCTGTTTTAACTTCATTTGCAAGTTGTTTGGGATATAAGATAGGTCTTCTTCATATTTTGCTCATTGTCATCCAAGTGTTTGTAACTGAACTGCTGCACAAACTACTGGGAAGAATTCCCATTTACAACCATTTGTTACTTAAAACTGGCAGAAGCCACATTTTTCATATTTTGGAAAATCCTACCAATATAAAAATTGCTAGAATGGAATCAGATTTTTAAACTGCAAATTTCCTTCAACATGAAATTATGTCAAGAATAAACTGTTCTAAACATTGAATTCTGTCAAAATATCTTGGCACGTTTGACATGTTTGATTGACATGTTTGAAAAAAATTAAAAATCTATTGCAAATCAAAAGAAACATTCCTTTCTGAAAGTACAGAAACTGTATGTTTAATTAAATGACTCATGTGCTTCATTTCACCAAAAATGAATGCTTCACCTTTTCACCAAAAAAAAAACCAAAAAACCCACATTTGCATTATTTTATTAAACAGCCCCCATTCCAATATTCAAATTTCCAACTTGAAAATCCCCAGCAGCTCTAACAGCAAGTGCCATGGCTTTTAAGTTTCACTTTAACTCGATAACAGAATTCTGCCCCTGCTCACACACGCTTGCGGGGTTGATGCGGTACTCCAAATGCAGCTATCCTAGGCATAGGCCAGGTTTTGCTCAGTATGTTTTTAACAGGTGACCAATATCCTTTAGATTACCTATGTACTCCTGGCACCAGATTATAAAGAAAAAAACCTCCAACTTTAAGTAAAGATCAGAAGTATTTTGCTGACCTATTAAGCTATATAAGTTATCTTGAAGAATAAGTAGCAGCCTTCTAAAATATTTCCCAAAGTAGGGATGACAGACCAAAACAGTATTTTAAAGTCAGTTGTTGCAATTTTGTATTCACTATTCTTTCAATGTCATCACACATGAATACTCTAAAACTATCATGAAAATAGTCTGGTATTGCTACTTCTCAATATGCAAGCAATATACTGAATAGAAAAAATGTTTTTCAAGCTATCGGTGATTCTGTAATTCCAAATGAGGACATCATATCTGTGCCTGTCTAGTGAAATTGCAATCTTTAAAACTGCCTTCGCTACATCCACTAACCCTTATGCCTCATCTATCAAAAATGTGATGATACTGATAATCACGATCGTTCTTCTGTCTTTTGGAATAAACTCCTTATTGCTAAAATAAGGCAGCCCATAATATCATTGCAATTAATTTAAGTGGATTCCCATTTTCCCATAAAATATGTTGGGCAGTTTGCAGTGCTACCATATCTATTTACTTTAAGTAAAATGAAATTTCGGGGTCTTTTCTCATAAGCAGGGCATGGCATGAAATACATCAGAGTAAATCTTACATTGGAAATATTTAAGACAATGAATCACCTCTTCCATTGACTTGAAGAGACAGACAGAGGGGAATGGAAGAAAATCTGAAAACTAAGTCAATTCAGTGCTGACAAGATACTCAACAAATGTTTCCCAACATTTCCCCTTTAAAATTGTTCACATTTTTTTACCATCCAGACAAGTCTCAACAGACAAACACTTGGTCTCATTTTACAAATGAGGAGAATAAGATACATGGGCATACAGGAATATTCCTTCTATTACAAACTACAGTTACCCTAATAGTAGACTACATGCAAAATAACATGGACATTTTGTAGTATCCTTCATTAAAAAAAAAAAAAAAGTAGAAAACATTGATCAGATCTGTAAAATGGAAGGGAAACCCAACTTCCTTTGTTTATCATTTTGATTCTAAGATATTTTTGTCACTGTATAACCTAACTATATACACACCACTATGTCAGCTGCTTTTTTTTTTTTTTTAATAAGGGGATAATGCAAGCAATTAATTCAAAAGACAGAGAAATTAATTATAATTCCTATGGAAGCCCAGTGCTAACATTTCAAATACCAGGGTCATCAGCAATTTAAGTTGTCTCCCAGTTTGGTTTGTGCAACGCATGCAGTGATGTGGTACAACAGACTAATTGCCATCGCATACTGAGTTACTTAGTCCTTGAATTAATATTCTTGATATTGGGCACAAAGTAACCTTTTATCCTACAAGTTTATTACAGATTTGTAATATTTGTTCCTGCAGCAGTTCCCTTTTTTTCAGTGAATCCTCTCACTTTTTGAAGTTTTTAGGCACTCCATACAGCAAAAAGAACAAAGCTTAACAGTAGCTACCACAACCTGACTTCCTTCTATCACTTGATTCTCACACTCTTCCTGCTCTGAATGCTCTTCTTACTAGAATTATCTTTTATGAGCACTTCCCCAAATATACTACAACATATTGTAAAATAAATACTTCTAGCATGAATAATTATAAATTATAGAATTTCTGTTTGTAAGATCAATGTTTTGCAGTTTCTTTAAACATTTCATACAGAACCTCAAAGGTGGCTTCTGCCCCACCTAGTTTTAATGAATTCAGGTGCTATTATAACTGCCGAACTTGCAATAGTCTATTACTTTTTTCCTCCAATGCAATGCAGTAACATTAAAACATCGTTAGTAACATTGATAGTAACCTTGCCTTACACTAAGCAAACAGCTGCCTTAAAGTTATTTCAATTTTACCTCCTCCATCTTTGGTCCATAAATATGTACAACTTTCACCACTACATTTTTACCCAAAATGCCTAATAACTCAAGTGGTTTAATCCTGACAATAGCACAGATTCTTTCTGCTATTCAAACATGGAAGACAAAGATGTATTTCTTTTGTGTATGTATCTGAAACATGAGAGAGGGTGCAGACAGCCTTGCTTTCCAGCACTATATTCACAAATATGTCAGAAACGGGAATAAACAGATCTTCATTATCATAGAGGAATGCAAATTTACAGTCAATGTTATTATTGTTGCATCAAATGGTAGCTTGCTCTAGCTTATTAGAAATCAGAGGGAAAATACTGTACAACTAATATCAGTAAATCTCACCAATCAAAGCTATAATCCTTTCAAAATCATTAGAACTGAAAGAACACCTAAAGAAAAAAAAAGGGGTAATCTATTATTACTGTGACTAAATAGGATTATCCTATCCTCCCGGGGAAAAGTTATGTATTAAGTGAAGGTCTGAATACTAAGAAAATTTGTGGGAAGAGAAACGCAAATAGTTTCCTAATTATCTACAGCCTATTAACATGCAATCCTGATTACTAGCAATTAAAATCTCCTTAAATTTTACGACAAAAGTTCATTGAAACATTGAAAATTATATGCTAATTATTGCACTGTAATGCACATGCTTAGTGTGTATCCTGACTACAGATGCAATAAATAACTGAATATTGTACACAGTGTAACTCAAAACTCAAGAATGCAACACGCTGATTTCATATTGCAAGAAACCTCATAACACTCATTAAACTATATTGAAGATCCCTAGAAGAAATAGCAGTTGTCAGTGTTACCCTATTGGAAGGTTATCAGAATATACTAAGCAGTGTAACAAAGTATGAATAGTACTAAAGAAATTAGTATTTAGATCATAAATAATTTAGCATGTGTCTAAGCTACCAAACAGCTGATAAAAATATTTTGAGTTTCACAAAACATTTTAACATCTTTTGGGGAGTGTTTTGGAATAAATAGTCTTTCTCCTTAAAGAAAATACATTTTCAGGTTCTCCGCAGGAATCAAAGATGGTTTGGCATTTACGAACCTAAGTTTTAAATGAACATCAATGTATCTACATTTTGAGGAAACTATGAGCAAGTGATCAAACCAGAAGACTATTCTAGAATAAGATCACTGATTACAGAGAACTTCAATGTGCCATTTAACTGCTCCATCATATTCCTCCATTAAACTGCCTTGATTTTCAGACCATGAAATATTGCCAAGATTGTACATTTGTTGCAACTCTTGTCCTCAATATAGTATTTACTACGTGTGAGATTTCATCACCGATTCAAATAAATAGTTTCCAAGTCCACATATAGGCTGCTCCCAGTAAAGGATGATGGGACACAGGAGGGAGCGACCTTCAGAAACTTGCAAAACAGTCACCCGGGACAGAGGCAAAGTGTTACGTGCAAGTATCCCATGCATTTAAGGAAAGAAAAAGACAGAAAAAACATAGAGTGTGAGAGTAAAGAAAGATGTGGAAGAAGAGGGCAGTTACCAGGAAATATATACACTAATTGTGCAATAGAAAGAGGAGATATGAAACAAAGAAGGCTGTGATTGCACGTAAACATTCACATGGGTGTGTGTGTGTGTGTGTGTGTGTGTGTGTGTGTGTGTATTTACACACACAGAGTATATGCATTAGAAAAAAAATACTGGAAGCTTCTCTCAATATTATCATCCGTTATTTGCATCAGTTTCAACTAGAAAAAAACAGCATAATTTAAACACTTTTAAAAAATAAGATAATATTAACTTAATCACGATTAGTTAGGAAGAGTCTTTTGGAGTTTGCTTGAATGGGATCCATCTAACTCCCACTGCTGTTCTACATATCTCACTACACCTCTTCTTGTAGTACTGGCTACTACAACAGTACTGCAAGTAATGAGATTACGGAGCCAATCTGACAGGTAAAAAAAATTCTTCTATAAATGTTTGGCTAAAAACTTTAAAGAGATATAGTGAACACGCGATGCAGAAGGGAATGAACACTAGATTATTGAAATCTCTTTGTTCTTTTACGACAAGTCATTTTCCTTTTAACATTTCTACTCATTTTTGTACACTAAACAGACTAAGTATTAGACATGCTGCATAAAGAAAGCAGTGACACCTGTCATTATTAGCATATTTTCATATATGTAGCCTACCCAACATACTCTTAAAATTACTGTCGTTATTTCTTTAGAACAAGTTCTTAGATAACCTGCACCACACAAAGACAGAGGACTTTGTGGGGGAGAGGAAATGGAAGACGGGACTAGTGACAGGAAGGCTAAGAGAAAAAGGAGTATCTGAAATAAACTGGAATTCAGTTGCAGTGTGCATGTGAATATGTGCAGATAATGAGTAGCAGTTTGAGGAACAGCACATGGGATCTTTACTTTTAGGTTTGGTTTCTTCTACAGATGGCTCAAAATTCTATACAAAAAATAGAGCAAGTTACACTAAGTCCTAGAATGGAGCTCTGAAGAAAGCATATAGCAAAGGGCTGCATCATCAGCAGCAAAATCCATTTCCCAAATGCATGATTTACTTTAAAAAAAGACTCCAAACTACAGAACAAGCTCAGGTATTTGAAATCCATCTGCAGCTTTTAAAAAAAAACAGCTAATATGTTTGAGTTTGAGATGCAAGTCATACACCTGAGATTAGAATGAGGTTGTAGGTCACAAAGCTGTCTCAGCACAGGGTTCAAATATAAACATACATAAACTGGCTTACATGTCAGAGTGGAAAGATTTAGTACCTTGACATGTTCTGAAAAATATACAGGGACAGCGAAAGCAATAAATATAAACCAAAAAGTGGCAATCATATAGTCCTGAGAGTTTAATATTAATAGAAGAATCTCAAATTTACACATTTTCCCCCTCAGTATAAAATCCAGATTTTATTTTGCTGAAACATTTTAAGTGGTAAAAAATGTTACAGAATGCATAAAGTCTGTATTTTTCTTTACTTTGCCAATAATTATTTTGATGATGTTTCGGTACTTAATATGATAACAATAGGAAGAACCGGGGTAAAGTGGATTCAGAGCCAGTGAAAATGAATGTGTGTGGCATTCAGCCTGGCCTTTGACTTTCATATATCTTTAAGGCCAGGCCCAAAGGAAAAACCCTTCATACTGGGATAACGGAGTAATGTAGTCAAGATCAGCATTCTTTTACTTCATGCTAATTTTAATAAGAGTATATGTCTTTCCCAAATAGAAATAAATACAATACCAACTTACTAATCTTCTCCACAAAAATATTCCTAAGAATATATCATGGAAAAGGCTACAGAAGTTCTCTCCTCCCTGACACATGAAAATGCAATAACGTATTTCAAAATTAATCTACAATTCCACGCAAGTTGAAACAATGTACTTCTTTATATGCCAACTCTTTTCAGAAAGATGTATTTAACACTCTCACTCATTGTCTTCAGCAAAAAAGTAGCAGTGCTTCTAGGGGCTTTCGCACTTCATAAATTAAGAACTGATGTGGAGGAGGGCAGGGGAAACCATACACTCATGCAAGTGAAAGCATCTAGTGTTAACAGATTAAAAAAAAAAACTAAAAAATTCACAAATAAAAAATAGTGTTTACCAGACACAGGAAAAACAGTGAACTGGGTTTGTGTGTTTTGTTCTCTAGGACACTAGGGAAAAAAAAAAAGATAAAAAGTATATTAGGTGTTCATAAAAGGTAGAACAGTTTTTTAAAGTTAGTCTTATAGTTATTTTTCAAACCCTTAGTTTTAGACTCTAATGTTTTATGTGCCATTATTTTGCTTTTACTGCAAAAGGAAGAGCTGGCTTCTAAAGATAAAGGAGATTTTTGGTAAATGGTGAAGGTACAGAAATAAATGACCCACTTGGCTAGTGTGTAATTACACTGGCTGAGATTGTAACAATCTATCACATGAAGGAGGATGACACCACGCTAAGGGGTTAGTCAAAGGAGATAGCCTTTGACTAACTACTGGACACAGACGATCGATACTCCCCAGATATTGTTCTCTCAAAAAAACAATTGAGTTCTAAAAAAAAGTTTGAAAATAGATTCCCCTTTTCCTCCCAGATACCGATCAGAGACTCCTCTTGACCTTATTCTGGAAAAGCAATGCTTTCTTAAACAGGTATATGTTTACAGGAACAAATAAATCCTTCAGGATCCTGAAAAGCATTTTTACATAGAAGAGTTCTGCTCAGAGCTCATTTTCAGTTTTTTATTTGTCTGTTTGTACATACTACCCTATTCAACAAATTAGAAAGCACCTATTCACTGAGAACGAGCTCGCCATTACATTTCGTATCTCTCATTAACAGCATAAAGAAATCCAATAGGAACAGCTAGGTAGGGAGCTCCCAATGTGAGCAAGAAATTAATCACAGTTTGAATTGAGCTAAAATCCGTGACTTATAAACTGCTGTGATTAATACATTGCATATAACAGAGTAACACAAAATACTCTTTTGCAGTGTTCAAGCTAAAAAAGATAACTTTTTTGCTTTTAACTGGGAGAACAGTGACTTTCAAAATACCTGTTAGTGCCACAGGGGACACCTGCATTAGTAAATACAACACAGAAATATACTCAATAGTTGTTTTAATTTCAAATCAACCTAGAATGTAAAACTTTGATATAAAAACATATCAGATGCTTCATCCGCCAACCTTCTAACAGATCATTAAGTAATACTGTTCATTACCCACACTCACATTTTACTTAGCTTACCACTTTCTGGAAGAGAAACAGTTGTACAATTTATGTCTTTAAAATTAAAAATAAACTCAAAGGGTAAAAAGACAAGTTAGCACGCCACTGTCCAATCATGAGACTCTAGTCATAAAATACCAAAAATCAGACTTGTGTTACTGGAGATAATACGCATTGATATTACTGAAACTGACAATAGAAAACTACAAAAAAAAATCTCTTTAATGTGACAATACAATGGCAAAGCATGTACTGGTTTCAACTACATGCAGTATCTTTTTTCAGTAGACTGTAATTTGAGATTTATAGGAATAGCAAGTGGGCTCCTTATTTCCAACGTAGAAGTGGAAAGTGAAAGGAAAAATAGAGAAGTCAAAGAAAGAAAAGCTAAGGAGTTGCAAACCATGTAATCGCAGTGTGCTTGAAAGGAAGGCTACAGGAATTAGAAAAACTGAACAGTTTAAAAAAAGTGGCTGCTCCTTTCAAAAACAAAAAACAAAAAACAAAAAAACAACACTCAAGGGGAGATGCAACATCTGCCCTGCCTCTTCCTTTGGCACCTAAAGTTGCTACAGAAAAAAAAAAAAAAAAGAAATCTAGTGAAAACACAGGATGCTGAAGCTGGTGTAAATGAAACAGGACTAAACAGAACTAGTACATACAACATGTGCTGTAGTTTCATTAGGAGTGGGTAAACTAGGACTTCGGTCACAAATGTCCACATGCTTCCACACAAAGATCCAACTGCTTTGTTTCTTCTAGGATTTCACAGTAAAACGGCTATCTACTAGTAATTTTCTGCTGTACAGAAACATCTTTTCAGTAGTGTAAGCATAGCCCAGATAAGCTCACCAAAGGTAAGAGAAATAAACAATTTTCCCTGACTTGGACAGTTAAAAGCAGCTTCCCATTCTTTCCCAGTTTCTGCCTATGTTGCTCTCCCTGAATGGGAAAACAGCAAATGTACTAGAGTCTTCTTTCTTCAGATATGTCTAGACAGGGGGCAAATTACTAAAACTTGTTTCAAGGCATGAAATAACAAGTACTGTCTGTACATGAGGCAGAGCCTCCATGTAAATGGAGTCATCTACCTGATGGGTAGCTGCCAGTGCTCCTGAGCCTCAGTCCCAAAGCAGCCATCCAGAGCTGGCAAAGCTGGAGAAGGACGGAACACAGTCTCCACTTGAACCAAAAATATACTTGTCTATGAACACATGCCATTTTATTTTTTAACATAATTTTCATACTAGATGCAACAAACATTTTGACTGTAACAGAAGAAAACACTTTAAAATAAATTTAACTAACGTAGTAGACATAGCAGAAAGACAACATCAAATGAAGACAGGTTCACAAAGCAGAAAATGTATATTAGTATGAAACTATTCATACCTGTGCAACATAATAAACAGAAAGGTAGATAGCACCAAACATGCTGCCTTGAAAGGGAATAAACATGTTTTCAGCCACCAGAAAATCCCATGCTGAATACAATCACCTCTAGCTAAGATGAGGGTATTGTGAATTCTCCTCTATAGGTACTTTTGTATATAGCTAGTAAACACAAAGACTGCTATGTAGTTAACAATATTAAAAATTACTCAGCTGCCTTTCTATTCTCTTTATGTTTCTTCCATGCTCCTCTAAAAGGATGTTGTCTGAATTTACACTTCAGCTAGGGTAAATCAAGATTTTGTTATGCAGTCTACAATTTACATAACGAATCCCCAAAATCTTAGGATATCCCCCAAAATCTTTTGATAAGTAGTATGTACCAGCTTTGGAAGGTCTGGAAAAGTATGATTTTTATGTCGCTATTTGAACCCATCAAAAGTAGAGTCTCAAACTATACTTAAACTGGAAACCACTTTTAGCAGTTACTTTTTTCCCCTCTAACTGTAAGTAAAAAAAGACATTTGGAAATTTTCTTGCACTTGAACCAGAGCAGCTGACCTGCACTGACTGAGCTGAACCATATGCACACCCCTCACAATTTGCTCAACTCCCTGGGGAAAAGGGCATTTAAAACACTAGTAAGTAAGAATTTCTCTGTTACCACTGTACGCTTTAGACTTATTTTGCAGAGATAGCAATATAAAAGATACAAAAACAATGAAGATTCAGCCTAGTATACATTAGAAGTAGATTATTTCTTTCTGTAGAATAAATGAGTTGATATAGATGCACTATGCTATAACATCATAATCCTACTATGAATTATAAAAAATTTTAGTATACATATTGCAAAATCAAAATGAGTTTAACAATTCAGGCACAGACAGATTACAAATCAACAGCAATATGAATGTGTTCAAGGTTGGCATGTTTGCTTGCTTTTTCAATTACACTGCTGCTTTTTGTAATTCATTATGCTGACAAACCTTTTATTCCTTCATGCTGACTCTGAATTAAAGGTATTAGGATATTATAAACTGTTTTAACACTAAAAAATAAGTAAATCAGCTTCTGAGAAGCTACTATATTTTATTTTTAATTATTACCTAGACCTCTTTGAAAAGTGAGATATCATAAAGTATTTTAAAAGTTTTCCCTCTTTTAAGTAAACATTATTTTTCACTGAGCATAAACAAAAGAAATTTGTATTTTTTTAATGTGAAGTTCCTTTCCTTTCCTTCTTTCCTAATAATTAGTTGCAATAATCAAATCTGAAAGTTATATTATCAGCAACTGGCCAGCCTCTGGTAAGTAATCCTCTGTCTAGAAGTAGGAATTTGCTTCTATCCTATCTGGGCATTTTGAGAATCATTATTGTGATTCTGCATTACTATAACATGTATTTTCTTCAGCAATAAAAAAAATAAAAGACTTTCAAATTCATATAAAATAATCAGACTGAATTAAGAACTCTTGTGCCACAAAAAAAATTTTTTACACTTTGGTTTTTGGGAAGTTTGAGGTTGAAGCCTCAAACTGGAAATTTGGAAAGCTTGGAAATTACCAGGCCTATGGAGAAGAAAGCAAAGAAAGTGTGTGAAAAAGTTAAAATATATGATTCTTTTTCTCTTTTTGCTTAAGTAACTAAACAGATTTTTCTAAAGTTTCGTATGAAAATTATCTGGGCCAGATTATAAACCCAAAAAAGATTTTTCAATTGGCTATAAAATTTCTGAAAATAGATTTTAATTATTTATTTTACAGAACTCTGAAAACATCAACTTCAGCAATGTTCAAAGGGTCATATAGCCAAACAGTATCATATAGCATATGGAAAGCTTTACCAGCTCTACTGTACATTCAACTATTCACATACATGTCACTTTGCTGTTATTCTTGTTAATCTCAACAACAATGTTTATTCTTTGAAAAGTAAATGTTATCATAAAATGACTTTCTAATGATTTTTCTCACTTCTGTTTTGTACACTTCTGTTTTCTTTTAGATTCATCACTTCAGACTCTCTTTGCAGTACTGGACTTAACTTGCTTACATCAAACAGTGCTTCAGCACGAATCACTTCTACATCAAAGAAAGCATTAGCAAAATAGCATTTTTAAAAAATTAGACAGATTCAATAATGCTATTTTCATTACTGTAATCTGTCAAATTTATTTTACAGTTTATTTTAAGATAATTTAGAAATTAGTTAAAACAGAAATAAGTAAAAAATAACAGAGGATATAATTTCTAAGTAGTCATGCTATTCCATTAAGCAGCAACATAAATTCCAGAAAAGCTAAACACCGACTTTTTCTTAAACTGTTCTAGAGCTTTTGACTGTTTCTTATATTCTCCAAAAACCTTAGCCTACTAGGCTGTCAAGGGATTACCTCCTTGAGTCTTGCTATTGCCCCCCCCCCCCGACCTTTCTTTTAAGTTTCTCACACTGAAAAGATGCATCAGCAAACTGTACCGGCACGACTACACCAATATAAGCCCTGGCATGAATACAGATGTATCGATAGAAGCGTGGGTTTGGTTAGTGACCAGTCCAGGCTGCATGCCTTGCACCGTTCTGTGATCTACATCAGGCAAGAATGTAAGAAGATACAGTCTTGACCAATAGCCCCAGCTGTTCCTGCAATTACGTTGGTAAGACAGACCTTTGGCAGAGGTGGGTTTTTTTTTCCAGAGAATTGGTTTAAGTTAAAGCAACAAAATTTCTAATTCCTAATTTGCGATGTATACTACAGATAGATCCATACAGCGAAATTATACCAGCAAAACTATCAAAAAGATGAAGGCACGGTGCTTCTGAAGGGATGGAGCAATACAACTGGTTTTCCTATGTTACCAGACATAAAGCATCTATCAAACTTTGCTTATTCTTCCTGATGAAAAATTACTGCATGAGCAATGGTCTGTTAGTCACATATAGAAAAAGCTATATTATTAGCTATATTGCCAAAAAGAAAATTAATAAAAAAGGATAACATTATTTTCTATTTTTAAACTATTAAAGAAAAAGTAATTTAACTCTATCACCATAACATCTTTCGCTAGCACAAGTTTCATCTTTGCTATCTACACTTTGCTAGTACAGTATATACATGGCTTTCAGAGATACTGTAAAGTATATTATACTTCTATTACTGAGTACACACAGAGAGCAAAACATCTGGTAATTCACCTACACCAGTTTGAGTAAATCAGCAATTTCATCTTTGCATTAGCATGGCCAGGCTTTGACAGCCTAGCAGCAACACTAAGAATACTAGAGACAGGAGGAGGGCAGCGCTTGTTTGTTTTAATGTGATTTCTGTATTGGTAGTAGAGGCAAGAATATTATATTAAAAAAAAATCCCTAAGCATAATTCATTTCATCTGGGAATTAAGTATACCTTATTATCCCCCCCCCTTTTTTTTTTTTTAGGGGAGAGGGGAGAAACTGCTGCCACTGCACCACCAGCCCTTTTCATTTTGAGAATTAGTCAGTATAGCTAGATTGGAAAACCTTTTCTTGTTCAGGCAAGACTTTGTGCCCTCCTTTGCTGGAAACCTTTACCCTCCTCATATTCTTTGCAGTGGCTTCTAGGACCTCATCTTTGACTGCACTTCTCTTACTTTATGCCCATCATCTAGGCAATCACACTCATGTCTATACTAACATGCAACTCACTTTTGCCTTCCAATTCCAAATTCCTTATCTTCCATTCCTTTGATATTTATAACTCTTCCACCACTGTCGAAGCTAGTTCATATCAGAAACATTGTGCCTTCACTGCTGTCCTGATGCCTCAGGAGAACATCTTGTGAACTCAACCATTAACACATTCAACCCTTTTATCTACTACTACTTAAGTGGCTTTGCAAGTCTGAGTACATAAATGCAACAAATGGAACTGCATGAAGTAAGACCAGAAGAGTAAAAGCCTGAAACAAATTCAATGCAACAGATTTCCCCTCCCCAACCCCCCCCCCCCCAAAAAAAACCCCCCACCCTCCTCTGTACTGCAGTGGAAGCTAACATTATTTTTGTTCTTCCAGCAACAAATTATTGAAAGAGGCTTCCAACCTCTGAGTCTAGTCTGCCACTGTCATATAACCATAATATAAGCCATTCAGTAACCATTAAACAGTATGGTTTTCCTTGAAAACTCACATAAAGTTCTCATTCAGAATTTGGACTAGCTCAAGACTCTCTTCCATCTCTACTCCACACAGTATCACAGCAGCTGTAAGTCTACTTTCCTTGTTCCCCTACGTTTATAAAGGTATATTTATGTGTAATTTGTACGTTTAATTAGTTTGCCTTTGAAGGTTAATGCAGCTTAACTTCTCATAGTTCACACTTTAACCTTTGAGATACTGTTTTAAGACGTTAAGACATTTTAAGACATCTTTCTTCTTTGATAAGACTTTTTGCTCTTCAAACTTTGCAGGCTCACCACCTACTCCCAACATTTCCCTTGACAAAATTGTTCATCAGGTCAAGCCTGGTACACACACTCCCTTCATGATCAAGACAAGCTGCAGGTACTTTTTGCACTTAAGAAAATTCTAGGCTGCTTCTGCATTTAACCTTGCTGACCTCACTAACTTCTTTAGTCTACCAAGTTTCATCCTTTTGAATTGAGAACCTTAGATACAAGACTTCATTTTGTTGGATGAGCTTGTATGAGTACAAAGTTATATTCTGGGACTAGCTGTTCTATAATAACGTTGCTGCTTTGCAAAATCAAACTAATAAATAGCATCATTATAGGTAGTGAAGTTATTTTAAGCAAGGACTGTGGAATTTAAGACCTAAACGAATAATAATATAGTGGCACCTGTAAAATAAGACTTGTTCACGACAATTATCTGTTTTCATTTTTACCCCTATCAACTATTTAAATGAATTAGAGAAAAGAAAGAGGAACAGGAAAAAAGAAAGAGGAACAGGAAAAAAGAAAGAGGAACAGGAAAAAAGAAAGAGGAACAGGAAAAAAGAAAGAGGAACAGGAAAAAGAAAAAGCTTTTCTCTGAAGCTGTTTCATCCAGTTGCATGTTTGGCAGTCCTTCAT
>NW_020451005.1:0-120000 GCF_003343035.1 Apteryx rowi | reverse complement strand
CACTGCCCAATTCTTAAAAATATAAAGAAACACCCCCAAAACCCTTTACCTTGGTGCAGAACTTCCCCAGGCTCCATGCTTGTCTGTCAAAATGTTGATAATTTTCTGGATTAGCTGAGTTGCGGTCACATGGTCTCGATACTTGGCTGCCCTTATCAAATGATCACACATTTTTTCTTCTTCTCGTTTGTCTGCAGAATACTGGGCACACAGTGACTAGAAAGAAAATAAGGACTTTACTATTATGCACTTTAACAATACCATTCAAAGGAACTTAAAGTGTGTTAGAATTAACTACTTATACAAAACCCTTGAGAAATAAGAATTATCCCCATTTTACAGGTTTGGGGACTGAGGAACTATGCAGCTGCCTACAGTAAGTCCATACACAGAGCCAAGTATAGGATCTTGGCCCATCTGAGTTCTTTAACCACATGCCATACACACTTAAGATTTTGCAAACACCAACAGGTTAGTGTCCTGATTGCATAATAAAACACATAGGCACAATCACTTTTAATTTACAACAAACTAAGCGAATGGCACTATAAACAAAGAGGCAAGTTGCAGAAGAATGGATACTCCTATTACTCTCCATTAGATCTGGGTAGACAACGATTTGCTGTTATTTGCATCAATATACAACTATAAAAACTAAAGGGAAAATTTGCATATCTTCAGATAGGCAGAAAATTAAATGCACATGAAAACTGAATCAGTCTTCACCAGATGGCTTAAGTCAAGTATGGTAGCAGGCCAGCATGGGAAAGATAATAATTTTCTTAGTTGTATACTACACCTGTTGTATAAACATGCATTATTTTCCAAGGTACTCAGAACCTTATACTAGCAAGCAAGAACTGAAAGTCACGCATACAAAACTCTAAACTATGAAAGATTCTTTGTTACAATATCTTCTCATCATTTTGTTTCTTGTTGATCTGAAAATTTTTCCATTAATAAAGAGCTGAAAAAAAGGGCACCAAATTTAGATTCCCCCCTCCCCCCATAAAGCAACATACATGAAGACCCAGAACAAATTCAAATATTAGTTGGACCAATAAAAGCTTTTCCCCATTTCAGCGCTCCCTGTTTCTAATTTCAGTTTTCATCTGGCAATTCCACAGATCACATATGCCAGACAAAGCATTTCAGCCTTTGTCAATGATTGGATTATTCTATGATCTAGTTAGTAGAATGGACACAAATGTCTGTCTAACAACAAAAAAAATTGCCTTTTCTTCATGAAGAACAGCTGATGCAGGCACTAGTACAATTTTGTTTTAAAAGCTTAGATAGCAGTCCAATGTCATAACACTTTTTGCATTTAAAACAGTAACGATCCTCTTTTTGTTTTTATTTATATATATACAAACACACACCCTATATAGATACATATAAATACACACATATACAAATATTAGAAAACTGTTGCAAATAAAAATCAACTGGCTAAAAATTTTACTTATATATACACATAATTCAGAGAGAGAGGGAGAAGGGGGGAGGGTGGGAGGGAGGGAGGAAGGAAGGAAGGAAAAACACAAGTGAAAAAATCTGTCGTTGCGTAGATTTTCACAGACAGTAGATAACAGCAATGTACCAACAGACGAATGACTTCTAGAAGACCTTTCAATTTTAACAACTTTAATATATTCACACGTTTCCTTGTAATTTTTCCCCCTAGATTTTTTCCCATGCCTTAGAGCAAATGCTCACCTGATAAGCAGACATCCAGGAGCGTAGCATAAGCAGCTGACTTTTCAAGTCAATGAGACATCAAAAATTGGCTTTTGTACTCTTACACGAAGCATTCTACCACCCCTCTTCACAAAAAAATAAGATGGCTAAATCATAACCAACATTAAACAAGATTTTTATAGCTCTTTTTAAATACAGCTGTCTTTTCCAATACATTAATCTATTTTGCACCCATGATGATTTTGAGTTCTCTTCAGCACTTTGTAAATGTTTGATAAGCTGTTATTTTTGAGTTGCTTGAAAGGGCAGAATTCTAAAAACAAGTGTCTAAGGTAAGCTAAGTAGTAAAATGTTTTAAAGTGCTCTTTAATGGATCCTCCTTTACAATTTGAACAGCAACTTTTCATATCTGACATAAAATCCATAGATATAAATCACATTAGAGGGTTATTCTTTCCCCATTATCAATCTCTGTCTCTTTATGGAACATTAAAGTCACATTTGACCTTAAAACATGATAAAATGGAAATCAAACTAGAATGTTTTGTAAAAGATATAATGAACTTGTACCTCTTTAAAAAAAAGTCTCTTTTTGATGCAATTTTGAACGCATCCTTCATTAAACACCAACAAAGATTTTCAGAATGTAGGTCTGACATTAAAATGAAGGAAGAAATGTTATTTTATTGTCCTGACAACTTCCATGAAAACAAAATCAGTCCATTACTGAAATGAATGGGATTTCACTTTTCAACAAAATCATTATTTAATATAAATAGAAATTTGCAATTCTCCACCAAAATTGAGTCTCCCCCATGCAGCAATCCCATAAAATTATAACATTGCTCCAGGAGGGACTCTTAACTGTGGCACACTCATTACAGTATGTATTTCACAAATAAGAACAGAAAGCAGCCACAACTTTGTCAGACACTGATATGTGCTTGTGCAGTTACTAACATTGGGAAAGTTTTGCAAGATTGGTGGTTTATCAGGCTATATCTTCCAAGAATGCCTAAGGATTCTTTAAGAAGCGAAGGATATGCAAAGAACTAAAATTTTACTAGTATATACAAATGAATCTCTAGTGAATTCTAAAAACTAAATTTTTACTGGTAAGTTTAGTGGCTCTTCCCTACCTATTCTTGATGATATGCTGCCATTTTATCTATTCTGTTTCTCTACTTGCTTGGCCCGCTTCTGTCAAATAGTCCTCCTTTTCCCAATATCCTTTATGAGGTCCTCTCTCTGATCGTATGGGTTACTTGTCAATGGTTTGATGGTTGTCTTATCCAGTACATGCCAAATATTCAGGAAAAAACAGGATATTCCTCTCTGTCTCTCTCTCTCTCTTTGTCTCTCTCCCTCTCTATCTCTATCTCTCTCTCTCAAATAATCATCAATGTAGGCATGATAAAAGACTGGCTCTACCAAAAGAGAAGAGATCAATCCTCAAGTAGCCACTGGACTATTCTGGAAACACAGAAAAATCTCCCTGTTTCTCTGCTGTGTTTTTTTTCATTTCCTAGATGCCCTCAGGTTTGTCTTAACACAAAAGGGCTTAAATATTTTCACATTAAAAAAAAAAGTATTATTCTAACTAGCTTTCATATTAAACAGATAGGAAAAAAAAAAAAATTTTGAAAGTCTCCTTATTACATGGGACCATGACCACAGATATATGCAGACTTCCTAAGTTTAAGGATGGCTTGCTCAGCTTTCAGTTTGATATAGAAGACTCCTATGAGAAAAAGCACAAAGCTACGTATCTGCAGCAATATTTGACCAAACCAAACATTAGTTATAAGATTAAATGATCTAAACAAAGACCTATCAAAGATCAGCTACTACCAGAAATACTATTATAAGATACAGATATCTTATAGATATACCAAGATATAGAGCTGCATATGCCAGACTATGAACAGTCTGGTATGTGTTAGTATTGCACACTAAATCCTGAGCATTCAGTTTATGTAAAATAAAAATTCAGCTTGATTTCTGTTTGTGCACAAACTCACAAATTAATTTCTTCTTTTTTGATCTCTTGCAGTATGCATCCTGCCATGCTCTAATGTGGTTTTACAATGACACATACAGTTGCATGCAATCGAATTGGAAACCCCTCCTTCCACTAGTGCTTTGGCCTAAACAACTTTTGTTATCTCTTTGGGAAAGCGTATAAAGAAAGAATAACCACAGAAGTACTGTGGGAGAATTTCACAACCACACCCACAATGAAACACAGAATGTTGAAATGAGAAAAACATATCTGCATACATACACTCCACAGGTTATCTGATAAAAAAAGTGTGCAATTCCGTGGCTGTTCAAGTTTTACAAAGGGGAAGTTTATCAAGCAGAATCCTCTCATACAGCACGGAGCAAAGAGAAGACCATTATTCTCTACCCCTTCATCCACCATGGAACAGAAACCTTCTCCTCTTTGCCATTATCACAGAGCAGAACAGAAATTTTTCCTCCCTCCCTTTCCCTGTATGGACAACTGCAGGCTATTTGAAGATGCAGATTATCTGAAGATTTATCTTAGAGGAACAGTGATTATAAAGGGGTACAAGGTCATCCAAAAGGCAAGTTATAAACATGGAAAGACAATGTATTCTGTATGCAGGAAAGATTCCAGAAATACCATTGCAAAATACTGACAAGGTGAATTAGTATATTCTGCCTATTTCACTGTGTCTATTTCATTGAAGATGATGATTAATCTAGTGTTTTCAAGACTATTTTATCTTTAGTCTATATAAAAATGTCAAATTAAGCTGAAAGTAAAAGGTTTCCTCTTCATAGTAACATCTAAATGTGCATCCTCGCAGTTTCCAAAATTACAATATAGTGCTTCATACAAACTACGTATAGTTCAATAGTGCAGATCCTTTTAAAAGCAACATTGCACCTTTTTTCTTTCTATAACCTCAACTTTGAGATCACTAAACACTTTGAGGTATGCCAGTTCCTTTGTCTAATATGGCTAAAAGCTACTAGCTTTGTGAACAACCTGTCTCAGAGGGTGTCATTTTACATGAGAAGTCATCCATAAGACAACACACAGTGTTGCTGTTAATGCAAATTCCCTACCAATACGGATATTTTAGTAAATGAAGCAGCTCCTCAATCCTCTACTCTCACAGATCTTTGCACTTGACCTCTGACCTGAGGTTTAAAGTCTGGACTAAAAAGTGCTACCCAGGGAAATCTTACAAAGACTCTGAATAAGACTTAGAAAAATGAAAGCTTAAAACCTCAGCAGCGAACAAAAGTCAACCAATGACAACATCTGACAGCCACCGTCAATTCTGAAGTGATGCCTCTGTCATCCAACGACTCAAGGTATTGATTTCTCTCAGCATGAAAAAAGCTTAAGCCAATGAAATAGATATAGCGACATCCCCCCGATAACAGCCATCAAGGTTAACACCAGCAGAACACTTATCAAAGTATCTCTTCTATTTCTTCTTGTTTTAATGGACTGAACACAATGCAATGGCTTCTCATTTCTGCAGCCTATAGTTTTCCAAACCACATTTATCCATTTATCCAGCCTTTCAGCTGATTGAAGATTTTAAAAAATCTGCATCTAAATCAATTGTTTGTGATACAGATGTGTTATGGAAAAAAAAAGAGTGTTTTTTAGCCAGACATTTCTGGAAAAAGACATTCATATAAAATGGCAGGAGGGGAAGAAAAAAAACAAAAAAATACAGTTGACTTAGATCACACTGAACACAGACTGGTAAAACTACCGTCATAACTAGAACAAACTTACCAAAGTCAGTTAATTTGGGTTAGTGATTAGACTGAAGACAGGCATCTCAAGAGACATCTGGTTTTAATCTGGGCTGAGTCCACAGCTTTATTTTTTACCTTTACGTCTCACAATATTAAGTGTTAGTAAACCTAACTAAACACTAGGCAAAGGCACACTCCTACCAAAGATTATACCTTTCAAGTGAACCCAATTTAATAGAGTAGCTAAATGAACCAAATAACTGACAGAATAAATAAATAGTAGGGAGCAGAGATGAATAGCATCAAATTTCTTCTTCAGTATCAACTAGATTTGGGGGGGTTGGTTTTTTTTGTTTTTATACCTTTTTAATTCTCATCTCATTGTCATTATTTGCGCTACAGCAGCACCTTTGGATCACAATCAAAGATGAAGCTTTTCACATACAAGTAAGAGAGCTCTCTTACTCCTTTGTAGAAACTGGGGGGATTTACTATACGTGCCCTACAATATTTCAATATTCTAGCTCCCTAATCTGCTAGCCACTGTCATAGACAATACACTCAGCCAATTGTTCTTTTTAACCCAGGAAGCTTTTTAGTTTTGTTCATATGCCTAAGTGCTTTGCATCCAATTCTCAAAGCCTGCACTAAGGTAGACACTTTTCTCTCTTCTGCAATCCACTTTATATCTGCAATCCCTTCATGCCGTTCTTGTCGTAAAACAGGCCAAGATCCTAAAAACAATAATCTGGCAGATTAAATCTGAGATCCTTTGGGTCTGTGTTTTCCAAATACTTTGCATTTTCCAAGCTCGTAAATAATCAAAGCACAATTTGACAGGGCTCTAGAAACAGCTAAAGCTCAACACTTCTACATAGGTGGCTCTGGGGTCTCAGATTAGATATTAAGCAAAGAACTACTGATGATCTGTGAAGAGTTTAAGCATTTCCCAGTACAATGCATCAACTTTGTGACATTCAATTGGTTCAGCACCACCACCATCAAGGAGATGTTCAATGAAACAAATGAAGCAGATCCATGAACAACCTTTGGGACTAAATAAATGATTTATTTCATAAGCAATATCCACTCTGTGCAGCAAACAAGACGCGTACTTACACAATCTAAGGGTTCACTACACCTGCTTAGTGAGAGTCAAATTAAGGTTGCATTGCTCTGATTTTTCATAACTGTTGGATACTTGGTTTTGCAATCTTTTAATATTATCATTTCTATGCAACTTAAGTTTAAAAAAAGGGAGAAAAACATAATTTTATCATGTGAAAACATACATATAAGCCTCAAGATGGGCCAAATACAAAGACTTCTATCACCTAACTAAAGCACAGCAGTATTAGATTATCTTGTTTGCACCAGTAGTTAGAGGTATGCAAGCAACTTGTTGCTGCCAGAAGAGAAATCCAATATTTAGTTACAGACTCTAAAGGGGGTCATGTAGACTGAGCTAGGGAATGTCCAAATTCTACTTTCTATACACACCAGCTTTTCTTTCTGTTCTCCTTTATCTGAAGGCTTTCTCCTGTTCCCCACCTTTTGCTCTTGCTGTTTGTACTTTGCTTTACCAACAGCATCGGGACACTTCCTCCCTCCCTTCTGTACAGTATGAACATTAAGAGGATGTAAGGGAATTAATTATCATCCTCTAAATGCCAGTGTCCACTGTGGCGGTGGTGCTGTCAGCTCAGGAGACATTTGCCAGATAGGTCTTGCTGTGTCCTTCAATCAGGCTGTCCATTTTTACCGATCTTGTGAAAAGCTTCCTATGACCAGGAGCCATGTGGCACATGCCCAGTTCTCTCCAATACACTAAAGCTGTGAAATGTCCTCATCTGATAACGGTGAACAAAACCTCTCCAAGGAGACTCACTGTTCTACAGGGAGGCACAGGACCTTTGGTACCTGTAAGGCAGGTAAAGTAACCCAGCAACTTTGACTCCACTGGCCAAACATTTACTTCTCAAGGATTTAGATTTCCAGACACCCTTCTGCCAGCATAGTTCTTTGACAACTTACAGCACCAAGACTTGGCACAGCAGTGATGCTTGGACAGATTGAGAACCACATGCAGTTCAGAAGGCACAGACAGACTTTAAATGAAATCTCTAAAGATAGAGAATGCATAATACATGCAGTATCTTTGAACAACACAGCTTCTTAATTAAGAAGCCCTTAAGGTGATATATAAAGAGAAATTTTTCACAAGTTTTGAGTCAGACAAATTTGGAACCCACTTTCCCATGAATGGCAAAAGCTACATTTCTGACAGTGGAGAAACGTTACTATCGCAAAATACAGAAAAATGGGAAATTCTCAACAAAGTAAAAAGTTAAGACTTATCATGTTTTAACTTGGGAAACTTTTCCCTGACCTTCCTTTCAAAACAAGAAAAAATATATTCTAAAACGTAAAGAAATTCAACCTCTGAGACCACAAAGAATGGAAAATTTCAGCCAGAATGATTCAGATGATAAGCAGATAAGCCAAATCATAATCAGAGGTTATCGGCATCTTACTGCAAGACACCTCGTGCCACTTTCATCTATAAATGTAGTTTATGCCTCTGGCTATAACAAAGTGAAAGACATTTACACAAGATAAATTTCTTTAGTTTCTGTATTTATCAAACACACAGCTATAAAAACTTAGCTATATTAGTATTTAACACACTACTTAGGTTGATTGTCTCAACACTTGCCTTACAGGAATGTATGTTCCTATATATGACTCATTTTTATCATCATATAAGAACTCACATTCATATCATACCTAGAATACAATGCAAAAAACAACAAAATCAAAGGTATGCAGATTATTTATTGTTTGATATTCTAGTTACATCACACTTTGTAAATCTCTCAGTAAATTTGCAAAACCCATGCAGATTCAATTCATTTCTAGCCAAAATCTCTAAACAAACAGTTTCTAAAGATTATATAAGGTTCCAGATTTCCTAAAGACAGAAGGATTAGCCCCTATTAACCCTATAACTTGGAGCGCCTGTTCCTCTTTCTATTTTCTACATAGTTCCTCTCAAGTACCTTTCAGCTTTCCCTTACACAACCGCTATGCTAATCAGGAGCTTCTGAATGTATGAATACATATCAGCTCGTGAACAAAGAACAGAAAGCACTTATTAATTTGAGATAACAAGACATTTATGCACAATAGTTTCCTATCTTGCCATGAGTGGTTTCATGCCAATGACAAGCATATCTCTAATAAGCTTCAGCACTTCGGATACCAAGCCGGTTTCAGACCTGGACTCCAAGATGTCTATGAAATTAAATGCAAAAATTGACATTTGTAGTATGCCTTTGTATAAATTTGCTCTGTAATCTGAAAACAGATTCAAAGGCATGCTCTGAAAGTATTCTACTCTGAACAGTAGCCTGAAACTCACTAGACTAAGAAAAAACAAGAGAAAAGAATATCACCACACAATAAAGGTATACATAGGAATATATAATAGTAATTATAGTAGATACAGGAAGCAACTACCTATCATTCTGCATTGTGACAGAAGGAGCTTTAAAAAAGTTCTATTTTTGTGCTACATTTGGTAACCCTTTTGTGAGACCACAGCTCCATTCTGGATGAGACTTCACCTATGAAACATTCAGGCACGAATTTGAACTTATGACCCAAAAGGTAACCCATCTGTCCTTCACCAGCTTCTAACATGCTTGTCCCAGGAGCTAATTTAACTTGGTTTCTGACAGTTCAGAACCTTTTCAGCCATTCACACCTGAGTCTGATCGCCTTGACTGGCCCGTACCCCTAGCAACACTGCTAAACAGGACAAACAAACTTGCTGGCAAAGCACTGCCTTTCCATACACAGAAAAAAAAACTTTAGTTTTTGCCATGAAGTCATTGTGAAGTCATTAGTTATTATGAAAAAGTATTAAGGGCTTTGGTTTTTTGTTGGAGGGGATTTCAAGTGACTCTCAGAGAATCTCTGAGAGAAAAACAAAGGATTATATGGGATTTTATTCAAAAGTCTGTTAAAAAAAATAAGATGCTCAGTGCTGCTCATCCACAACTTCCCAACTTTCACTGCAAACTTTCTCTTCACCTCAAGGCAAACTAAGACTCTTAAGATGCTTATTCTTTCCAAGACCAAGCATTTTAAAAGCAGAATATTTTGATTAAGAGGAGACAAAGATGGCAAAGATTAAAAAAAATCCAGAAGCAAATGGGAAGGAAGACGAAAGACGGCCTTTTATACCAGTGATTCTTTAAAATCATTCCTAGCCATTTACTTTGAAAACATGTAAGCAGCCACAATCCTGGCTTTAGATTAACCTCTGCCTTAACTTAAAGCCTCCTGTCAGAATTCCTACAGCATCAAACTATGAATAGTATATTACTCTAACATTATACTTTTCCTCTGCTTTTAAAACAGTCTATCTTTTGAATTTCATTTCAACTAAAGTATGAATTTGAATGTTTTGTTTCTTTGTGATGAGTTCTCATGCATTTATGTAATAAAATTTAGGAATTTCAACAGAGCTTGAAATAGGTAAGGATAGGCTTGTTTTTTTAATTGACACATTTTTTTATTCATAAAAAGTTCTACCACCCTTGAAAGGTGGCTCTAAAAATTTTGAGGGAGGATAATTTAATTTCTCATTAAAACTAATGTAAGTATGATTTTTATTACCCATAAAAAGTCTGCACTTAAAATATTATCACTATTCAGAGTATGGGAAGATAGTGGACTCTGTTTGAAATTACAGCAGTCTAACTTTAAAACACCCTTTCAGACACCTCTAAATAGATCCTTTTACTGGGTAATATGGAATAAGGACTAAGAACACTCCATAACAATTGCTTTAAAAATTGCTCTTGATCATTTGGTTTAAAGGAAAAGACTGCAATAATGCAGGAGTCAGTATTGTAACTACCACAGGTGCTACCTTCCAGAGAAGCAAAGTCTTATATAGCACCATACAGTTTCTAATCAAAACTTTATGCTGTCATTGTAAAAATAATAATACCACAATAAACATAGTCATTTATATAAGACAAATTTATCAGATCTATTCTACAAGTTTTCTGATTATTTCCCATTTCAATATTAAATAACAGAACTTGTGAAATCTCCTACTCCAAGGCTTTGACGTTCTTGTCAAGTTTTATTTTCAGCTTTGGTTCAATATGGTGTGTGAGGTTTTGCTGTTTGTTTTCTTAAACTGTGTGAAGGTGTTTTCCTACTGCCCTGGCTAACAGTATCAGAAGTTACATACAGCTGAACTCATGGATGTCAGTGTAGTGGCATGAGATGGATTATGCAGTAAAACTGCAAAAATCCTGTTTAATTAGATTTTACAAATTGACTTTAATTCAGTGTAAAATAGCAAACTTTAAACATGATAAGCTCCAAATATTGAGCACAACAGCCAAGCAGGATAAAAAAAACAACACAAATCTGTGGCATTTTTTCAACAAGAATCTGGGATTTGATGTGAATTACACTTCACTGGTTAACATTATGGCTACCAAAAGAAAGTACAGTGACTGATCAAAATTACCAGCTTCCATCAAGCATGTACAAAAATTAAATGAACTACTTAAAATACGTAAACCATTATATAAAATACGTGTAAGTGATAGCTATTGGACATACCAAAGAGCTGTATAACAGCATTTCTCATTCATTTAAAAGCTTCACTTGCACTCTAGCTAATAATCTAGCTCTGATCAATTCTAATATTCCAAATCTGAGTAGTTTCAAACAACTGCCATTTAAAAATAACCTGAGAAACGTTCCTTCTTCTTCTGCCACTGGCCATATAAAATTACCTTCTAAAACAGCACTGGTCCAATGTAAAGATGGGTGATGCTCTCTTCAAGGCTATCAACAACTCCTTAGAAATGTAATAATTGGGGGTTCTAACAGATGGGGTAGGGAAAAATAAGCAACACAATTTCAGAAATAAGCATATCTGATTTATCTTTTGTAAACGTTTAAGATGTTTAGAACTAAAGGTGTGATTGGTCCTCAGCTGGGATAATTTAAAGATGTCTGCAGATGGCATATACAAGGACCCTGAGCATGCCCCTCTCCCACTTCCCGGAGCTCTGGCTCCTGGGGCTCAGGGCTGATAGCGAGCCCACAGAGCCGAGGGCAGCCCCACTGCGCTGGTGGCCATGGGGAGAGGCAGCCTGCCCCGTCCCCGCAGCCCTGCCCAGTGGTGGGGGCTCTGAGCTGGCCCCAGTCTCCCCCTGCAGCTGCCCTGTTCCCCTCGTGGGTAGTCGTGGTACCATGGCAGGTGTCTGGCTCGTCTCCCCAGCAGGGCACCACCAGCCCTTGCAGTGTCCTTTTATGTCCTTTAAAAGTTTATTATTAAGTCTATAACAAAAATTCTTTCACAATTGTGATACACTCTCTAAAATATACCCTCCATTCAATAACAGAGTGTTTTGCTTGCTTTATCATTCACCTCCCTGAAATATTTCCAAGGCAAGGATTGATACTGGTCACCAACAGTGGAATCTCAAATTACGTGGAACACTGGGTTATGTACTACAGGATGGTAAGAGGTTTCCTTAACTTTAAAAAAATAACTTCCACCACTTGAACTCTCTCCTCAAGATGTCTGATTTCCAAGTAAAAGCATATCAAAGGAAAAACAAAACCTGAAAGAGGGGAATGTTCCTGGAGAAAAGCAGCAGACCTTTTCCATCCAGTCTGTTTGAATAATCTTCAACTACCTTTTCTCTGGCCTGATTTTTCAGCAGATCAACCATATTAAAAAAAAAGTATTAACAATAAAAGGTATTTCAAAATTCATTGGTTTTGTTAAACGAAAGCAGCTTTTACTTTTAAAATAGGCCATTCTGATCTTCGAATTTTTGGAACTGAAACAAAAAAGGGAAGATGCAAATCTCCTGCTCCACTCAAATGCAAGGCTAGTACCTTCCAGAGAGATAAAATCTATGACTGTGACTTCCAAACTCTGATTCTCAGATTACTAAGTGGTCTCCGGGATCATGTGGCAAAGAGCCCATGATTAACTAAAAGTTTATCATAAGGGCCCATGATGGACCTCCAGAAAATATTCAGTTGGGGAACCAGTGACCAGAAGCATACACTGTTCTCAGGTAACTACTCATCCCAAAATACTAACTTCCACAATTAAAATTTTGTACTTACTTAAGAGTTTGTACTTTGGATGTTTACCATCAACACTAACACATTGCCTTTTTTTTTTTTTTAAACAAACCGAAATGCTCAAGACACTCCAACCACCCCTATATAGTCACACATGCTCTTCATGAAATTCAACATGCAGAAAAACAAAAGACTTGCAAACAGCTCACAAAGAAATCAAATTCTGTTTGACACACTGCAGTAAGCCTATTTTGCATCTGTCTTTTCTGTATAGCTGTCTTTTCCTTTAAGATCTTTTTTAATAGGTCAGAAGGTTCTTTCTGTATGAAACACGGAAGGTAGCTTCTAGATACCTGCATTTGAAATTTCCATTGGCCAGACAGTAAGGTTTAGAGCCATTCTTAAATTATGTATTAAGTTCTGAGAGAATTTACCTTTCTTATCTTGGATAAGACTCTGCAGAGAAATTCTCTGCTGACAATCTCTAGGTCTAACAGTATTAAGTCTCTTGGAGAGACTACCTTAACTGTAGTGGCATGAGTCTCCATTCTCTTTCAGCTTCAACTAGCCTATGATCAACACCTTCTACACCTTTTTGATTTAACACTACAAAGATAGCAGAGCCCACCTGCTCCATCCGTGAGAAACAGGCTCTATCACCTCTAACTCTAAGAGGGGCAATACAGTTTAGGATTGTTTGATGAGATTTAAATCTCACATTTCCACAAGGGCAGAGAGGAAAAAGGATGGAAGAAGTCTGAATGTCTCAAAATCCATTATGACATAGCCTTGACATTATTTCTACTTAGATTTAGAATCTTCTCCAATACATTTTTGACAAAAAATATTATCTTGGCACCAGGTCACAAAGAATAAAGAGTAATGATGTCCAAAGTACTTGAACTGCTCATCATCAAAGCATTTGGAAGGAGATGATCGTGACTATTTTCAAGAGATTTCCAACCTTTCCACAAAGGTGGCCAGAAGTCTGTGAAGACTTGAAGATATTTCCTATCAAGTGAATTACCAATAGGAACACATAAATGTGAGTGGGGAAAAGGCGGGAGGGAGGAGAGAAGTGGTGAGGAAGGTACCAGGAAGTTTGTTTTCTTCCTTATGTGAAACAGAATGGCAAGGACAATTTGGTTTTCTGAAACATCATATTTGTAAAGGACTGACTCTGTCACCACTTGCAGTACTTTAGATTAACAATGAAATGCAGACGGGTCTTGTAAGTCACTTGGCAGCTTCACCAACAAAGTGATCATCTGAAGACTGACTTAACTGACTGAACAAAGCTTCCTTTTCATGGTCTAAGACCACATCTTTACAAAAAGATCAGCACAATTTTTCCCTATTTAGGTCCAGGAGGAAAAACAGTTGGTGGGCTCATTCTGCAAACATTTCCATAGAAGAATCAGATGAAGGGTAAAGAAGAAGATTCAAAAAATCCATTATAGTGATATACCATTTAAAAGCTAATATAGGAAACCTTAAGATGAAAACCTGAACTGCCACTTCTGTCTTACTGTTTTGCAATGTGAAAGGATCTTTTGGTTCCTATTAAGAATTCTGATTATTGCAGTGTTATGCCCTTTCCTAAATGAAACAATTCACTTTGTGCTATTGTAATGCTCCTTTCCCTACCTGGAAAGCTGTTTAGGACTACTGAGAAATAAAAAGCTGCCTTTATAAAAGATTAACAGGAATGCCATCCACCAGTGCTTTACTGTTTTCCACTGTTTCTCCACTGGATCCCAAATGGATTTCAAGACCCGTGTATTATAAAATACAGATCCTTTCAAGTTAATTGCAAAATCCTTATTTAAACAATTACTTTCTCTTTTCAACCATCAGCTCATGGAGGTACTTATTTCAGCACAGTAACTACATTTTCGTATTCAGAGCAGAGCACTCTCAATGAAAGGCTGAAACATTTCTTGGAATAAGAAATTCCAATCCAAGCTAAAGTATTATGCTAGATGCAATACTATGCATAACTTCCTCATCAATAATATTGCAAAAAGGAAAGAAAAGGTAATCTATGTGACTAAGAAATACAGATAATACAGAAAAGCTTAATTTTATATACCTACATACTGTATTGATGGGCTTTTCTAAATGTCTCCATATCTTAATGTGAAATATAAATTTTACTATCCACATAGTAAATCTAAACATAAAAATACTAACATAAAAATAAAAAAATCTAAAATCTAAAATCATAAAAATCTAACATAAAAATTCTTGTTCTCCCTTTCTTTTGTGGAAATATCAGGGTGCAAGTGCCTGCAATAAATCTTCTGGATAAAAAGCAAACTTTATTTTCCAAAGCGGACAACAGTCAGAGTTTTAAAATCAAAATGTTTTGGAGGCTATACACATAGTTACACATAGGTATATTCAACAGTTTAATGGATTAGTAAAAGCAAGTATATTGTATGTGTACAAGTATGTATGCCATATGTTTTCATATATACAGCTGCAGAATTCATAGATCAGATTCATAGATGCTGGATTCATAGAATTACTTATAAATTTTCATCTCAACCATCAGCAATCATCGAAAATGATTTATTTATATTTTATTTTTATTTTTTTTTTACAAGTAACAAAAATAGTAACATACTAAAACCTGAATGCACAAGTCTTCTCTGGCAGCTTCATAACTGCAGAGGTTTCAATATGAAATCCAGCTACAGTTAAGTTGGATGGCTTTAGCTGAACAGCCTGAGGTCAAATTATCATGAGCCATATTTGCAGCTCAAATGCTTTTGCCAGGAAAAGTCGAAATAAAAGCAATTAAACATGCAGAAAGGGAACTAAAATGTAAGTGTTTTACAGTTTTGTGACCGCTTGCTTCATTCCCATTCTAAACAAGCTTCTCACATAAAAACAATACTTTTGAAAATGAAATTGTATTTGAGCAAATATCCAAAGCTACTGCTAAAAGGCTGTCAAATACATCTGGGCTACAAATGACAATATGTTGGATCAAAAGTTAACACCACATTTAGCAAGCAGATGCATATTTCATCCTTAATGAAGGCCTGAAAAGAAGAGTTCACTTTATTCTGGATGCAGGTATCAAAGCAGATCTCACAAAGCAACATAGGTGCATCATCTAAGGATCTTTTTCACATTAAGAATCCTATTAGAAGGAAAACACTAAAAGGTAATTGAATTTCCCTCAGTTATCTTCATCTCTGTCAGCTCCTGCTACAATAACTTACTCTCCAGAGCACAGATAACTCAATTCTGTCCAGCAAGCATATGTTATGAATCTCCAAAGCAAACTTGTCTAAATCATTCTGGTCTTCTATCAAGGCTGGCTGTGGATATGAACTCTGACAGAAAGCAAACAAATTTATTTTTATCTTTTCAATAATTCACTTCCCTGTGCTTTGATGGAAGAATCTAAAGACATAAATGTTTCCAGTAATTCTGGAATTATAAAGACTGTTTGAAAATATTTTATATGGAACTCATGCTATTACAAATTGTTTGATTCATCATTCTGTTTTTGCAAGAAAAAAAGAAAAAGATTGGTATTGCACTTTCAGGTTCCTGAAGGAATACAAAAACTAGAAATGCTGAACTCCATGCTGTATTTACAAATTTTTTCAGAATGTTTTTCATATTTATGTTTTCACATTCAATGAACTACTGCAACTGCTAACTGTACAAATAATATCAACACAAGTATATTCTAACTTTTTACTTTATCAAAGCTTTTAAAACATCAGTAGGTGCAAATTCTCCACTGGTGTGAGCAAACTACTTTGATTTCAAAAGGTCTGCTGAATCTGTACACCACCACTAGCGCCTGCCAGCTCCAGCAACAGAGTATGCAGGTCAGACAATAACCAAGACTGTGGTGGCTTCTCTATGCGGACAAAGATTACAGGATTGTATATACACCTGATGAAGCAAAGGACCCTTTGAGAGACTTTCTGAACATCCCAGAAGCCACTGGCGTGTCAGTACAACCCTTCACTTGTAAGTAGACAGTTGGAGTCAGCCTCCCAACTCCTGCTCCAGCTGCGAGTGTGTTGTGTGGTGTTGTGTGAACAGTCAGTTATCAATTATAACAGCTTTATACTGTTAATAACAACAGTTTAATGAAAAAAAGGTGTTCTAAGAAATACTGGTTGCCATCTGCATCTCCCCTCCAACTTAAGTCCCTATCAGGGAAAAGGCAGTTTACAACAGAAGAATGAAACTAAGATGGCAGTGTAATTTGCAGTTACCTCAGTGAAACTCTTTGCTACAGAATGTTGCAACAATGGACATCTGTGTGGATTCAAAGGTTTATTGGGCAAATGGAGGAATAATTCCTTAAGGGGTATTAAAGCCATCATTTCTGGCACAGAAAGACTCAGAAGACCCTGAACTGGAAACTGCTGAGCGCTAGGACTGTATTCTTGGAAAGTATTACTAGATGTTTGCCATTTTTATAAACTCTTCTCTAAGTATCCTACGTTTGAGATAGGATATGAGGCTCAATGGACTAATCAAGTGCCAATCTTGCTCATTCACGTTCCAGTAGGAAGTAATCCTTCAAGAATAGACACAGAGAAGAACTACCAGATGATTTAGAGTATGCAGACCCCACCTTAAAAGAAAAAATGAAAAGAATACAACTCATTTAGCCTAGTAAAATGAAGTAAGGAGATGTGGTAATTAAGTAATAGATGAAAAAAGTAAAAATGAGAAGAAAAAATACTGAAAAAGACTACTGAAGCCAAAAGACAGTAATCACATAACAAAGAAATATTCACTGAATACAAGTAACAAGAAATTATTAGAAGTTTACAAATAAGCAGAATAAGTAAGTTCAGTCTACCAGCTGCAACAGTGAGGACAAAATATCCTCAGGCTTTATTTTTGAATATTTATTTTTTGAATATTTTAAGAGGACGCCTGATAAGTCTCTGAAAGGTAATACGGTGTTGGAAAGAGTAGAGGGCTGAATTCAATGTCCCAGACCATTCCCTTTCCAGTTTAAAATTCTACAAAGCAATACCTAAATATATTGATAATAAAACCAGAAAAGAACTAAAGTCCTACAGAACAGAAGGTCATATATACTGTCACTTAATTTAATAGCAGTTAGCAGCCATTTTGTCCCTCTTACCATAAAAATAGGAGTAGAAAGGATTATAAAACATCACAAAACTCATTTCATCTTTGTGACAAGACTCTCCACATTTAAGGTCAATACTTTCATTTTGACAGCAGCAACACTTATGTTTTAATGATTAGAACTGTGCTGTTTTTAACCTTCCCTCTTCCTGGTTCTAGATGATTCTGTGTTATCTCCTCCTAGTGTTCTTGACTTAAACTAAATTTTGAGGGAGGGGATAAGGGATCTATCTTATCTGCAGAAGTACAGTGCCAGGAATATGTATGGACTGATCTTTCCAAACAGTCCCTGAAGTCCTTTGACTAGTAATAGTTTTGATATTGACCCATATCTTCTATTTTTCAGTTGACATGCTCCTGGTAGCTCCATTTTATAGCATTTGTTTTTACCTGGTGGAGAGAAAAAGATTCTCTGAATTTACTTTGATTAATTTTAAAAGTGCACTGAGAGATCTATGTGGTTTCCTCTTCACATTTTGAAGGCTATTAAAAGTGGCACATCCCAGGACACTGAATGAAGAGGTCTGCTTAGTGAGCTCTGAGAAATCGAACTGAGCAATCTACAGAACTTTAGGTTACGCACTAGGTTATCAGTCCAGCACTATGAATACATTATGATAAACAGCTGGAAGATAGGAACGTGTCTATCACACAGTAAATAGCATAATCACTTTGGCAAATAGCAGGCTTATCAGAAAAATCAGCTTGCAAATATAGCCTATATTCTTGCAAATATAGGCTACACTCAGATGTTTAAGAAGTAAGTTTTTACTAACTATGCGTTTATTAGAACCATTCTTGGCCAAACAGTGGCTATCTTATTCATTGGCCGTAACTCTAGACCTCATTTTTTTTGCCTGCTATCTTTTCAAACAATACCATTCTAAAGTTTCAATACTAAGCTTACACAAACTCTTTCTTACAAGTCTAGGTGTGACTCTCTTTCAGCACTGACAGCAGTGCTCCTTAGATCACTAGAAAACTTTGCTCCAGAATGATGTAAACTGTTCTTCTGTCTTTTCTAGTCTTCAGACCCTGAAGATCTCTGGGGTTTTTTGTGACCTTGCCAGGAATAACATAAGAATTGTTTAAATGTAACGTCTTTCTCGTTCAAATCAAACCTATCTATGATAAACTATAAGAGCGATGTATATTGTCACCAGTGTATTTTCTGCAAAGTTAAACGTTAAACTCCTCACATTGTCCTTAAAAAAGTAAACAAGTAATGCCTATCATCTTTGGATAGTAATTTTAGAAAAAAATCTCCAATCACACACAATAAGATGTTTGCTTTGTTAACACCAGAAATCTACAGTCTATGTATAGAGTCCATTACTTTAGTCAGAGTGTTTTAGAATCACTGCCTTGCATGAGTTACTACAAAAGTCTGCATGTGAACAATAACCAAGGTAAACACTACTGATTTATTTTGCATGAATAGGTGAGAACAACAAGGTTTCTGATGGGAACACCTAATTTGAAGCAAGAAATTCTTTGGCTAGCTAGCTTAGCTTTCATATCATGAGCATAAAAAGATGCAGCCAAACATGGAAAATGTATTTATAAACAACACAGAAACTGTATAAAGAGATAACATATTAGAGGTTCAAAGCAAATGTACGCCATCCATCAAAAGGCTATTTAAAAGACCACGAAAAGCTGGAATGGTTAAACTGCAGAGAAAGTAAGGCTGTTAGAAAATGGCATTCTTAAAGAAGAAAGTCTGTTCAAACAAGGAAAATAGAAAAATATGTCAACCCTGGCATGTTAGGTTTAAAAACAGAATGAGGCAGGCCAAAAGAGTTTGAAGAACACTTGCATAAAGGCATAAAAGGCAGTAATAAATTATTTTTTAAACACATCAGTAAGCCTGCTAAGGTATCTGTAGAGCTAATAGATGATCAAAGGATAGAAGCAGCTCTTGGAAGACAGGATCACCACAGAGAAGTACCAGTTGAGAAGTTTTGAAAGACAGTTGACAAGTGACCAACTACTAGGACCAAACAGTATTCACTCAGGTGAGCTAGAAGAACTCAGGGATGAAAGCAGCTGAGCCATTGGCTAGAGTGTCCTTGTTCAACCTGCCTCAGCACCAGGAGGATGAAGCACAGCAAATGGACTCCAGAGGACAGCAGGGAACTGCACAGCAATAAGTCTGAAATTTAAAAAAGGGCAATTGGTAGCTCTGCTTAAAAAAGCAAATAATGGAATAAACAAACTGGGAAGAGTCAGCATGGATTTTGTAACGGTCCCTCTTCATTAGATTTCCTTAAACAAGTCACTGTGCACACAAACATGAAAGATCCTGTTGATAAAGTCCACTGCTGAATGCTGAGTGATAGAGAAAGTCACTCAAGGTTCGGTGGGCTGTGGGGTACACAGGAATGCCCTCATATGAATAAAAACTGATCAAAAAATAGGACAAAGGTTAAAAAAAAGGTCAGTCTTAAGTGAATCCCGCTGTGTTATTAAACGTATTCATAAAAGACTGGGGAAAGGGTGTGGAGGAGGTGACAAATTTTGCTGATAGTTCTAAGTAATTCAGGGTAGTAAAAATAAGGACCAAATGTGGAAAAAATGCTAATAAAGTGAACGGGAGATAAAACAACAGATGAAATTCAACACATAGAAATGTTAAGCTTTGTCCAAAATGTTATCTCTGCCACCCAGAAGAACTAAGAAAGCTTCTCTATATAACTGCACTGTTCTTGCACAAATCCCTAAGCATGAGCTATTCAACTCTGCTATAAATAGGACACTGAGCTAGTTGGAAATTTGGTCTAATCCAGTATACATGCTCTTACATTTTTATTAAACAGTTTACAGAGAAATTGGCATACTATCTGTCTGTGAAACAGAAAAGGAACATTGTTAACGTAGATGAATAAAAGAAGCATGGAATTTCCAAGTGGATTCTGTTAACAGCCTAAGTGACTTAGGATTTTGAATGCTTGAAACAAAGTTCAAGTCATTCAAGTTTACTGCCAAATTGTTTCCTATTTCCAAATCCTTAGCTCTACCATGCCCTAATAACTAGATGTTCATTTGAGTATTTGAGGAATTACCATCACAAGAGTTCACAAAGAATTATCTGAGATAAAGTGAAGCTATATAATACTATGATTAAGTTTAATTTTTCAAAGAAATTTTGGTAGTGTCTTTTTACATAATCTATCTCATAATTCAGCAAAAACAGCAACTGTAATGAAGACACTATCACTTCTGGTTTTGTCAGATAGGTTGATAGGAGAGAGTAGTTATAAAACAAAGTTTCTGTTTCAAACTGCTTCAGAAATTATTGCTATAATGCATTTTGATTTAAAATTAAAGCATAGTATAAAGAAAGATGTCACAGCATTCCAGGGCAAGTTTTGATTCCTTCTCCTCCCATTCCTTTTGTTCTTATTAAAGCATAGAGAAAGAGGAAACACAAACAACATTTCATTCTTTCTTTCATAATCAGGCAGTAGTTTATCTCCACACTTCCCAGAGTGCAAGGAAGATATTGCAATGTTCAAGAGGAAAGTGAACTTCTCATTTCAGCATCCTTCAACTCACATGACATGAAAAATCCTGAAAATTACCACCACAGAAATACAAGAAATTTAATTTTTCCAATTTGGGACTTTTCAACATACTGCAGCTGTACACAAGTGGTTAAGCCTCCAATGGAAAAAATTCTTCCATACTGAGCACCCTAATGAAGAGTTTACAGATTGCATAGTATCTTAAACCATGTTTAGAAACCAAAGTCTGAATTTTTCTTCCTTCTACCGACAGATGGTGCTATAATGCCTAACCTACCCAATGTGAAGGGTAGCATTTATTTAAAGATAGAAATTTGAGATAAGAGTTAAATCCACTCATAATGAAATGTGTAAAACCATATTTTTGTATGAGGGTATCTCTAACTTTCAGAAGATTGTAAAACTGTAATGTGGCAATGGAAAGAACTATAACTTTTGGTTAACCTGACTACAGGCAGCCTACAATTTGCACCATCTGTTATCTTCATACATTCACTTAAGATGCATTGCTGATAACCCACACTGCTAGAGAACACCAACTTAATTTAAATCATTCCAAAATATTCTGTTCCAATAAATAAGGTCATCGCCATTAAATGTGCTAAATAACATTCCGTGTAAAAGGATGTTGCAAGAGTCATGAAAAGATTATTTGTAACATAAGTTCTATAACAAAGCAGCTTTTACAATTAAAAACAAGGGGGTGGGGATTTAGATGAAGAATAGGTATCCAGTCAAGTATAAAACCTTTCTTTCTTTCCCCCTGTGTTTGTTATGCATAGAACTACCATCTAAAGAAATTACAAAGACACCAAATACCTTTTCATAATTATTTCAAGGGCTCTCAAACATTCTCTTTGACTTATGGGTATTCTGCCCAATTGATCTGCAGTTCCCTTAAGCTACTTCCTCTGATTTAAAATAACATCTTCCAACATTTAATGCTTAGTACACCAAAAGGGGAAAAGGTGCAGAATACACAAGATTATGAATTAACAGAACCACTGAATTTTGTTTTCTGCCAAGAAAGCTACATCTGAGTCACCAGAGGAATGCTTGCCTAGCCTTGCATCTTACCTCTGTCAAGGCAATACTTATATTAACATTAAGATTAGTTTTTCAGCATAAGCCATAAAGCAAAACATTCAGTTTATTACAGCTAAACCATGGCCTATAAATTGATACTGAGTAAGAATTAAAACTGTGAGGAAGTTAAGTTTTCTGCATGAAAAAACATAACTGAACAGAAAAGGGCAACAAATTTTACAGCAGCTGGAAATGCTAGATTTAATTATTGAAGAGAAATCATGCAGAGAAGTTAGCTGCCTAGCATGATTTATAACAAATGTAAAGCCAAAGTCATGTGAAACTCTCAGTTAATCAACAGAAACAAGCAATAAGAATACCAGCATTTTATATTTCTAAGGATGATGAGAATTCAAAAGAATAGAATCAAAAAAGAAAGTCAAGAGACTGACAATGCCTCACAATCTTTTAAAAGGCATCCAGGAGGCAGGTTGGTTTGTAAATTATGGCAGCAGTTACATTTTACGGATACAATGTTTGACCAATGTGGTCACTATTCCTCACAGACACAAAGTGAAGAATCTTCCAAACATTTTAGAGAGTTTTTATAAAATTATTTGTGTTGCACTGCTCATTGCTCCTCTACACACACACGATGTTCAACTTTATGAATGGTTCTATAAAGAAGCAACTTTTCCCCCCATTTTCCTATTTCTTCATGTGGATCTTTCAGGCAAAAATGTGCATTGCTGAAGGAATACTCATCAAAAATACTTTACACAGTCACAGATGTGGCATGACTGATTTTGGTCAAAATCCTGTAGCACCATCCAATGCCAAACTAAAGCTATACTAGGAAGATGACACTTTATGATGCTTGAACATCTCAGGCCTAAAACACTTGCAGCTTTACATATTTTGAATTCTATAAATACGTACATTCACACACAAACACATCAAGAGATTTATATAAAGGACATCTATCCAAGGCAATGGGTGCTCTTGTCATAAATTACAAAATAAAGTCAATTAGAGCACAAAATTCCCTCCCCCTCCTCACACCAAATCCAATTATTCTCGTAGGCCCAACTCTGCAGCAGTCTGCACAAATAATCACTCTAAGACACAGTGCAAATCACCAGATTTTTCAAGGTCATTCACAGAAAGCAGTCTAGGTGGTAGCATGAAACTAGTTGTTAGAATTCAGGCATAAAGAGGTTGCTTTTCGGGATTTTCATCTCTGCCAGCAACTCAGGGTTAAATTTGCAGAAGTGTCCAAGTGACCTGTGCATATAAATCCCAGGGACAATAGGAAAAAATTAAGATTATAAGTGACTTATGTTAGAATGCTCACATTTCCCCATTTAGTGTAAAATGAGCTTCACTGCCCCCTCACTAGTGGAAATGACTGCAATATTGCTTCATCAGGCTAGTTTGAGGCTTAAGCATATTGTAAAACCAGTAAGTATATCTCAGCTCCCTCTGTGATCTCCCTATTTGTCTACATTCATAGATGTAACTAGAGGGGTAATGGTGAAAAGGTTGGAGAAGGAAGGAACAGAAAAAAAAAAGGGGGAAATAAAAGGCTGACCTTTGGCTGCATTCAAAGAAAACCCCCTTACAACCAATCCTTGACCTCCAAAGCACTCTTTATTCTCTTTTTTTGCAAAAGTAGCATAGAAAAAAGATAGTATAACTCTTATTTGCTCACGACTCATTATATTACTTATGTTATCTTCTACTAAAAAAAGGGTGGCCAGAGGAAGACCGCCTATTCACTTTTTCCAGACTGCTGAGTCGTAAGGCAGAGCCCTCCAGAGAGGGTGGGAGATTGCATCTTCCTTCCATTCAGTTTGAAGAAGCTTCTGGAGTGCAGGACTGCAGAGGTAAAGATGGGAGACATGTAAATCAAGGGGGTCAGCAATGCCAATGGGGTCAGAGACTCCTGACACAAGGAAGGAAGAGAAAAATAGCCAAGCAAGGCAACAGATGCCAGTGCCCTTTCCTTCCACCAAACACAGAAGCGGCTGTACAGAGTTTGTTGCAGTTTAAGACAGTACTGAAAGTTTCTGAAAGAGATTTGCCCTGAAAAGACTTAGGGAGGAGAGAGATTTACTTTCAGATCCTTTTATTTTAAATCTATCTCATCCAAGCACTCAGAGCTTCCTTTATATCTAAAGTTACAGCACAAACTAGAACAATATGCAAAAAAAAAATTGCTTTAGAGATTCTTTTGGTGGTTTTGGTCATCCTGCTTTAAGGAAAATGCCTGCAAGTGTGTCATGACACGAGTGTCAGGACCAAAATAAAGGCATCAACATCCATACCCATTCACACAGTGGGAATGCATCTACAAGTTGAATGATATGGTATGTCAGCCACCCAACACAGCACAGATCTGTTCCTGTTATGTGATGGGATGTCTCCAAACTAGTCAAGTGACAGATACATTTCTGGACACATGATGGGAGAAGGACAAGTATTCTATAGCCTTGAGTGCCTCTTTAAAAGCTATCAGGAACACCATGGCTGAAAACTACCACAGCGCTAAAAAGAGTTAAGCATACTAGATGAGAAGTGTGAAAATCAGACCATGCTGCGGATATAGATACATAAGAATTTCCAAATATTAAAGGTACCTGCAATGAATGTGCCTAATGGTTCCTCCTTCCACAAGGAAATCATAACACTGACTGAAGTCTGCCATAGACCTCAATAACACTAACTTCATGTGACACTAAATTTGGTATTTAAGCTTCTGACAGAATCCAATAGCTGTACATTGTGATTTTTACACATCTGCAGAAGTGATGCCAAGGCTAAATTTTTCCAACACAATAACAAAACTAAACTTTATAAACAAAACAGGCTGCTGCTATTTTAGTACACTAGTTTCTGTTTAAGTTCAAGCTGATATAATTTAAACCCCTTGAGCCATCATATTGACGTAGCACAGATTCAAAATAGCACCAACTTAAAAAGTATCAGTCAACTCCTGTCCTAGGGAGTTAAGACACAGCAAAACTCAAAGCTATATTAAAAATGTAAGTTGATGCTCAGTGTAAATTTCTTCCAGACATCATAAAAAGGTGTTCTGAGACTGAAATAAGGTTAATAGTGAAGTTGCCACTGAATAACTGTATTCATTGATATCCTGTATTTACATGACAGAACCCTACATACTTCATACACATTTCCCACACACACATGCACACACCTTCGCGTATGGTTTGCATCTGAAGAAAAAAAGTAAGCTGTTCATCTAATCAATAGCACCATATCATGCATGGAACTTCTGCATAAATCCAGTGCAAAAGACGTCAGGCATGTCCCACTCCAATGATTATCAGGCAATGAAGTAAAAAGATGTACTTTTCATCTCCACAGGACTGTCGCCAAACCCTTGATGTAATAAATGAAACATGCCTGCTATTTCACCACTGCAAAACGGTACTGTAGATACCTTACAACATCTCTGTTTGCAGGAGGGGGTAACTAGCTCTAGATGAAGTGCAGATATGTTATTAAACAACGCACAGCTTGAATCCTGGGGTCAACACAGATGACCTTTAGAACATAAGCACTGTCTAAGACAAATATGCTTTCATCTTTGGGGAGTATTTTTTCAAGTAAAGATTTAAGAGAAAAACAGTTTAGAAATACGTTAAACACAAATGTGCCTTCAATCTCCTAATGCTTCTTTCTAAAAACAAAACCACAAGTCGTATCACATGTCAGAAGAAAGACTAAGTACTCTTTAAGCAGAATATTAGTGAATTTAGTGAGATTTAACTTTGTTTTTATTTAAACAATGCAATAATTAAAGCACACAGAAAGGAGCTACATGAAGTAGCCGAGATCCAAAATTGGAGGTATGGCCAAACTGAGTCAAAAAAAAAAAAAAAAAAAAGGCTTGAATTTTTAGTATAAAAACAAAGACCTATATTTCATTCTAGAATTCCTTAAGTGTGACAAATACACAAAAGCAACAAAACCACATTAAGGCACTTAAAACATACAGGAAATGGTTTTAGAGCCAGATTAAGTGAAATAGCAAACTATACAAATAGAAAAAATTGTTTCTTGTTTTTCACAAAACAGGCTGTTATAATTTATCTTCAGTAAGGTTTTTTTTTCCTCAGACTTACATCTTGACTGTGGTGCTAAACAGCTTAAATCCATACAGTGATATTTGCTTCCAGGAAAGGAAGAGCATTGGTACGATACAATTCCTTCCCCCACAAACCATTGTCTGCAGATTCTGACAAGTTTTGAGCTACCCTGCACGGCCTGTCCTTCCATCCAAGTCAGCAGCAGTAGTGAAGAGTCAAAGCACACAAGGACTGCTAAGCACCTTTCAGGACTGAATCTCCCATGCCTAAAAACTAAACCCAGCCCTGGAATCCTCAGACATATTGGGTCTGTTTTTGTTTTTAAAGACTTTATTTCTTACCTCAAATTCAGCATGCCGGTGAATATCCTCTGCTCTCTGTCTACTCAAGATAAACTCTGCTTCATTAGCCACTCTTACTAAATGGTCCTTCATAGTTTGACTCAGTAACCTATGGACAGAAAATTTTTAAGAACTTCCTTGAGAGAATGAAATCCTAAAATAAGAACTTATAATACATATACAAATATTTTGAGCTCTGTTCCATAATACTGACTTATATTAATTATATTATGTTTCAGTAGTGAACAAAATTATTAAACAAAATGTAGACACTTCAGTCATTTGCTTTACTTGAAATACACATATAGACTGTAAGAAAATCACATACACAGAGCACATGTTAAAGAAAAATAAGCAATTTATACATATAAATATACACAGTGAATGCCCAAATGTAACTGATGTAAAGGCTAAATGAAAAACTGAATTTCACTGAAGTGCAGTTTTCTCTCCAAACATAAAATCAGGATTCTACATTAAGTATACATTTAAGTAATATTTTCAGGATTCTAAAACATCCTTAGTCTCACAAACAAAATGCTAAGACATACATTGTTCCAGCTTATGTGCAGAATAAAGCTGTAATTCAATCTGAGATTTCTGAGGCCTTCATAAACCTTAAGAGCACACAGCTTGAGCAGTTTATAAATGGCAGCAAAGCTGACAGATTGAATTACAACCTAATTATTCTGGGAGTTCATATATTGTTACTAAAAATATTCATACATATTCCTTTTTAATTAGTTACATTGGGATTCATAAAGTTAAAATTGGCTATACAGGAGCTACTCTGTTTTAGAAGGTTTCAAGAGGTACACATTTCCACAGGATCACTCAGAGTTACACCAGATAAATCCATTATATTCTCTACTGGTTAGTTTTTCAAAATACCTGGTATTATGCTATAAAATAAACTTTTTGTAAGGCTTTCAGTTGCTAATGTAGAAAAGAGCAGCAGGACACAGAATCACTTGTTTGCCTTGCAGGTATAAACCAAAATACGTTTCAACAAGTCCACAGAGTCTATTGAGACTCTTTCTTTACAAACCTAGGAATTATCATGCAAGACACTTCTAATGTATACGACTTTAATTTTATGAACCAGAATTTATTGCTTATCTAAGCTAAGGCTCTGTCTGTCTCTATCTACATGTTTGATAGTATGACCCTCAATGCTCTGCTCTCTCTGTTCCTGTCCAATCCACAATCCTGCACTTGCAGTAGGCTTGCAAGTCACAAGCCTGCTTCAGTAAAAAGAAAACCAAAGTCAGGAAAAAACCTGAAGATGAGAGATCTTTGTTCATTGCTTCTTGCAGTACAAGACCAGGAAAGCTGTAGCATAAGAGCTAATGAGACCATGTGAGCATGAACCAGTTGGTTGAAGTCACTGGATCACCATTTCCATGTAGATGAAGTCTTGTAAAAAAAGAAATGTGCACAATTCATTGTTTGAAGTATGACTTCATTCTCTGTTTTAGGAGGACCATATAGAAGCCACTGCATTAGGACTATATTTTCATTTTTCTCACTCCTTCCATTTTTAAATGGTTACTTTTGGAATAGAATTAGCTATTGATCAACAAATCTATAATTTGGCTAATTTATCTGCATACATTAGCGACAACTTTTACTTCCAAAAACACGCAGAACCAAAACTGCTGCAATGATGTAACTTTGATTTTATACTTTTTCAAAGCTTAAAAATTAGGAAAATAAACTAGTTAAGATGACACTGCTCAAACACTGGAGGGGTGTGGGGGGGGGGAAGAGTGTCTCTAGTAATTTACAGCAGTGTTCAGCAAAACATAAATCCCTACTAATGAACCAGTGAAAAGAAACTTGGCAGAACCAAGTTTCACAGTCATTACATCGTGGCAGATTCCAATCATTTGATTCCCATCTTTCTCCAAGATACACAGTGACACATTCAAATCTAACATGTAGGCATTTAAATAAACATTTTCTATTAAGCTAAGGACTTTCTAAAAAATATGGGGACCATAAATACTGATATATTTAACAATTTGCATCAACAGTTGAACAACATCCCATTATTTGTGCTGGGTTTGTCAATACCAATTCCTTTTGTTAACCTGATCAGTCTAGGAAAAATACCAGTCATCCTCTAAAATGCCCACCTGTGTTGTGTTCAGAAAAGCAGACTATATAATTAATAATTGTTTTACCAATTTATTACATAGATTTTCCTTTTCATCTACTAAATGTAACCAGTAAACAGTCCAGCACATGACTGACTGTACATTGGCAGTTACTATGCATTTGCAGAGATGATGGATTTGTTCCAAGCAAGGAAAGAACTATATTCCCTCACAGAGGAACAACATTCTCAAAACAGATTAGAAGTCTACCCAATAAAAAACAAATAGCTTTTGAGCATCAGAAGCAGCTTGCTTTCCTATGGATCAGTTGTCATGTTTGTCACTCCCACTTCTCCTTCCTAATCCCACACACTTTCTCATTTTCCCTATGATACCAGGCCAGCATGGCTAGATAAAATTTACACACATACTAAGTACACAGCTGGCTCCTGACAATACATTTTTAAATTTACTTGCTTTTCCCCAAAGGAGCAAGTAATTTGGGTCTATTTTTTCTTTCCAGCTATTTATCTTCATGAAACTCATGGAACTTAACTGTTTTTGAAATTTCTATCTCACTTGCAAGTATCTTTGGAATTGGCCAATATGTTCAAAAGAACGGGGGAAGACAGATGAATAATAACTACACACTTCTCATTTCCTTAAGTTACTAGCCAAAAAGCCCTGAATCAGAAGAGCCAGCAAGTAAAGAATTGACAAGATGTCTTAGATTTATGACTCTCTCATACACTGAGAAATTTAAGTGAAATAATTGAAGTTTATATATACATATATAGAGACACGCATATGTATACACACACACATTAAAAAAAAAAACTTCCACAATGAATAACGTATTCTTAAAAACATGACTTTGTAGATATTTCCTAGTTGCATTTGTCATTTTGGCAGCCAAAAATTCTTAAGGCTAAGAACTAAGGAAAAGTCTGAGCTTAGCATGAGCACGTATCAGTAACTTCAATCTGTTTTCATATAAAAATTTAGAAGCTTCACATTATTATGTACCAATTATTATACAACTACTTACTGCAAATTGCAAAATTCAGCCTCTACAGATCTTCAGGAGGTGAGGACAAAGACTATTTACTAATATAAGTGAGGCCTATGTAAGATAATGTACTGGTTTATACCACATGACAATTGCATTCATTATTTACGTTCAATAACCTTGAAGAGCAAATTTCAATCTGTTTTCGGTCACCTTTTTCAAATACGGCATAAGCTTAGTTTTACTTTCTTCTAATAATGCTTATATCATTTTAATAACAATTCAGATTTTATCATTATCTAGGTTTCATTTGGATTTTATCCTGGAGAACAGTATCCATACACATAAAAGAATACTCAGGTTTATGCTTTGGCTTTACCACCATGTCAAACTTAGCCAATTAAATATATATTTATACATATATGTAAAGGTGGCACGATTTAACAGAGGTGCCCCCAGTTATTATAAAAATTAGAGGCAAATATAAGCTCTCAGCATCTCTGTAAATTAGCATACCTCTGCTTAGATGCCTAAATGAAGTTTTAATCAGCTACTTCTGGACATCAATTTTGAGAATCTTGACAGCTATTTCTTTTCCATTTGAAACAACAAAAATATTGTTGAACATAAATTTTCTGAAGTGTAGCCCACTGCTTGCAAAACTAACAACTGTTTGCCAGCTAAGATTGCTACTGAGGCAAAGACAAAAATCTCACTCTTTCAAAAGTATTAGCTCAACTCCAAACTACATAAAACACGTTTTGTGCATATGTGAATGGCTATAAACTGTATTAACTAGATCAGGTAAGTTTATGAGAGGGAAATGCTTTCTTCCAAAGTAGAAATGACAAATTCAGAAAAATCCAATTCTCCTCATTAAGGCAGTAAGTACACTTCATGGATTTAAAGAATCATAATCTTTCTTTCTGGTACCTGCTCTGGTCTCCTACACAAAACTGATCACACATTTTCCCTAAAGTAGTTTCTCCATAAAATCTGTACCTTCAGTCTGAGCTACAAAATAGCTTTTAGAAAGATGAACCCCTCTCTTTTAAAAGATTTGAAGAGATTTTATACCATGTTCCCCCAAAAGAATTTTTTGTAATAAGATAATTACTGTCAATTTTTTAAAATTTCTATTTCTTGTCTGCTTTTAGCCTATTTTTTTCTTCCAACGACTAGTTCCTAGTCCTCTTTTTGTTAAATAAAAAAATCTGTCCAAAACTACTTCTTCAGATAAATACTTTTTCCAAGGTGAAAAGACAGCTTTTCACCTCTTAAATAGACTGATTTTCTCACCTTCTTTGAAGTATGCGCACCTAAACTGAAAGAAAAACTTCAGTTTAATATTCTTCTTACTTGTGTTTCATAATCTCTGTATATGTACCCAAGGACCAGGTCTGCCTTCTCATATTAATAATCTCACATGCCTGTTAACGTCTAAATTTGTCAGCGTTATTAATTACAAGATGCTGCTGAATGTGGTGATCTACACCCCTTCCTTGAAAGATCCACCTTTGTTTGGCTTTGTTTACAGAAAAGTTATTGAATTAACATTTTTTTAATCCTTAACAGGAGAAGAGGTGTGTTTGGAGTGAGGATGGACATGCTATGCAGTGGTTCGACCACAGTATCTATGTGTAAAGACCAGGGACTATGGCATACCAGGCCTACTTGTCTGCCTTCATTGCACACCAGATTCAAGGTCTCAAACAGATTCTTCTTTGTTTGCCTAAGCACTTTTTTCCAGACTAAAGTATTTCATCATGTGAGCAACTTTGAAAAGATGAGCAGTCTAGTAAAAATAGGCAATGGGACTAATCCCATGCTGGAAGTTAAATATATACTTGCATACTTTACCAGGTCAGGAATGAAGTGCTAAACCATTGAGAGATGGTGTCCCAACCAAACAGATTATGTATCTGGATTTTTATTGGGTTGGAAAAGAAAGCTATGAGAACATGAAAATGGCAATCTTTTTACTCTGACACCCAACTGCTGAATGCTCAGATAACTCAAACTTCTCTACACAACAAGCAAACAGGAAAAGGTATAAGAGGAAAAAAGTGGAACAGAAAAGATGTGCATTAGAAGAGAAAGTCAGAGATGGATAAATTCTGGGTTAGTGTTTCTGACATACAACAATTATCAATTTTAGTTAAAATACAGCAAAAGCTTTACAGGTGACATTTACAACTGTTTAGTGATAAATCTCTCAAAGTATTGCAGAGAGGGATTATGAATATTCCAGATGCTGCCATAACAGAGAACTCTGAGATAGCCAGGAAAGGAAGGTAAAGGTAAGCTTTCCTACTTGTACTCCTCATAAACCTAGCATATAAGAGATTCTCTTATTTCAAAAGGAGATATGTTTTATAATCGGATACACTCTATCTTTTATGGTATCTGACCGCTCAACGTGCTAAGTGTTGGAATTACTACTGCCAGAACGTTATACAATTGCTTTGTAGAACAAGGATACTTTACAGATATGCTGTTCAACCATCAAAAAATATAGACAAGTCCATAAGGTCCTAAACCTTTGAACACATTTATTCCCCTTAAAGTAGCAGAGGAGAAGAAAAAGCAATGCAGAACCACCAAAAAGCTGTATTGGATGTGCAACAGAATAAACCTTAAGAGCACTCTGAAAGGATAGCTAGGAGGGGACACACCAATCCAGTATTTTCTAATTTTGGATAGCTACTTAAAACATACTAACACCTAGTGAGAATTAACATGAGATTTTGTTCACATCTGGGTGTGACTGTATGATAGATGATTTTCGAAAATCATAATAATAGTAGAATCCCTGAATACACACTGAGTGTAGTATAAATATCTTGTTGTTACTCTTGCACTATTTTATGTTTTAAAAGCATTTTATATAAAAAACATTTAAGGAGTCTCAGGCACTCAGAAGTGGTTTATGATTTTGGTTTTTTATAGAACCAGCAAATTAATGACATATTCCCTAAAGCAAAATCTACCTTTGTCACATACATACACTCCGAAGTTACTAGCACCTCCAATAATAAAAGTTTACATTAATTTTTAACCATTAAGATATAGTTCTCTCCAAAGTGCTTCTGCTTAATCATTAAGTTGCAACATAGTTCATATGTTTCCAGTTACATAAAGAGATGGAATTTAGAGATGATCAAACAAAACTCAGTGAAATAAAAAAGTTTTAAAGATGGTTGTGTATGTCACATAATATCTCAGCGTGCACATGCACACACACACACACACAAAATCATGTAATGTCAAAAACCCTGACTCAAATCACTCATCCATCTCTTTGACTTATATCCAGGCTGTAATTTCTAATTTTCAGCACATTTTAAACATTGTTTAGTGTCTAGCCTAAACATCTTTTGTGGTTCAAATTCAGGCATTAACAAGGCTGCTTCTACTATGAAACCAACAAAACAATAAAAATAAAAACTTGGAATATAAATCACCAAAAACCCCGTTTATAAAACCTACCACTTACATAGAATGGGTTGTTAAAAAGCGAGGAAGTGTGGAGAACACTTTTTTCTCCCACAAAACAAGACTAAAGTGCAGGTCCTACACTATCAAAAGCTCAAGACAGAGGCTGCAATAAGGGAAGCAGACTGGTGGTAATCAATTCTAGTTTGGACATGACTACATTTATCATTTTTTTCCTGAGCCTTTTTTTGTCAGTTATGCACAGAGGTATAAGTGTGTCAGTTATCATCCATTTTTTCATTAATAGCTATATTTTTCTAATTGTTTTCCATCACAGTAGTTGCTTCTATGGCAACACATTCTCTAACGTTCATTCCTTGAGAGTGACCACACTATTGCAAGTGAAAGACAATTGAACAGGGCAGCCTACATCTGTCCCCTATTTTCCGTTAGGAAAGTGTGTAAGTAATTGGCCAACTAGTTTGATTGCCAACTATTTCAATATTAAAAAATATTTGCATCTATGACCAGTCAAGAGTAATATATACAATTGAAAAGAAGGAACAGCAGGTGACATATGTTGAAATGCTCTTAGTGCAGTTCTTTTTTTAAAAAATGCTATAGCAATACCTGATTATAGCATTGCTGTTTTTATACCACTGGATGTTATGTATTGGGGGAATACTATCAGTTACAACTGCTTATTTCTGGAAAGGTTTGGAGTTTTTTTGGTTGGCTGGTTGGGGGGTATTTTTACTTTTTAAAAATATTTGGTTTGTATGCTGTCTGCTTCTCTCCTTCTCCCAGCAACTTTTTAATTCAATGGATAATTCCAACCAATCTTTTTAATAGAAGGTTCGAGTTTCCCAAAAAATATTAATTATAGACAAGTTTTACATCCAGTAGAAGAAAAAACTCCTTGTAAGTGTCCTGTTTAAAAAAAAAGAAAAAAAGAAAAAAAAGAGGAGCTGAACTTTACTGAAAGCCAGACAATCCAATATAGAAGGAGAATCCTCCAATATGAGAGGAGAATTTTTATTAGCTTTCATTCCTTATTAGACAACAGAGGATCTAGCCTTCAGAAAAATGCCACAGAAAAACAAAGTTCATTAGTTCTGCTTCTCCTGCATATACTTGTGAATCCTTGGGTTTTGGCTTGTTTGTTTTGATTGATGATTTGAAAGGGAGATGGTAATGGGAAGAAAATTATACACATATTCTGTTAATTTAATGAGGTTTTCTTTTAACCAAACTATGCTTATGTGAGAGTTTAAAGCAACTAGTCTCCCAGTGTTCACTTACAGATGCATAAACATGTATGTATTGAACACATCATCTAAATCTTTGGATGACTAAGAAAACTGTGTGCATTTGAGAAAATTAAAGCTAAGCATGTCCAAGAGTCTCTTCCACTGAAAGTCTGAAAGAATAATTGCTGCGGCATGCTTAGGAGACTGATCCCTCAACCCCTGCCATGCCAAACCCATTATCACCCCAAAGGGGATAATAACTGTCATGCCTAGTCTCAAGTGCGAGTACGTTTGTTAGTGCACTGACTGATACACAAAATAAGGTCTGGCATGAGAGATGTTTCACACTAAAATGCGCTAATGAATCAAAACGACAGGAAAGAGTTTTAACCTTCACGGAGCCAAGGAGTTGTTTGCTAACTAGTCAAGTAGAGGAAATAACAATCTAACAAGGAAATATTTGTATACCCAAGGAAGTAAAACAAAGCTTTTTCCAGTTCAGAAAAATAACTTGACCATCTTCTGCATAAGGAGGAAACACGCTTAGTTTCAAGCTGAGAGATAAAAAAAAGTGTATGTCTGGACACCTTGGAAGCTGTCAAAGGAGGGGACTGGCAGCAAGAGCTAACCAGTCACACCAAAAGGAGAGCTCTAGCGAACAAACTTGCTGTCGTCTGTGAGCTCTTGGGTTGAGGCTCCAATAAAGACTAACCCTAAAGGGTGAACCCAAAGGCAAAAGGCAAGTACCATGGCTGAAATTGAGCCTGGCAGCAGTTGAACGGGCTAAGGAAATGTCTCACAATCTACACCTCTGCTGCACATATGGCATTGTACATTGGAAAGCAGTGGGTACAGGCAAATTTGTAAAAACATTTCAAAGAACATTAGTAGTATTCCCAGACATTATAATAATAGTGAATAATACTTATTCACTTTTATTAAAAACAGATACATGTTCAACATAGCATTGTTTTGAAACTCACATTCCCTTTCATACACAGAAAGATGTGATTTTCCAATACCTGCTACTTTAGCTTTTCACTTAACACATTCAGTACCTTGTTTCTCTAGACATCTTTTTCTTTTTTTTAAGAGGAAAAAAAAAACCCTAAGTTTGTCTCCCAGCCTTCAAAAGATTTCACATGTGTACTTCAAATATAGGTAGGTTTACTGTTCTGTATTTTCCCATACTAGTCGCCTGCCTGGAGATTTTTTCAGTTCTCAAAATCCATAATTTGACTGAGCACATACAAATCAGTTCTGCTATACGTCTGCAGAGAACCTGACATACCTGGGAAGCCTAGGAGCAACTATATATGTAGCACATTAGCGACTTGCAGCAATTATATGTAGAGCATTAGTGACTTGTAAACAAGCATTCAGCCCAACACATCCTGAATGCAGTGTACACTGAATAGACCTTGTAAGTCCCAGAGGCAGACTTTCTGCACAGATTTCTGTTCAGGGAATCCTAGCCAAAACATGGCAAGCCTAAACATAAAACTTTCACCTGGTGTGGGGTAGAGAGACACATTCATACCTTCCACATAACAATAAAAAATACTTTTGAAAGCAACTATAAGAAGAGATTTAGATCTCTTCTAGATCTTTCTCTTCTAGAAATATTTCTAGTTGTCTTCTTTGCCACATAATATTCAGAATACACTTCAGATTAAAAGAAGCTACAGTCTTTGATATCTTTAAGACTAGTCCAAAAATGAGTAATAAACATCAGGAATAAAATCCTGCTTTACAAAGGTTATGGGATGGCTAAGCCTTTTTCCACCAGGAAAGCAGACAATAGTGATCCTGTGATTCCACAAATTTCAGGCAGTTCTTCCAGCCCTTAATTTCATATTCATTCTAACACTACGCACGTTATGGTACCCACAGACATTCCTAGTACTTACTTCCTGCAAGTCAGTACTGTCCTCTCGACAACCACCTTGTCTTTTAGACAGATTATACAATATTTACGGAAAAGAATTAAAAAATTAATCTATTAGCATATGATTATGCAGTTGAAGTCTACATCACTGTTATTTAGCTATTTCCCTTTTTAAGTTATAATTAAAGAATCTGAGCTTTTAGAGTTGCTAAGTTTATAATGTTATGGCAAAAATACATAAAACAATAACAAATACAATAAAAATATAGAACCTGGAATGTTTTAGTACAGTGTAAGTATGCGTGCAAGAAAAATAATGTGCAACCTGTAAAAAGAAAAGAAAAGAGAGGCTCTGGAATGTAGTTCATGCCATATGAGGGATAATGGTTTCATTTTAGCGAACGTTGAAAAATCCTAAAGCACCACCAATTCAGCAATAACTTTAAATGATCCTATAAACAGCAATGGAGAAAAAGAACTAGATAAAAGGAGGCATATTTAAGAATTGAATCCCTTCTCCCTATAATGACAGTTATGTTCCTGCTTTTTTAAAAACAGCTCTGCTACATGAGTCAGGAACAAAATGAAGTAACAATTACTTAGATATTTTTTGCTAACCAAAACCACACTTTTCAGTCTTCAAGAGATCATCTGTGCCTGAGACAACCGCTCTGCTAAGGCTAGCCCATAAGTTATTGATGTTGATGGAGGTGGGGGAGTGATTCCATCTGTGTCTGTGATGGGCAGTGTAGGTTTATCAAGGAAAATGGTCAATCCCGGACACCTTTACAGATCAAATGCTCTCTGAAAACTTGACCTGGACAAGCAGAATAACTACTAGGGGAACTGCTGCTTACAATTCAGCCTCAGTAATGGATTTGTTAATGATAATCATCTTACTCAGATGAACCTTCCATTGTGGTTTACATGTGTGTGGGATCTCTGCATTATCTGTGCTAATAAAACATTAATCAAGGGCCAAATTTACAGCAGGCACTTCATAAGTGAGGTCAAGACAGGTCAGCCTCACATAATAGGAAACAACTACAAGCTAGATCTTAACACTGTAACTGAACACCGTTGTTACTTTACCTTGGCCCTTGGGATCAAGACTAGTAGCAAAATGTTTTTTTCTGCCTCAGAATGGTGTTTCCCCTATCATAAACCCAAATACAACCATTAAAATGGTCATTACTTTGGCATATCTTGACAATATCTATGCATTTTAGAAGAAAAATCTCAAATAGCTACTCTCCCTCATCCTAAAATGTTAAAAGGATAATTATATAGCATTTTAGTTTATGTGATATATCTCAGTAAGGCTCTCAAAACACCACCAAAAACACCACCACCAAAAACACCACCACCAAAAACACNCACCACCAAAAACACCACCACCAAAAACACCACCACCAAAAACACACTTCCGTTTTTCATTCAGTAGCTATCCTAATCCTGTAAAATTGATTTTCTACTGAGATTCTTACTAGCTTAACTTACTTACTAACAGAATTTAGGTTTAGAAGATGGCTTTTCTTATAATGCTCCTTAACTAACTCATTAAGACATCTTCAAAAAATCCTTTAGGAAAAGTAAATATTGCTCTTAGTCTGCCTCAACAATCGATTCCTAATGAATAAAATATTGATGGTTCTGAGTAGTCACCACAAGTCAAAGAGCACAGCCTCATCACCTGCTCTGTCATTTTCTGTAAGTCCCAGTAAAATACACACATATCATTACTGATAGAACATTTAACTGAATTGCTAATATTAACAGAATTTTTAATATCTTTAAAGTAAAGCTCTTTCATTCTATTTTATGAGGTAGATAGGAAATAAATGAGCAAACTAGAATCTAATTTTTAAGACAAAGGCTTATCTTACAATTCCTGGTTAAAATGCCTTCCAAATATCAATTCCCTTCTTCAAGAGATTAGCTGAATACAAATTATAGTATCAATGTTAACCAGTGCACAAGAACAGGAAGAAAGAAAATCCACAACACACTCGTAAGTGAAACATTTAATGGTACTAAAAAGCATCCAGATTCTGAAAATGCCATAATTAATATTAAAACTAAACAAAAGTATTAAAGAATGTGAATTTAAGCTCATAAAACTCAAAGGAATTGACACAAAAAGAGAACTACATTAGGGATCAACAATATAAAAAAAAGAAAAATTATTTTTAAAAAAATCTCAAGCCACACAACTTTCTGAAAGCTAGGACAGAGGAGCTATCAAATATTGTGACTTACCTTCCCTCATTGACAAGCTCAATAAAGGCAAGGCCAGCGTTCTTTTGTATAGAGTTCTGCCACTCCTGGAAAAACAAAAGAAAGCTAGTTGCATGAAAAGAAGAAAAACAAGCAAAAAAGCAGTGTCAGCTAAAAAGCTATGCATTTTCTTTTCAATTCTGGCAATTTACACCACCCCCAACAAAACTATAAAGCACTTATCAGGCTAATCGGTAAGAAAGCAATGCCAGCAAAACAGTATCATTCACTCAAAATTAGTTATATTCTTTGGAAGGGAGAAGAAAATGCAAAAACAACCCACAAATGATCACATCTTTTTCTTTCACTATGTTATGCACTAATTCTGAAATTACTCTGAGTCACAGATGCACTTTGCCTTAACGAACATTGGAAAAGCTTGAAATAACTCTTCCATACTAATGCAAGGCTCATTCTTTAGATATAGATTTTTTTGATGGCTCAAAGTTTTATTTTGCATATATACCCGTAATCTTCTCGAGCATCATACACTCATTGCTCCTCCAAAAATCTACTTTATCAAAGGAACGCTGGAACACAACCAATCTAGATGACCTATCTCTGGTGTTTGTTTCCCCCTTTGAAAGCTCAGGAGAAAGGAGAATTGGCTAACAAAAACACAATGAAGATTTTTAATTCCACACTCAATAGGAACAAATTAATAGAGCAAAAAATTAGAGCAGCAAGTGTGTGAACATTGCATTTTGGGGGAAAGGTGGAGTCATTTGGACAGAACAGACCAAATACTACTCTTAGTTTAAATCAGTCCTAACTGTTTTTGTTTTCCTTGTACAGTAACTAAAGCATCTTTCTTAATCAAAAACAATAAAACGTTTCCATGTCAGACAGCTGCCTTAGTTTCATATGCTCTTCCACATCAGCTTTCTTGATTTTTCAGTCTTTATAGTACGAAATAATAATCCCAGTGATCATTCACATCAGTACTTCTATCAATGTGGTTCTTAAAAACCTTGTCAGCTCCAAAATAGGCAAAAAATGCAAAACTGCAAATATTTCCTAAAATCACTTTCAGACTTCTAAATGCAAGAGTTTTTAGTTTCCCTTATCAAGAGAGCAGGTTCTTTGCCGCTCAGTTTTGCAAACTGCATTACCCCTCTCAGTCAGTGACATGAAGGTTTGATCATACACATACACGCACACAAAAGTCAACAGTATGGTGTTGTTTTTTATGATACATATTTCCCTCACCCCCAAAAAAGATTTCCAGATTTCACACACAGGAAAGGGATTTACAACTCTGATCTCTTAAGGTTTTAAATGTTCCAGGCCCAACATTCTTTTACAACTTTTAAGCTGCAACACTGTATTACAATTTTGAAGCAGTCAGAATTAAGAGTACAATAATTGGAATTTGTGATGTATTACTCCTCATGAATTATAAATACATTTCATTACTTTTTATATAACTAGTTTATATGCATTATTAGGCAAGCAACATTCCAAATATGTCAGCTATGTTCCATTTACATGTTGTCACATATGACATTTTCTCTTTCTGTTTTTTTTTTTTTTTTTTTTTTTTAAGGCTACAAGGGTCATTGGCTTGCACTGCTACATGTCTTAATAATATTTCTCCCACCATCCTTCCTCCAGCTCTCCCCTATTGCCTTCTTATTGCCACCATTACGTGGCTTAAAGTGAGTCTGTAAGAAGGCCGAAATAACATTAAGAAGCATTTATTTTTATTAGAAAATACCTTTTGGGTCCTAATATTCTAAACAAAATAATCTAGGCAACTAATACTCATAATTGTATTTTAATGTAAATCAAGTTGTAAATATTTAACTTTGTATAATAATAATTAAAATAATTCTCTGTAAGCATAAATGTGTGAAAACTCAAGAAAAGCAAAATAATTTTCTTCTATTTATGACATCTTCCATCTGTTGCTCTCTGCTAGTAATATATCTGTCTGCTCTTTAACAGAACTCAGCACCACACTTGAAAATTTAATTGGTGAAGATAGAGGTTGCCAAAAGTGAAAAGAAAGTGCATTTTTCATGATACTTTTCAGCATTTTTCTCTACATCACAGACATCATCAAAGAAGGTGTTAGTCTAAACAATTTCATAAATCACAGCTGAATGCACCCGAAAGCTAGTTTTAACAGTTGAAAGAAAAAACTAATGGTCATCATCTTTCATGATCCATTCAATATTTCCCCACAGTATATGTTGCCTCTCAAACAATTACACTCAGTATGCATATTGCATTATTATATCAACCTCTTAGTTATCCATCTCCCAAAGGTATTAGGGAAAAACATGTTAAAAGCCTCAAACTCAACCACTAATGCAACTAAATAACTACAAAACACATTGCAGCACTTTCCTAAGGAAGGACTGTAAGGGAAGATCAACAAAGTCAATTATTTCATACCTGTTCCAAGCTGTACTTAATTGACCATCGTTTCCTATGGCTATAAATGTTTAGTATCCGAGAGACAATCTCTTTTTAATGCTTTTGGTCAATGTACAGTGTATAGTGAAACGGGAAAAACCTAGAAGCACTAAACACTATCACAAGTGGCTACAATGAAAAATAAGCATTGCAAGGAGACAAATAAGAAATCACATTACATTCAAATACTTTGTCTTATGTGGAAATTTCTTAGCTCATTATTATTTCACCTACTCCTTAATGGAATCTGTAAACCCTTTCGTAAACACTCTAGATACAATGCAAGTACTATATCCTTTCCTGAAACGGTGTTTTAAGCCTGGTCTGAATTATAATTCCATATGGAGTAACATATTGCACTTCCCAAAGCTTCAGCACAACCCTCCCAGAAGCAAAATTATATCCCAATCCTTGATAGCACCAACTTTATATCATCAGCAAGTTTCATTAACACACTCTCATTGAGTACACAAAGATCATTAAATGAAAACATTAAACAGTGTGGTCTTAAAACCACCCTTTCAGAAACTAACAATCTCCCTCCAGCTTTATATTATGACCTAGTGTTGCCCCATTTGAGTCTTCTTTTTTTCTTTTCTTTTTTTTTAAATCTATTTTACAGTTTGGGGCTTGTTTATTTTTCTAATTCATCTCAATTAATGATCAGTCATATGACAGTAACAAATGCTCCACAAAAATTCATATAAATTACTACCACATTTCCTTTGTCTGGGAAATAAATCTTGGCCAAAGAAAGCAACCAAATTAGTCTAGCAAAACAATCTCCAGTAATTCTGTGTTCCATCTCATTTTATTTTTGCTATATCCGCAAGAATACTTATTTCAGTTTTCAAATATATTTAAAAGCCTTTCATACTACAGAGGTCAGCTTATGTGGTATAAATTGATCCCCTTTTTCCCTTTCTTAAAAATAAGCTATGTCTCATATGGCATCATTACATAAGGTTTTTTTTTTTTTTTAGAAATTCTGCACTGACCTCTGCATTTTCAGGTGCCAGATCACCACTTGTTTCTTCCATTTGTTGTTGGCTCCCTACTCATTCCTAATATCCTTGCTCAGAGGCAATCCTTAAGGAGGTGGTTATTTACCCACACTGGCCTGAAAACCTCTTCCACAAGGAGCAGCTAGCAGGAGCCAGCTACAAAACAAACAAATGGAGGTGGTTCTTCACACAATGGATTATACACCAGTGGATCACAGTCACCATCACCAAAGGATGTTGTGATGACTAAAAGTTCAACAGAATCAAGAGAGGACTGAACAAGTTCACAAAGGAAAATTCACTACTATTTACTAAATATACAGAAACTACATCCAATTCAGGAAATACCTCAACTTGAAAATAACTGAAAGAATGCTCATGGAGGAGTATCATATACGCTTGTCCTATTTTACTCTTCTTGTGCTTCTCCTTGGGTCCAAAGTTGAAGACAGGAGAGGTGATCCCTTTATCTAACCCAGTATAGCCATTCCTAAACTCTAATCAGTCAAATGCCTCAAAACTTGAACAAATGCCAAGAAAATCTTGTTGATAAATATTTTTGTTGGTTTGGGGTTTGAAGTGCTTGCATGTGTGCAGTGAGTGTATATATCTTCATTTTTCATACTTCAAGGAAAGAAATATAATCGTATTTCAAAAAATTAACCAAAAATCTATATTCTTAAAACTATATAAAAACATTTGTATATCTAATTCATCAACTGGACTAATTGCTAAACAAAAAATGCATCTTGACCAGAATATTCAAAAAATTTTCCAAGAGACGAAGACTGTTCTATTTTAAACCAGCAAACTGTACTGCCACTTTTATTTATAGGTCTCATATAAGGTTATATATACACATATATACGCATACCCCTTATATAATTCACCTGATAAATTTATTAAAAATCCTTTTAACAAGGTTAACATATTCCAAAACTAAGAATTATATCTAATGTTTGAAATTCACATTCATAAGTAAGAAAAAAAAAGATAGTAAATTCTTTGCTAATCCATCCGTCTCATAAAGCTGGTGGAGTTTCAGTAACTTACTTCGATTATGAAACAAATGGGAAGGATGACTTCAGTACTGACAACTAGGAGTAGAGCACTAAGGAGCAGGATGGTAAAACGTGTGAACATATGTCTAAGAGACATATTATATCCTAGACTAAAGGTCAAATCTGCATGAAAAACTTGCTCATAGAGAGATATACTAATCTTTAAGTGCCTAAAGTAAACTATCAAGAACTTTTCAGCAGTGTTTGCACTTGGTGTCACCACTCTCTCAGCACCACATCTACTACAGGCTTGAACAAACGCAGCAATAAAGAACATTTAGCTAAAAGTAAATTATCTCAGCTGGGTTTTTCATGATTAAAAAAAATTAAACTCCATGTTAAGCAGAACATCTGCAAACAGAAATAATTTTCAGAGAGTTGAAGCACACTAATTATTTTAGAATACAAAGTTCCATTGAAAAATATGAAAAACGTGGCATGGAATTATGGAAAACCATGCCTAGAAATTCCATGCTCTGTTTTAATATCAAAATTAGCACATAATAAGCAATGCACAAAACAGCAAAATTATGTAAGGATGTGACATATTTCAATACAAGAGTGACAAGAAAAAATATTTGGAGAAAATCTTATTCTGTACATATGCAAGCATATCTGAACCCTCAAATAAAAATAAAAAAATAGTAACAGAAGATTTATCAGAAATGAATTTAGATAAAAAATAATTTCATGAATAGAATTTTACATGCTCCTTTATGTTCTGAAGTATGTCCCTGCAGCTGAACCTTGACGATTACAAGGAAAAAAGATAGCTTGCAAAATATTTACTACTATCACAAGAATTCAGAACATTTTTATTGAGAGAAATCTGATCAAATAGGTTTGGATTTATAGAAATTACACAATAGGATGCTACCCCATCCTAAATAATGGTTTGTCTATGAAAGCTTTAATGTAGTATCAACCTAACAAAGTCAAGCTCACTAATCAATACAGAGGTTTTGATTTCAATAAGGGTGACAAAAGTTACTCTAATCCTAGCCAGCTACAAGCTAGGTACTCTCAACAGATAACCCAAGCCAGCTACTCTCGACAGATAATCGTCATTAGGCCTCTATCAGGGTTCCACATACTCAGGCTGTACAAATGTGTCTTATTAGTACATGGTCTGTCTGTTTGGCAACTCCAGTCTTAAGACGAATGGCAGCTGCTGCCCTTCAAGGTCTGAAGTCAAGTCCTTAGGGAATCCAAAAGCCCAACTGCAAAAAGCAAGGCCTGTTCATTAGAGACTGCTCCAGGGGAAACTTGCAAGGCTGCCATTAGAACTATATAAAAGAGCTAATTATTTTTATAAGACTTTAAAACTATCAAACGCACTCAGTTACAACAAAAAGTATTTACTGCTGGCATTCCATTAAAAAAACATTGCTTTTTGTCAAAAAATCAGTTAGTGACAGTACACAAATAAAGTCTTTGTATTAAAAATTTTAAGGAGTGTTATAGGAGAAAGTTGTGTAGAAATTAACTAGATGAGATAGAAATTTTTTCAAGTGGAAGCATATCACCGAGGTTATCGAGGTGTGGAAATATTCAAATACACTCAAATACAAACTAACCAATGAACTATAAAGGTGGGTTGAGATAGTGTGTGATTACCTGTCCCTGAAAAGGACAAGAAATTCAAGAAACAAATGAGTTCAATGCTGCAAAAGTGACTGAGAAGAACTCACAACATTCTTCACTTGTTTCAAACCTATGCTGTTAACTAACAACTAAAAATGCTAATGAAGTACTCTAATGTATTGATAAACCAGTTAAAAAGGCACATGGCCCAGCTGACACCAAACACCAAGACTGAGCAGAAAAACAGAAAAACAAGAGTAAAGTGTTTAAGTATTTTTCCTTCAATAAGACATAGAAACAAAGGTCATAATAATGATAGTTACTTTCATAAAATATACTCGGGGGAAGAGTTGGAATGTTATTTTTTTATTCATAATATTCATAATCACAAAATTGTTTACTATTTTAATTATGAAACAGAATCAAAGTTTCTTGTGCTGAAATATTTTTCCAGCTGCATAGCATGACAACACTGTTTGTATTGAATTCTAATGGTAAAACAGATCACTCCTACAGAACATTTATTACATAGTATTTATTACAAATCTTTAAAAAGTGCTGTATGAAATTCATTAGTGTTCTTTAATCAATTCTTGGATCAACATGCACATTAGCTTCCGACAGCCTAATTCAAAAAAGCAATTACAACCCTAGTCCTTATGTAAAAGGATGACAGAAAGCAACTATGTTAAACCAGTTAAAAAGAATGAAAATGTAAAGAAAACAGATTAGGAAAGATTTATATCAATGCCTAGTGCTGAAGTTAATTACAACTAACCCAATAAAATAGTGCCTTTATTATTGTACAACAAGTAATAACTTTAGACGCAGAAAACAGAACTCTTTGCTGACTTTCACATGCTCAGTTCCACAGCACACTACATTAAGAATTAAACAAGTAGTAAATAAGCCATACAGAAACAGCAGTTTTTTAACTAAAAGCAGAAGACTCCCCTGCTGTTTAACCATTTGGGGTGTTCCATGTGAACAGAGCTTCCTATAAACTGGTATTATGTTGTTATGTGGTAAATGCCTTAAATTACCTTATAATGAGAGTTTAATTTCAATGCTTAAAGTTTGAGTTCAAGTCACAATAAGCTTTTATAGATTCTGAAAATAAATTATACACATGTAGAGCTGGATTAGTATGCATACAGAAGTACCAGGTTGTTCAGTGAAATACTAAATACAACCTCTCAGGACAATGCACTTAATGCATTTTACGCTCTGAGATTATTTTAGAAGTGACAAGATTACTGCCTTCTCTCCCACTGCAGAGATCTATCATGAAATATACAGTATTATGAAAGACATAGTACATAAAATATTATAGCACATACAATGTTTAACCATTACATACCTCCACAAAATCTTGCAACAAATCCTGCAGTTGTCATAATTCACAGTGATATCAAATATTCTTAAAACAGGGTTTTAGTAATTAAAAACAACTGAAATCACTTAATCAGAATGTTCATACAAAATTTTGAAAATATAACCGACCATAAATACAATATGATCAGTAACAAATATCAGAGCATAAGCTGCCTATCACCAAAATTCCTAAATTTCATTTTTATGTTTTGTTTCAAAAAAGTATGAATAGGTATAAGAAAAACACTTATTACATGCCATATATAGTGATCTAACACATGACTTGATGAGTAAAATTATATCCCCAGAACCAATGTTACATTAAGAGGAGACAGGTAAGTCTATGCTAAATTCCAATTCCTCTGCCTTCCAGGTAGAGCAACAAACTGTAGAATGGGGAAAACCGAGAGAGTGATCACTGATTTCAGTTTCTGATGGAGGAAGCAATCCACCTGGTCAGCCTCCCTCTTTGTCCCCCCACCAGCAGGCTGTTGCCATGCCTCCTCAGGACAGGACACTAAGGGTCAGCTCTGAGTTCCTCTAGCAGCAGACCTTTTCCACTGCAGCTTCCTCTTCAGGTTCTTTAACCATCAGCTATTGTCAATACTGAGATGAAGAACAGTAGCTAGAGAAAGAATAGAAACAAATCTTGAAGAGAGATCAAAGTACCAAACAATTCCGTAATTATGTAGAAATGGGAAGCAAGAAAGTAAGTCAAGGGAAGTGAGTCAGAAAAACAAAATTGAGGAAAAGGGATGACGCAAGATGAACAAAAGAAAAAGATGGGAATAATCAAGTGGTGGTGGTAGCATCATTTTTTTCTGAGAATGGAAAGCAAATTGAGGAATAGCAAGAATATAAAAAGACAACTGCTTCTTGATTTAAGTACTTTGTTGCTTGACAGTGAATTTGATTTTTGAGTTTTTGTAAAACCAATGCAGGGGCAAAAAATGTCTCCCAAGGTAAACTACTAATTACAAGGACAAGAAAATCCTGACATCCTTGCTGCTGCACTAGTAGTGACAGACTGAACCCACCGACAGCAACATCCAACACCACCACTAAAACAACAGCACCATTAACGTCAGATAAGCTTTAACTAAATAAATTAGCACTCAATAATATACCTGGTGAATACCATCTTGGAACTGAAAACCCCTCTATATTACCCCTTTCCCCAAATTTAGCTTAGTTTTAACTTAAAATCTTACAATGAATGCACACAAATAATGAATGAGGTTCCCACTACCATCACACCTTTGAGTGAATGAGACTTAACTATGTAAAGCACTCCCATCTTTTCACTCAAAAGACAGGATCTCCAAAGCTGTCCCTCATCATTCCTTTTGGCAATCCTCTCTTTACGCAGATCTTTTCTTAAAAGATTTAGAAAAGGGGAAGCTAAGTCAAATCAAATCAAACAAACAAAAAAAGCCCCCAAAACCCCAAGGCGACTAGACTACTATGCGTCTCTTCCATTGCACTCCACTTGCATACTACATTCTCCTCCTCAGCCTGAATCTGCCTCCTCCATTTAGACTATTCAGATATCTCTTCCAAAATTACATGACACCCAACATCACAGGCTCTCTTCTCATCTGTCCCTATGTGCTCCTACAATAATAAACATGATAAATAATAATTTGCTCCTCCCAGTACAAATCCTCATGTGCATTTACCTAGTAAATTGTTTAAAAAGAAAAACACAAAGATTTCTGTTTAGGTAAAAATAAACATCTTAAATATTCAGAGGCCCCTGATTCAGATTCTCCTGAATTAAATTTGGCTCTAAACTAGGATCTTAAACTAACAGACATGTACCTCAATATAATATTGTTGGTTGAAGATCTGAATTATGAGGTTGAAAAACCTCATAACCTTAAATAAGTTATCTCAAAACATTTATAGAAAGATTAGTAAATTAACAACACCTTTGACAGAGACAGATGTTATCCCAGTTCCACAGACACGTAAAAAGGTACAGATGAGTTAGAAATATGACCAAAGGTTAATATATATATATACACACGTATATGCATATATACACACATTTGTAACAAACTTAACAGTACCACTACACACAGCTTCTCCTGTCATAACTTTCAGCAAACAGCACTGCTCCCCATATCTTGATTTTATTGAACAGTCTTGTTTGGAAACAAAGAGAGAGAAAAGACTTAGTCTACGAGAATGAACAAAAATGTTCATGTATTTGTAATTAGTGTAAAATCACAGGCAAGCGTTGCCATTCTCTGAACTTTCCATAATCTCATATCCATTTCCTCCACTAAACCTCTTTCCATAGTCTCAAATTAAACAGGCTAGCTGTAAAACAGCAGGGTGTCAAATTAAAGCACACTCTATTTTCCGAGGTCTCCACACTTCGAGGCCGACTTCCTGTCAGGAAGAGTCCCATTTCAGTGCAGAGTCCAATCAGCAGGGAGCTCACAGAATTAAGTGCCAGTTGATATTACTTTGTTTTGCATTTACCACCCATGAGAATACTGTTCAAAGCTCCAGTTATAAAGTCAGCATGGTATCATCCTTCTGACTAGACTGCCAAGCCACAGGGTGTGCTCTCACTGCACACAACTCACCTTAAATGGTGGTGTTTTTTTAAGTCCTAGTGTGCTGGTGAAGCAACAGGATGCCTTTTTTCTTCAGAGCGTCTTGCTTCTGTAGCTAAATTATGTTCCCTTAGTACTGAACATCTGCAGCAGCATACACTCGTGGAAATGAAGTCGTCCTGTTCCCCCAACACACCCCCAAGCTTCACATTTATGTTAGATAGCCCACTCTCCTCCTCGAACATAATAATTTATTCATTAATCATAGAAATTCTCAGCAACACAATTTTAAATTTTAAAGGCTAATATTTTTAGGTGTAGTGGACATGTTTTGCATTAAACAGATACAAACACCACCTTCTGGATTCCTGACCAAATTCAAGCAATTTTGACTTGATAAAAGAAATTTTCATAGTAGTAGTCCATAATATCTGAAAAGCCTATAATACAACTAACATAGAATTAATTTCAGGAACCAGGAAAACAAAACAAAATTTATTTTTTCCCCCAGAACTTTCCTATAGGCAACATTTGTGCTTTAGTAAAATGACCTTAGTAAAGTTCACCTCTCTCTCCATGTGGTATGGCAAATAATTTTCTAAGAGAATTTTTGTATTTTTTTAACCCTATATTCTCTCCATTCCTCTATCCAAAGTCTGAAAGTCATGCTGACTTAAAGTGTTTTGTCCTTTTAAGAGAAATGATGCTTCATGTCCACATCAAAATATTATTGCCTTACTACGCATATGTATTTGGAACTCCATATATTTTCTCAGTCTAATATGCAGCACCATCCCAACTTCTTTATACACACATACATATATACATCTTTTTTTGTTCAAACCCATGAAGCTTACAACTCCTTTCCAGAAAACAGCCATATAATATAAAACAAAAAAACACTGGTTCTTTCACAGCACACTATTATTCTCAGTTTGCAGCTTGATATACCCACTTGGTATATTAGTTGTACCTGCTTTTACTGAATGCCTCAAAATAAAATTGCTGAAAATTGCACAGGGCATTTTTGATGGGTCAAAAGTAGGCCTAGTTAAAACAAGTTTTATTTGGAAACCATTTCTATCTGCTTTTGAGGATCATTTATTTCTAACATGCAAAAACATCAACTCCATTTAATAAAAGTACTAAAAATAATAGATATTCTTCCAGTTCTCTCATACTTAAATTTAACATTCCATAGGTTTTGCCCACCTTAAAATTCTATGTTATACATTTCATCTCCAAACTGGGGAGTGAGCAAGCCTTTAAAATATTGCCCTAGACTAAGAACTGTGGTAAGGTATAAGCAGCTAAACGCAGAGTAGTAGCTCACACATTCTAACTACAGTAACCACTGTATAATATAACAGTAAAGTGCTCATTGTATCATTAAGTCAAGAACAGAGCACTTGTTATTCATGCAGTACTGATAAATCATTCCCAATACATCTAACTTACTCTCATACTTAAAGCAATAGCAAGGGTTAAATTATACACTTCATTGGTTTGTACTTCTGAGCAAACTGTCAACATACACCCACTTCACGGACTTCTGAATGAAACCATATTCTATCAGAATTTATTTTTAAAAAATTTAGCCAGTAATGGACACAAATGTTTTAAACTTCCTATCTGTAGGCCATGCTAACAGTAAACATACCACATTATTCTTGAAGCCAAAAACTACACCTCAGATAAAAGACAGAGTTCAAACATATCTCAACTGTAGCAAACAAAAATGGATCTGAGAAGAAATGTGAAACTTAGTGATTATGAAAATTTCCTTGCAGGAAACTCCTACACAAACATGTTAGAGTGGGTCTCCAAGCAATTCCATGGAAAGCAACAGGTTAAATATCACAGGTGATTATAGGTGATGTTTCAAACAATTTAGAAAGCAACAGGAAATCAAAGTAGGGGTGAAGTTCCAAGAAACACAGTTTTACACTATCCTGGAGTTTCATACAGAATGTATGTATTCTAGTTCTGAAGGCATAAAGTCTACTTGATACTGCCTAAGACACAAAAAAGATATGTAATATATACACACACACACACATATATAGCTAATTTCATGTGTAATTTTGTCATATTCCAGTTCAGAAAAAAGGGTTTTCAAGCTGTTTCCATATATTTCAATCTTATCAGAACCACATTTCAGACAGCTATCTACCAAACTGATCTCCAGTTTCACATGCTTAGAAGGTATAACATAATTCAATGAATGGGTGGCAAAATACTCTCAGTATATCTATTCATAATTATTCCAAATACTCTACCCAGTGACTTATACCAGAGCATGAAAGTTGTCAATAGATAATTTCAGTGCTCAACATGAGATCCTTGGAGGTGGAGGAAATTTGTCCAGAACCATTTTATGAAATCTCCCACTAAGGAAGGAAAGAAGCTAAACTATGTGTAAAAAACACAGATACATCAAGTGTCATAGAGAATCCAAAGGTTCTAGAGATTTAGATTTGATATTTTAACTTTGTTTTGTTAGAAGGAAACTTAATGACCAAATAGTACTAAACTCACAAACAAATGCCTGCATTTAAGGTGACCAGATTCCACACATCCCAAGCCTTTCAGTCAGTTTCTCCAGAGGAAATCCTACTGACCACTGCTTGAACAGTTCACTGTGTTAGTATCAAGTGCCTTTCAATGCAGGAGAATGCAAGAATGCACGTTTGTGCATTCCTCCCTGCGACGCTACAGAAAAGAACTAAAGTCTTCATACATCATAACCAAACAAGGAGATTGCAGCTGAGGAATACACAGACGAATCATGATGTTGCTTTTACAGACAGAAGGAGCTTACTTTCTTCCAAAACTGGAGTCTTCCGCATGCCAGCTGGATGCCCTTAAGCCTTTTGACTACTAGTCACTCTGAGAGGATCTGTCCAAATTTTTCCTCTGGCAGTTTATTCTCCTTAGTGATAATAAATATTACCTGAAACATTAATTGAAACTTAAGTCTCCTCTAACACAGGACAGCACTTTGATAACACAGCCATTGGCTATTCTGGAATCTGCCTTCCACTCTCCCTAGCTTTGACCAGAGTCTCTATCCTGCAGAACTAAGTCATTGTAGATGAAAATACATATTACAGGGGAAAAAACAATAGCAACAACAGTTTTTGAAGAGGAATAGTTTATAATGTAAAATCATTGCACTGAAAATATCTTGATATAGTTCTAACATACAACTTAACAAACATTTTCTGACTACTTTCCATGCAACAGTATCCTAAAGAATGGGATAAGAATCTTCCAATTAGTACAGCAATTACACTGGCCATGTGATATTTGTCGTAAAATAGCAGCAGGAACGTTCCTACTACTGTCTGCACAGCATTTAATAACATTTGGCAATCTCAAATTTTCAAAGGTTACCACTTACACTCTATTACTAATATGCCTAGCTCCACTTGGTATGAAATAGGTCTGAGGTGGCTTCAGAATCTAAATAATCTGTAGCAGAATAAGATGACCCTAAATGCTCTATTTCCTTCCACAGCCAGGCCATCTCTACAGAAAGCTAGGTTGGAAGATGCTCCTCAAATCATTCTCAAAATAGCATAAGCCAATTAATATGAACTCTTTGGCACACTTGTGGGTGAAGTATTTTTCTGCGCATCTCAACAGAGTATCCTTATTCTGAACTGGAAACTTTGAACACATCTTAACACTGCAAAGCAAGTTAGAAATAGAAAGCAAAAACCTACAAGCATGATTTATTCAACATCTTCCCCTGGACTTGCCAATTTAGTTAGACTTCAGGAAGCCCTTTTCTTCTGTTTTTATTTGTTAAGGTCTAAAACCCTTTCGTTTGCCTAATACAGTTATGTTTTTATCCATTTTATCCTGAGAGCAATTTATTACTGAAGTTCCTTTTTATTCTAAAACAGCTACAAACAGTAAAAGTAAAAATTCTATTAGCAGAAGTTCACACAGTATAAATGATAAAACTTCCAATTCCTGACATGTGTAGGTATTTTGAAATGTGAACATACAGTATTTTTTTTTAAACCAGAATTATGCTATCCAGTAAGCTGTAGAGAACAAAACAGAAAGGTACAGCCATATTGGTTCAAAGAACAGAATTAAGTGCTATAGATTCTAAATGGCCTTAAAAGGAAATTAGAACATACACTGAAATTGGTATAAAGTCATTTGGCAGTTAAAAAAAAAAATCCCACAGAATTTGACTTCTGTATCAAAACATATGAAGTTATTAGATCATGGATCTAAAGGATCATTAGATCCTTTTTAAACTCATTTTCAGCTACTAGAACACAAAATAATTACAAGGAAATACATTTTCTTGATTTAAAATGTCATAATCTAAGAGGTGAGGCATATATAAAACGTACCAAACTGCATCTGTTCTCTTCATATCTAAACCAGGATAGAACTGCTAGAATTTCAGTGCTTTGGTTGATCTCAGCTGCCATGGTATCATCGTGGCCTAGCTCTTTAGATAACCTAGACCCAATTCAATTAAAACTTCATAGTTATCCATCACATCAAATTGCATTTGAAAGCAAATTAGGAGCCAGTGCAGATCAGAGAGCATCAGTATAATGTGTTCTCTCTGCAAGTAACAAACTGAAAACCAGCCATCTTTTGCATCAGCTAAAATCTCCAAGTAATTTGAACGCTTACCACATTTTAGAACACTCTAAAATTAACAGAATATGAATAAAGATAACGAATGGGGTTTACTGATATAAAGCTTGCTTTTGAGCATAGGATATGCAGACAAGTCAGGAAACCCTATAACATTTTACAGACATTTAACTCCTGGGGGAGTGGGGCAAAAAGTGTGCTGTTAAGCAACATCTTAACTACCATGACATTTGTCATTCTTGGGGGAAATATGCTATCATATTGCTTGTTCACAGGTGCATGATTGCATGACACACATGTTGATATTGTTTTAATAATTAAGACTCCTTGTCAGAGTAACAGAGATGTTTTGACTAAGATACTGTTCATGCTGAAGATGCATATGGCTTCTTCATGAGCAGCAGAATCTGTTGGTAAAGGAAGTGACGATTTAGTAGCATATAAAAGATAACATCAAAGAAAAACCTTTCTTATCTTTTGCAGACATCTCATCATTAAAACAGTGACAACTGGTTTGGTGAGCTGAGTTAGATAAAAAGAAAAGAGGGCTGAACACCTACAAGTTTAGAGGCAATAAGACCAACTTTCACAAAGAGTTAGTTCTGCTCGAACACTACTGATCAGCCTCTTTTACCATTTTCTACTGTATTTTTAAGACAGATGCACATGTTCTGCTTTGGGTCACGTATTCCTCTCCAAAAATAACGCCCCAAACTATCAGCACAGCACACAATGCATTCAGCTGTACCATATTCCACTGGGCCACATGAGCAAACATTATCACTTGCACACAAAAAATTCTGGGGTGAGCAGGGTTTGTGCTTTCTTCTTCCTTCTCCCCATGAAAGATCTACTTTATCAAGGTCCAGCATAAATCTAATAGTTACAGCTATGTAGTTGTATTGCAATATGTCATATTAATATTTATTAAAACATTTGTCTTTGTTTTATCAGTCCCATCACCTACCAAGAATGTGTCCTTATTCCCTTGAAACGGGGGCAAAGGAAGGAGGAACCAGAGAGCTTGTGGAGGTTTATACACCAGTGTGAGAGAGAGGGTGGGAGATAAAAGTTGCTGCAGTACTTATTAATTTTTCATTACAGGACCTTATAAAGGTTGGGGGGGCTTTCCACCAATTTTAGAAAATTACACAAAAGCTGTACAGTATTTCAGTCAGTTAGCATAAGTTTATTTTATGGTCTAAAAAATTTAGATGTAGTAGAAAAAAGCTCTTAAGTCAAAGATGAATCTGACAAGAACCAACTAATTAGTTATTTTATGCATATCTCAGTGACAATTCAGCTGATTTACTAGCGAAAGAAGGATACAGAATTTTTCAAGTGCTGCAAACACTGAACAGTCAAAGGCATCAGAAAAATATGGAACTATTTCACTTATTTCTGTACTCTTTTCACCTTGGAGATCCAATAATAGGACACATGGTTCATTTATGTGGGCAATGGATAAATGTTTTTAAAAACTTAACAAGAGATAGGGAAGAGGACAGTTTTTCCTACTTCAGTAAAATATTTCAGAGAAATATCTGACAAATGAGAAGATGCACAACAGCTTATTTACTTTATGTACAAACATGCACACATTCATACATGCTCCTTGGAGTTTTAGGCATAGAATGAGAGTTATTTTAGATGAAAATACTACATTTAGGGATGATATCATAGTTTTAGCATGCAGAAACCTTATCTCACAATAGTACAACAGTACGTGCATCTTTAATATCCTGTCGTCACTCATTTAAAAGGCATATTAGACACAGGACTTCACTCTTTTGGCTGGTTTAATTACCCTGACAGGATGCCAGGCCAGACTAGATGGTGCTTCCAGGTTCAGTGTACTGTATGCATTTCTGATAAATGGGAAAAGAATAGATGACCTGGCAGAAGGCTCAGACAATAACATGTGATTTACAGGACATGAATGCAGCTACTATAAGATTTATCTGACAGCCCTCTCCGATAGTGGACTGTTGAGTATCCGATGGAATGATTTCTAGTCTGGAAAGTCTGCTACTGAGTAGCCATACACATTATTTATTTATTAGATGTTTTGGGTTGAAACCATTTTTAAATGATGCACTTCACAATGCTCAGCCATAAATTTAGTCTTAAACCCTAGAAGGGAGGTAGTGTTATTGGAATGTGTGTCAGACTGAATTAGGATGAGCAACACAACGCTTTTATAAAGTGGCCTTGAATGCAACGTCGATTCTTTCAAAAATGATATTAATGTCAAATAAGCAGGAACACTTTGCGGTAATATTAAATGAAGGATTTCTTTATGTTTTGATAGATTTATATAAACATAAGTATACACACAGACACACGTCTCAAAAGGTAGCATGTCTATCAAAACACAACAGTTTTTGACTTAGAAAAAGCCTTTTGTCTGTATCTTTAACTACTTGTTTCTCTTTTTACCTTGTGTAAAACATTAAACAATGTATCAAAATATAAACACAAAACTAAAACACAAAAGCCATGGGATTTTCCATATGCCTGAATAACTTTAAGAGAAAAAAAGAAAGAAAAAATATTAACCCAGATGTCACAGTTTCATAGAAGGATATTCTTTGATTATTCTTCACCTGAGAAATAGCTTTTTCTTCTTATTTTTATGAGAAAAAACATTGACTGGTGAGATATCAGTATTGCATTTTGCACTTCTGAGAAAGAAAAAAAGGTGCCAGTCACAAATCTAAATAAATATCTTTTAGAAAAAGAGCTAAGTGCTTACAACACCATACAATATTTAAAAAAAAATTTTCAGAAAGAGGTTAGCTTAAAAAACACTAAAGATATTAATCACAGCAGTCTTAATTTCGTAAAATGATGGCTGACAAATTTGTGAAGTTTTAAATCAAATTTGCAGATACTTACTTTATAACTATGCCACATTATTTATGTGATTAAAAACTAGTTTTTGACCTGATCTTTTGATCTTTGGCACTCCATCCTCTCCATCTCCTCTTAAAAATTAATTAAAATTTTAGCAAAAGGATATCACTTCACTTCCTACCCTATCTTTGGCAAAAAAAAACCCCAACAACAACAACAAAAAAATCAATCAAGCTCAACCCCATCTCCTCCCAGTATCTGTAAAATGTCGGCTTGAAATTCAATTTCATATCTCTCAAGCTTTCATGTAGCAAAAGACAGTTCACTTCTTAACAAAATAAATTACTTCTGTGATTGCCATGCTGACCTCTTTGAATTAGGAAAATTCAAAGTGAAAAATGTAATTATCACCCCAGAACAATCTGTATACATCTGGAGCTAATTTTAGATTCATTTCTCACATCATTTTTCATATTCTGCTGAAAACTACAGCTGCTGTATAACTTTAAAAAGATTTTGTGGTCTTCACTTTATTGGTTTATTTCTACTATTTTACAAAGAACAACCTCAGTTTTTGTAACCAGCACTGCTAAGCAATCACTATTTGATTAGATTAGCATTAAGTGGCACTATGACACATATGACAAATAGATGCATTAGAGCACGTCATTTATTCCTTATCCTTTCCACTTCCCACAACCAAACATGTGATGTACAGCACAGAGCACAACATGATCTTAAAAAAGATTAGATTACCCTACCAAAAAAGAAGAGGCCAACCACTAATTATTGAAACAAGCAGCAAGGATACAGAAAACTAATTTTAAAAATGGTAATGCCAAGCTGTCAGACACATATTTAGTACTTAAATTAGTGTTACTCTAACACATTAATGAATGAATATTAAAAAATTTATATGGATTTCTTGGTAGTAAGATTTTTTTTTTAGTTTAAATCAGTGTTAAATTCATATTCTAGAAGCCATGAATAATGCCCCTTACAGTCTCAGAATATGCAAAATAACCGCCTCTAAACTCCAAAAGTTCCCTGGGAAATATTACGTTCCTCTCAGGGTGAATATATGATATTTTCTGAGAAAGATGGAGGACTAGATGAGCAAAGTTCTGAAAATATTCATGAATAATAAGCTCACTGGAAAACATAACTACTCTTCACTAGTTCATTGTAAAATCCATTAGGTGTAATCTCCAGAAGTAATTGTTCTTATTACACTTTATTGACAATGCAGACTATCGATTTTTCACACCTTCTATGATTCTTTCATTTGTATTCATGAAACGTCTATCAGCACAGTCTAAATAAATTTGGCAATATAGGCACTAAAATGAATAAATCGATGTGAAGAAACATTAATTTTGCATTATCCTTATTCGTCAGGCAAGCAAACCATAAGGGCTGTAAATGAAGGTCAAAGGTTTTGAAACGGGTCAGAACCCTTGACCTCTAGACCAATACCATTTCCATTAAAAAAGGCTATTTTAAAGTTTTAAGTAGGGGAATTTACTACCAGAAAAGTATCATTTTTAAGGCACCAAAAGAAAGGCTCAATAAAAACATTGTTCTATTTAATTGTACAAGAGGAAGCAAGAAAACCAAAAAACTTGATACAGTGAATGCAATTCTTTCATTACAATTTTAAGAAAGTTCCTTCAGTTCTGGCTCTTCTCTAACCACAGGAATGGGCAGTTCTTAGGTTTTTAATATTTAAAATCGCTTTGCATTTAGGAATGTAGAAAGCCCCAAACTGCTGACAACCAGGGTTGCTTTCTTATGCTTTTCTCAAATTCTTAGTACTTGTCAAATCAATTAAGAATGACAGGGTTTCAAAAGTATTTATCACTCATTTCATAACCTCTACACGAAAGAAAAAATCCCACTCATCCCAGAGGATTCAGCATGCCAAGGTGCGGAAATCAATCTGTTTCCATAACCTCAATATTTTATTGATCTTATTTTCTCTTACAAAAATGACAGCATAGAATTACTTAAGCACACCAAGATCGAGGTTATGTAAATGCTCGACAGTAAGGTAACATAAAACCCTTGGTATCTTCTCTCTCTTACTGAGTAGTCACAATTACTATGAAAAAACTTTTTTTTTTCCTAAATCAAAAAGTCCTTGCATATAATCTTTTCACATAATCATTACACATAATCTTAAAGCAATGCATTTTAACTGTAATTTCTATTTTGCCCAATGACAGCAATTTCAGATAATATTGGTTGCTTAAACCTCACCTGAGAGCAAAGAAGCATCACCAGCTCCACAACTGAACTACTAGATTTCATGCACACAAGACCTACAAAAGGAAAAAAAGTGTTATGCCTAAGTGCATACTTATATGTTATCAATTGTTAACACAAAATATTTTAAACGGCAATAGATTTTATCTGCAACATCTTGACAATCAAGGAAAGACGAAATTTTCATACCATTTACAGTTCAATTTTGTACTTAATCAGCACAAAATAAAAGCATGTGAGAAGGAGATCATAAATTCAATAACTTGCATCTAAAGATGCAGCTAGCAGTAAAACATAACCTCCATTATTCAGTTTCATAAATGTTTGCATTTCAAAATGATGAGAAGTGTGGTTAACATGTTATATTAATCCACTGTATCTACATTTTGTTATTTCTTGAAGGATAGGGTCATTATATATGCAGAGAAGGGAAATGGCTTTATGACCTTTGCTTTCTCCACTGTGCGTTCTCCTTTCAGCCCCCAGCTATCAATCAAGTTTCCATTTTGTTTCACGGCAGCAGACATCCCAAACACTCTTATTAGTACTTTGACCCTTAACCCTGCACTAAACCTTAGCAGAAGTGCAAGCAGTAACCCATTATATATTCTCAATTGTTTATAAACTAATTTGACTATTATTATTATTTGTAATTTGCATCTTGTTTTGGGTTTGTCTATAAAATATCTAATCTCTTCATTAGGCCCCAAAATTAGTTTTGTGTGTTTATTTTTGTCTGAACAGTCCAAATACTGCCAATTATTTTTCTGTATTTCATCATCCAATTTATGAAATACTCATCTCTCTGTACATAATCTATATTATACTCAATATACTTTGAAACCAGATTATATTTTCATTATTTTTAGACAAGAAAATATAACTAAATAGAATACTTACTTCCCTGGCAAATAAAGCTTTCAGAAAAATCTCTTTTCTGTTATTCTCATTAAAAGAATGAAACAAATTTGTTCACAAAGTAGTTTCCATTAAAATGTTTATCAGCTAAAGTGATGCCCACATGTATAATCAAAAGTAGAATCCCATCCTTTTCAGTCTTATGGAAGACATTAGTTGTGTCAATTTTTCTTCCCATTAAAGCACCAAGAGGGGCAAGCAAGTTATATTCCTACGCTAAAAAATTTTAATTTCAGTGAAGTTTAGTGAAGTCTTACTTTTTATATCAACAGTCATCAGTATGATGATTCAGTGTCTGATACTTTATGTTTCTGATAATGCTGACCATATATTCAGCACTACATACAGGGTGCCTATTCTAATCCACAGAACAAGTGGTTTCAAAAATCTTAAAAAACATTCGTTCCCCATGGAGCAACTACATCTATTAGTAGAAATATAGTTCATGTGCCAGTGGCCACCTTAAGTCAAGCAAACATGAGCTTCGTACATGGGGGTACTGGAAGCTGCAACAGGGTCAGGGCTTAATTCAATTCACTGTTGTAACTAGATGAAACCTGCAATTTTTACTCTAAAAATCAGTGCAGGAAGTGGTTTATATGATAACCAAAATTAAGAAAAATATGAAAAACTGGCATTCGCTACTAAATTCACACTATTCCAACAAACACAACTTTTAAAATTGAAGCCACTAATGTCTGCATTACATACCTAAGCCTTTTTTTCTTTTTTTTTTTTATTTTAAAAAAGACAAACCCATCAGTAAAAAGAAAACAACTACAGCTTAGTCATCTTCAGCCAGCACCAGGAAGAGCATGATCATTGTTGTGCACTTGAATCTTCATCTTCTCAGAAGTACCAGAGAATACATTCTGACGGTATTGAAAAGAATTTCTCTTACCTGTCTTACTGCACACCAAATGGAAACCAGCAAGACAGAAGCAGATTCATATGCCCCTGCTGACATATTGCCCAAGGGACCCACTGTTAAAATATCACAGTCAAAATACACAGTCTGTGTACTTCACTATACATAACTTTGTGTCAGTGTTGATCCTGTCACTGAGAAAATACTGTCAGAGTTTTTAAGTTTCACATGGTATATTTCATACATCAACTTCTATGAGATAATTTCCTGGAGGAGTTGGAAAACTAAGAAAGATGCAACAGCAGTTGGCCCCTCATAATGAGATGGTGGAAACTATCAGAAGAGATGGAAGCAAAGAGGTAGCACAGGCAGACAGAAGAATGGCAAAGCTGAGGAGGTAACGGCAATGACCTCTGGCAGAGAAGTAAGGCAGAAGGAACAGGAGACAGTGAAATCCGGTGGACAGTACTGAGAGGGAGAAGCAGGAAGAAAGCTTCTAGGTTGAAGCCAGCATTAAAAATAGAAATTGAATCGCCAAGGTAAAACAAAGCTCCCAAAAAATGTTTTTAATGGAAACTTACTTGTACCTTCTATCAGCAACTCCTGCCCATGGCTGCCCAAGAGAGTCCGAGAAAGAAAGGGAGCAAAATCCACAAAAATCTCTCTCAGAAGTGGGGCAGCTTTTTCCAAAGCATGTTCAAGCCTGTCTGTAATACTAACAAAAAGATGCATATGATTAACAAAATCAGAAGGATGTTGCTGAAATTCTGTAGCAGGGAGAATAGTTTTTGGCAATGCTGTTTGAGATGTACAGTCAGGAATCAACCCTTCGTCAATGTTATTTTCACAAATTCTGTGGAAGGATCAAGACCCAGCAACCCAGAAATCAACATACAGTATATCACAGCTCCATTAGGTATTGATCATAAACAAAACAACATTCTTAAGTGAATATTTTATTATAATGTGGATTGTAATATCAACTATATCATTAAAAAAGTAAACAGCATCACAGCTGTCCAGATGTTCAACTGAAAAAGTCACCTCATATTTGAAGCAGAATCCTCAGGCACTGAAGAAACTGCAGGAACAGACGGCAATTTTGAATTAGATGATCCCCTCCCTACAAGAGAAAGTAATAAACTCATTATATAAGAAAACATGCCAGAGTCCAGACAACTGGACCAGAAACTAGAACCTCAAGCTCAATTTCTGAGAAGTCATTGTTGTCAACTGTGTGAGAGATTAGCAAACCCTTTCACTTCTTTATACTTTTTTTTTTTTTTGGCCAAAAAACTCCTACCTATTTACTTTCACATTTACCAGGTGTGCCACAACAACCTTTTTAATTTTGTTCTAACACAAATATAAAGTAATTCAAGGAAGCCTTGAAGGCTGCATTGTGGATGAAGTCAGACTGAACTGCAGTGATACCTTCTGGCCTTATAGTCTATGATTCTTTCCAAGTAAATTTAACACTTACAATCTTAAGCACTGAGTACACACACACACACACACACACGTGCCATATTGAAACATAATATCTTACTTACTTGATACTCCTGTACTTTAATACTAATGTAAGATCAAGGGAACATTTTAAAACATCTTTTCTGGTTACTAGAAGTACTCATCCAATTTTAAGTAGCTTAAGCAGAAAACCCTTAATTTTCTGTCTAAAATTAAAACACATTTGTATCAAAAGGATGCAGTATGCACAACCAGTGAGTATCTTTCAACAACCTGGTTTACATTTTTGCCACACAGGGACTCTGACAAAGACAGGTATGATCATATTCTCTATTGCACTGTCAGCATCATTAACACAATGGCAGTGGTATAACCTCACTTATGAGTTATTAACTTTGCCACATCAATTATTCAAAGGTTGATAGGGAAGACTGGGTCACTTATGTATCCTAGGCTTACAAAAACATACAGAAGTGTAATTGTGTTATGTCAAATTGACACTACATTGCTCTCATCAGCAGGGTGGGAATCTGTAAATATGTAAATAGTAAACTCTGCTATTAAGTACATAAAGGGAAATACAACCTCCTACTGCAGTATGAGTTGGTACTAGCAATGATGAGGAGGGAGTAGGCAAGACAGCCAGAGATTTCACAGATATTTGCTGCCAGGATAGGAATGGTGAAACTCACAAGTCTTACACTGCATTCCAAACTACAGCAGGGAATGAATCTTAGCAGACAGATTTCTGTGCATTTCCCAAGAGCATGATTGCTTCTGGGCCATCTGCAACCCTATCTCTTTCCAGTCTAAGGCCCTGTCCTACTCTCTTTCCTCTCACCTCACCAGTTTCAGATTCCCACACTGCTGGAGAAAGAGGGAGGGGAAAAAAAAAAAGGCACGAAAGAAAAGGATTTAATCATCTCAGTTCTCACACCCGCCTTAGCAAAGACCCTCCCCAGAACTACAAATATAGGAAAAATTCCTGACCATCCCAGACTTTGGCGTGAGTTCAGTGAAATACAACCTTTGTGGAAATAAGCTGCAAAGATCTTGAAAGTGTCTACCAAAATGTGTCAACTGCAACTTCTCAAAAGCTTTCTACTTGACTGAAGTGGGACAGATTTGCAAAAAGACAGCAAAGGACAGATCCCTGACACTAAGGTTATTTCTCCTGCCAAATTTCAAACTTCTACTCCAAAACACCGGTACACAGAGTTTCCCAAAAGAATATATTTTTTGAATATGGGAAAAGATATTTTTCTCAAATCTTGTTTCAAAGACAGGAGAGACGCTTTTCTGAAATTAATGATTTAAATCAGTGCAGTCAAAATGATGAGCAGTTTTACCTTTTTTTTTTCCCTTTCCTCACTGGAAAGAGATGTTTTTGTGCATACAATTCACTTATGCCTTCCATAAATTTACTGTGAAGCTCTTCTTTTGACTTTTGCGTGGGATAACACAAAAAAATATTAAGGTCAGAAAGAAATTTGGGTGGACAATACAAAATAAGTGGGAAGAAAATGAGAAACGAAGTGTTATCTAAAAGCAAGGAAGAATCTGCATCTTCTGTGTAATCTTTCCTAAATAATTTAGTATTACATAATAAAGGCAAATTAAAGATATATTTGTGAAAATTCCTAGAGTGATAGCTAGATTCTGTAAATAGTTTCAATATTAACTGTTAAATTGCTTTTCTTTTGATAATAAGTATTCATGGATATAATTCCATTTCTTTAAGATCTAGTTTCATAGTCAAACCACGAAAAAGCATTTTTGGTACTCCCAAATGAAAAGCAGTCAAATGGTTTGTTGAAAATTAGAACAGAACCTCCTTTACAGAGAAAAGAAACAAAGCCCACTGGAAACAATGAGCTACAAGATTTGTAGCTTGAGTCCAAAGACTCAAGTTATTTGCAGGATACTTGATGGCTACTGACATTCATTTTTTTGACAAACATACATTCACACCTAAATAGGCATAATATCTCTTCCCCCCGCCTTTTGGATTAAGCCTTTAAAATGATCGATCCATTTTCATGCTAACTTCTATATTTAAATAATTTCACTAGAATTCTCAGCTTTCTACCTAAAGTCCAGCACTCATATTTTTATTAAACAAGTTCCTCTAGCTAATTTGAAAATATTCTTAAGTCCATGTGCCCACGGATGCATACACTGTCCGTGTGGTAAAATCTGCACATACTGATGTGGGTAGTTCAGCAGAATACAACACTGAAATTGCATCCGAAGCCTCCAAATTAAAGAAAGCCCTCTTAACATGTAGAATGAACATGCAGGATGTCTTGTTATACAATTGCATGTGTGCTTTTTACTACATATAAAATCTGTGACAGGTAACCCACTAGTTATTGGGTATGTTAGAAGGTCATCAAAACAACATACAACTAAAATCCCACCATATCAAATGCACAGTAGAATCAAGAATCATTTTATCAGTAGAAAGTAAGGCTTGCACAGTGGCATGAATTTTAAGATTAAATAAGATGAAAATAATTCAATGTAATTTTTAGGCCATAAGTAAAATATCTGAAGGAAAAATTAGGAAAAAAATTCAGGGGAGACATCTGTTAGGATAATGAAGGGGCATAATACCCATCGTGAGGCTAATAAAAGGACGTGTGGTTAGACCTGGGTAACCTTCACTTTTTTTTTATTTTTATTTTTTTTAAACACACAATAGCAGCACTGGTAAAAACGGTGAGAAGAAAGGACATCATTGACAACACAGATAATGATATGACTTTTTCTTCCAGAAATTACTATATGTTCTGCATAACAAAGAGATGAGGTGTAAATGTAAAAATGCAAAAGTTTTAAGTTAAAATMAACTTTTCAATAAAGAAATAGCAGAAAAAGCACTGATAATTTGAGTCTGACAACAGCATAGGGCAGGTACCTCTATAAACTGATATTCTATTTGAAGATTATGTAAGGGTATTTATGACATAAATTTCTTTGTGCTTATCATCATTTAGGTACACATTCCAAACTCAGATATATTTCACCAAAAAGGGTGAATCTCAGATTTATCACAGCTGAGAATTATACATTTTTTTAGATGGGATTAACGTGCATAGTGATTTTTGCATTCAAATTGTTTTGTGAAAGTACTTTTTTGAATTTAACTCAAAGTGGTTTTTATTCTTTTTTGTTTTTCATTTAGTAAAAAAAATAAAAAATGAAAATACTTCAATAGCGTATTTTCATCCACAGCACATATGTGGGTAAGTGCAGTAGCTACTTCAAACATGTGGAACTAAACTGACTTATCTCTTCCTTATCCTTTCACTGATAAACTGGCTCCTTCAAACTGACAGTTTTACAGACATTTGCAAGAACATAAAAGAAAATGCAAATAGATCGTCTGTCTAGCACCCTTCTAGTGAAAGCTTATTGTTTATTCAAGGTCCCCAAGGGTCTAAACAAATAATGTCTCTAGCAATAAAATATTATTAAAGAAACTCCTTCTGTAAGACCCTTATGCTTTTGCATATATATTTATACAACAGGCACAGGCAAGACACATGCAGTGCACGCTAGACTGTATTTTGGGAGGATGGAGACAAGGTAGAAACAAAGAATTGAATTAAATAACTGTGGCTGTTTAATTCTGTACAACAAACCTAACATACAAAAATACACTGATGCCCTTTATGAAAGGAGTATCTGGTAAAATAATGAGCTCATTCAAAAATACACTTCCTGGGCTGGAAGTGTACAATGAAAGACTACAATGAAAGGTTTACAAGCTAATATAAGGGATCTGTTACATAAACACATCTGTAGGCTAAACCAAACCAGATTTCACGAAACAATGGTGCACTCTCTGAAGGGAAGTTGTTTAAAAATAGGTTTTTACACTGAAATAGTATTAAACCACTTCCATTGCATATCACTAATATCTGAGATAGAAAAGTGTCATTAGACTTTGCTAACTAGCCTAGCTGTAAAGTTGGAGTTTTCTTTGAAATAGTTACCATATTCCAACTAATTTCTTGAATGACTTCTGCACTGACAGTAACTCACTTCACACACATTTCTCCTACTTTAGATTGTCTCCCAGTAACTTATTTTATTGCAAGACTTCAAGGTATGTTCACTTATCTATAAAAATCATTTGCAAAACAAGCAAGATGCAAGAGAAACAATTTACATTTTCCTATATGTAGGACTAGAATTCAGGAGTCAAACTCATTCTTTTTTATCTTCTCCTGTCAATGGTTATTTCCAGGTTCTTTCCAAACCCTCGTCTCCTTTTTCACCTCAGCTTTTGACATAGCCTTGTTTATTACTTCACACTATGGGGAACACAAGATGCTTCTAATCAGGAGAAACAGAAATCCCACTAGCAACTCTGCGTGGCTCAGAGGAAAAACAAGTGAAACTCAAAGAACTCGACAGGTAACTTGCACATAATGAGGGGAGGAGGTAGAAGAAAGAAGCTGAGGGAGACTTCTCAGTGCTCTCTCCCTTCAGGACGCCAGCAAGGACAAAATGCAATTACTCCTGCCTCCAACAAACTTTTCATACTCTCTCTTTATAAAAATGGTATTTCAACAAGCAATTGAAAATTGAATAGTAGATGAAGCCTCAAAACTGCATTTCTTTGAGCAAAACATTAATAAAAGGCATGGGAAATCCTTGAAGTACATAATCAGGGAAACTCAGCATCACAGAAAACAACAGTGAGAATGCAAACTGCAAAACAGTGTGGGAGTCAAAGAAGTTCACATCACTGCAGAACATTACAACAGCAACTGAAACATTTTAAAGGAAAAATTAAGTGACCAAAAAAACCCAAACCAAAACCAAAACAAACAAACAAAAAAACGCAAAACCATCCCACTAGGATATTCACAATAGCTCTGCCTTTCCAAAGGTTAGCCCTGCCTTTCCAGTAGCCCATCCTGGACATTTTATTTATAAAATCTCCATCTGCATCAAATCTCACACTCAGACTACAAGTCCATTCAAGGAAGAAACAACTCAACTAAATTCCTCCTCTTTAGACAATTACCAGCAAGTCAGACTCCTTTGCTCAGTAGCACCCTACATAAGAGATAAGTGATTGATTCAACATAGGCCACAAAGAGGCTTTATTTTCTCCCACATGCTTGAGGTTTATTCGTTTTCAGGATCTTGCAACAACTGGAACAGCAATTCCAGCAGACTAAGGACCCCGATACTGGCAATCAGCAACATGCTAACCAACAAGTTTAGACCACAAGGGGCAGCTTTGTAAGCAAGCAAAGCTTTTTGTGCCATGGCATATTCAGTAGCTTGAGTGAATAAAGGTGAAGAAATGTCTCCTGCTAAAAGGCCATGCTGTCTGAGGCCAAAACACATTTTCACCCTCTTTCAGAGCATCAGAGGAACAGAGTGAGCTTAGATGGTTATCTTTCCAACCTGTCAACACTTTGCCTATGGAAGGCCAAGACATGTCACATCCACTTTATATGAAGTTCTGTGAGCTTAGGACAAACTTAAGGGTTATCCGGTAAGATACTCACAGACCTTGAGCTACAGGCAAAACACAATGTTTAGGAAAAAATATTGGGAAGCAGGTTGATAATTTCCGAGCGTACATAAATGGGAATGTAGAGCTCTGAATCATACAGACTGCCTAATACTTCAACGTATGTTCTAACTAAGTTAAGCAATTTTGATATCATAACTGCAGGTGGAGGATATTCATGCACTAGATAGAATTTATTCACAAATTATTCTCATATACACAGTACAAGTAAAACACTGTCGCTTGCTGTTTAATCCCACTTCAATGTCCATATCTTGCTTTCATCTCTGTTTTGGAGTAAAGTGACTCAGGTCTACAAAGTAAAGCATTACATGCAAAGGCTTCTTTGCTTAATCAGTTTTAAAAACATATCAAACAAATGCATATTAAACTCACTTTAAAAAAATCCTTTGAGGTTAGAAAAAGCAACTGAAAGCTATTCTTAAATGTAGCAACATACATAGCCTTGATTTAGAATGTGAAAAAGACCACAATTAATATTCACTATAGAAACCCCTAGGCTGTTGTTTTTTGACAGGATTTAATTCACCTTTTTCTTAACGACTAAGTAAACAGGCTTAAAATGAATGTTAGCTGAAAAAAAATGAGCCCATCTCTTCTCTGTTGCATGAAGACAAAAATTAGTGGAAAAAACATGCGATTTGAACTCAGTGAGAAACATTTTATTTTGTTTTTATAGTAAACTTATCGCTACTTGTCTCTTCTTATCAAGAAGTCAAAGTCATTTTACAGAACAGTATTTCAAATTTAAATGTGTGCAATTTACATGTGCAATACAAATAAAAACTACTCCAGCTCCACAAAATTTTTGTTTCCGTGACATTATTCTACTGGGGAGAAAAAGAAATAGTCTCACATTTTAATCGGTTTAAGGCACAATTTCACTTATCCCTTCACTTTTTCTTTTAATTAAATAGATTGCCAGTCTAAACATGTCTACTATTTTTAATCCTGATTAGTTTCTTTTTATGCATATCAGTTCAGATTAGATGTCCAATTTTTGCCAAAACTCCCAGACATTCTGGAAGTCACACAATTACAAACTACATCAGTATTGTTTATTGTCTGGATTTCTTATACATTTTACAGGCACAGAAGCACTTTTTTTAAAAAAACTTTTTTTAAAAGATTGAGTAAATATGAAAATTAGTGCTCATCTGATTTGTTCCTGTTGAAATTAAATAAATATTGACTTCAGGAATTTTAATAATTAGCTGCTATCTAACCTGGGAAAACAGGTAAGAACTTAACACATTAGTAATTATGTTAATCAACAATTTCAAAGTATCTAAGGTTTTATTATTTTTAAAACAGATCAGTTTTTCAAAGCGAGTCTTCCCTAAAGAACTGTAACATTTTAAAACACAACTGACTTTCCTAGTCTAAATGTTACCCTTAGATTAGCATAGTGCTACTGCCTGCAATTTTAGGGACAAAACGTATTCTCCCTTTTGCAAAGAATAAAAGCGTACTATACTTCAATGGTTTTTCTTTTCTACATCATGATTGGGAAAAAAACCTTTATGATTTCCCCAAGAAATGCTATGGACAATTGAGGAGGGCAAAGAACAGCAAATGTCATCTAGACACATGAGTATTACAGCACATAAGAATGGATTAAATTTTTTTCTTAGTCTTCGCAAATTGTATACAAGATCAGCAAAACTGGAAGCAAAAAGCTCAAACAGTGAAAAGAAACATCCAGCAATCAAGCAAAGATTGAGATTCCCTTGATTAAGATGCAAATCAGTTCAAAGTCCTGGCATTTAACTTCATGGGCACAAACAATTATGAGAGCCTTGCAACTTAAACATGGCTAAGTAGAAAAGTATGCTTTTGGCACAGCATATAAGGTTAAACATCATTTATCCCCTATGGAAAGGCCAGAAAGACTAAGGTTCAAAGGATCACTTGCTTATAAACAACCTACTCAACTTTGTCCCCCATGAAAAAACTATCCAAAGCAATTAGTCAGGCATCAACACTGAACTGGACATCAGGCTAAAGCTATTGGAAGCACTTCTGTATAATTTTCAGTCCTACTTACATTAAGACATATAGTCTCGGAAAAATACCCTATGCTTTATAAGTAAGTTACTTATGGTAAGTAACAAAAAAAAAAGGTAACAAAAAAGTAGTCTCAAGAATATATCCTGCTTTTACTAAAAATAAGTTAATATAGTATGCCTGCTTTTAAATAACTCATTGAGAAACTTTGAAATTATGACAAATACTGCATTAATAAGATCAGACATTTGCATTTGTTCTGCTATACAAAGGAAAAAACAAAAAAAGTTGAACAAAAAATTATCAAATACAACATTATTTTTTTTCTCATAAAACTCTTTAAAACAGAATGTTAATTTTTAATTATGTGTAGCTGCAGCATCAAAACTAGGAATAATGAAATGCTTTGAGGGGTAAACTGTTAGAAAATATCAAAAAGGATGAGTTCTTATTGTCACAAACACGTGTAATATCATTGCACAATCAGTCCAGTTTAACTTAAAGTCACTTTTATTTTCCTATAAAATATCTGGTACTGGTCTTTGTTAGAGACAGGGATATCAAATGCAGGCCTGCAAGTCACTACATGAGGGTGCACGACAAAGATGCACACAAATGATACAAAGGTCTCCAAGGCCCTGTTGTCTGACTTGATAATTTAGGACATGTTATACCACACACACTCCAATAGTAAAAAAGAAAGTGTAAAACACCATCCTCCTTGAGCATACTAAGACACATTTTCCCCAAAGAATATATATCTTGTAATAACCATCATTATTCTTACAATAGCAAGACTTATAGATAGATATGTAGACATATATAATATCTATAAAATATATATTTTAATCAGTATTAGAACTGAAGGCAACTAATGACTTCATGTCTGAAAAACTATTTTACTCATTTACAGTGTTTTGATATGCAGATAAATGTTGGAAAACATCTTGCCTTCAACAGGAAATCATATAACAAAAACTTGTTCATTTGTATTCATACTGGAGGGGTGATGAGAGGGAAGCAAGGGAGGAAGGGTTGCAGTCCAAGTTGTTTAATTTACCCTTACTCACCAGGAGATTCTCCTGCCAAATCTAGGGCCTGGGATGAATCTAATGAAGAAACCACACTGACAGCATTTGCAGGAATACCCATAGTAGCTGTAGAAGAGGAAATGGTTGATTTCTTCGGCTGTATGACAACACTCCTATATGAAGACATAAAGTTAGTAAATAATACTGCATGAAGGTTCACACATCACGATCCTTGTTTACAAATCTAGCACGTATATATCTATGCCCTGCAAAAGGATCAACAATAAATGTACTGTTCCTTCCCCATTGTCTTATGCTTCATCTTTGGCAATCTATCTTAACCTAGAAGACACTTTCTACTTCCCTCTTGTTTCTTTTTCATGATACAACTTAATATTCAATTCACTTTTACAAAACCATGGACAAACAAGTGGATAGTTACATGATTAGCAGGATGAAAGGCCTGCAAGTAGGTTTTACTTTTTACCTTAGTTTCCCTGAGATTTGCTTTTAAACTTCAGGCAACTATTTAAAAAAGATATCATAGTATTCAAAAAGAAAGCATTAAAGGAAACTTTTAACATTGAGGGTTGCCTAGACATTATACTACATCAGTAGAAGTGAAGACTTAATTGAAGCATATATGATAGTCTAAACACAGCAATGTCAGTGTGCACATATTAACATTCACACAACTTCATAAGTACTGCATAAATTTTAGTATATCTGATCAGTCAAGTTTTACTTATATGATAAATCAAAATCTTAGGAGCTGAAGAGAGAATCTCCCTTCTGTATACAAATTAAACTTCAGGCATTATATTCAGCAATATAAATTACACAAGAGAAAAAGATGTAGAGTGTCAAGTTAGGCATGGAGATTTATCTCATATGTTACTAAGACATCTATTCATGCTATACCAATTTCAATTAAATTGTAGTACTTTATTCCAAATACCTAAAAGGCCTTATTATGCATACGTTAAAGACATTTTTAATTGCAAGTTAGCTCCATAAACATGCAAAAACCCAGCTAATGAGGTAAAGAATACAGCTGATATATAATGCACTCCCACAGCAGCGCTTACTTTTAATTACCTGGTGTTAACCGTAAGCCGAAAGTCTTCAACATTCAATTTATTTAATCACATCTTTTGTTGACAGCACTATAACTACACACGGAAAGTATTCCCTGAATAGCTTTAAAATATTCATTTGCTAAATAAAGTAACTTAGAAACTTGACCCAAATTAGGGTGTGATACTAATTGTCAAAAGCGTTCTATCAAATATTTCTAAAATCATTTTTGCTAGAATGAAAATAAAAATAGACTGCATTGACTCTCTTCTTCCAACCAAAGGATGTCACAGGAGCTAGACCATGTTACTGATTAAATCAACATTCTTAACGGCAGGAGTAGGCAGCCACCATACTTGAAGGTAGCACATGTCATATCATTATAAGGGTGACTGCTAATGTTAACTATATACCAAAAAAATAGAAGCAACAACACCTGAGCCCCAAGTCAAGATATCGTGCCTAAACCATGAATTTTGCTCATATGTTCATGTCATGTTTCCCAAAACATAAACAGTGGACTAAAAAAAAAAGAATTTATATATTTACACTATCTTCTAAATTATATCTGCCTTATGTACCAATTTTTCATTACCCAGGTATAAGACGGGGATATCTTACCCACACCACCAGATATTCACTGTCTGGAAACTGTGACTGCTATTCTGTAACACATTCAAATACCAGGAAGGGTCTGAGAAACGAATGCAAGTTTGCTGAGTACTAGACGCATCCACACGCAGTAAATGTTTGGACATTTCCCCAAAGTTCAGGATCCAGTACTGAAATCTGGGTATATTCCCTCACCGGATTTTAAGTTCTTGTACTTTCAAGCTATCCAGATCAAGAAATACAGATCAAGAATATTAACCCAAATTGTACAGATATGTTCCAAATATACATCTACTCATGCGGAACCTAGAGAATCTCAACATATGAGCTAGAAACACTTCTTTGTTCACCCCCTAAGTTACAGAAACAATTATCCGTTTGGTACTAATACACCCACAATCATATTGCATCAAAGGTGATGTGGGAGAATATGTAGTCACAAATTTGTGTGCCACATGGAGATGGTAATTGTGCACATATAGTAGTCTCAGTTCAAAACAATATCTAGCTTATATTACTAAATTAATTAATTAAAAATTGGAAGACATCAATTAACTTGATGGTTAAAACAAACAAACAGACAAACAAACAAAAAACCTTCCAGTCTCTTTTACATTTAGAAAGTCTTTTGTTTCCAGGGCTTAAAGTCATTCAGAATTCTCTCAAATCATCAAATCAGAACTGTTTTGCCTTCTAAATGCCTATGAGTACTACTGATTGTAACTATGACTCTACTAAGAGCCCCAGGAACTATGAACCATCTGGTATTTCAAGACTTAAAGGGCAGCCCAGCCCTGTACTTAAAAATACTACATATAAATGGCTGAAGGCTAACCTTTTACTAATTTTAGATATTTTACACCTTCCTCTCTGGGATGAGAATATGGAAACAAACATACAAGAATGATCAAGAAGGAATCTTAAAAGAGGAGAGAATTACTACAGAAGCTTCTTACATAGCAAGTAACAATTCCAGAATTATATGTGAGCAAGAAAGCTTGCGTAAAGATGGAACTGTTACCTCAACACTGCTCATCTGTAGCTGACAATCAACAGAGACACAAAAAAAAAAAATTCCAACTATAACAGTCTTCCATTTTCCCTGCTGTTCCTGACACAATACTATATATTATCATTCCTTCCTGTAAACTTATACTGACCTTCAGTGTGCTTAAGCATAGCTGCACTGAGGGAGTAGTTTCAGCAAGTTGCCAGACCTTCTATAGCTATCCAAGGAGAGGTGCATTACAGGCAAAGGAATTGGAGGTCACTTTTTCCTGGGCTGCGACAGACAATCAGTCCCAGTAAATGACCACACCAGTCCCTTTTGCCTTTTAAGATCTTTTACATACCTGTAGAGTTTTGGTAATGCAAGTACAGCTGGTACTCTCATCTTCAGTAACTGACTTTCCATCAAGTACATAAAAAAGGGATTACAGTCTAACACTTCCATTATTATTTGCAGTTTCTAGCACTAGCATTCCCTTAAGGAAGGTTAAGGATTACTAGCACCAGGAATATGACACTAATAAACAACTACACAAAGGAGAGCTGTTAGCAGGCTTTTTCTTTTTTCTTTTTTTGGTTAATTACACATCATCATTCCTTTTATACTGGAAGCAGAAAAGGAAGTTATACTTCAGCAGAACCACACAGTTCAATGATCTAGCATACTCATGAATGTACTTTGATTCAAGGAATATAAGCAAATAATTACACATTCCCAGCTTTGAACTACAGAAGAACCTATGCTGCCTTAGCAGATACGCGCATGCATGTGTATTCCATATACAGTCACCACCATGCTTTGAGCAAGAGATGCTGACTCCCAGTAAAAGTTTTCTGACAAAATTTACAGAGTACATTTTCTAGAGGGTTAGGTTGTTTTTCATTCCCCATTGAAAAACCATGCATATAAAATACAAAAAGCTTCAGCTTTTCTTAAAACTAAAAAATTCAATTCTTAAATTCTACCATGATGTCTCCATTTGAAGGCCACTTAGACCACAGTCCCCTTTATTAAAAGCTCACTTAGAAAGCTAGCTAGTGTTCATGATGCAGTTCAGCCAGTGACTCCTGCAGTGCAACATAACAGTTCAGCAAGACAAGAGGCAACAGTATAGGGGTTGGAGAAACAGCTTCTTCATAATAAAAAGTCTAGACCTTAGAAGAAAATAGAGCCTTAGAACAACTCACCATTACACTGTTTTCTATACTCAGACTTCTATTTTTGATCAGAATGTTTTCTTAGACAGTGATCTTCAATAGTCAATTGAAATGATTCAGACTTTCTCAACCTAAATCAAATAAACAGTATTTTTGGTGGGGAAAAAAGGTCCCTTTTCCTGACAGCAGTGACAGTCTGAGGCATGCAACCAAAGGAAGTGCCAGAAATTGTCCTCAAGAGTCCAAAAATGTGATGCAAGGAAACCCCAAACCCTGAATGTATTTTCTCTCTCTCTCTCTCGCCTGGACAGTTGCCATAATCTCCTGACTCAAAAATCTTAAAAATATTTCAAGAACAATGAACTAGAATATGAAAGTATCTTAGCATATTTATAACTAGGCTTTGTTGCTTTATTTGTAATGTAATGTTTACTAATATGTAATCTTTCCTTTCAACAGTGCAACCAACCAACGTTACAATTAAAGGATTTATTTTAGGAATTTTCATTTCCAGGCTTTCTTCAAGGTATGACAGTAAGGCTCTGCGATTACATACAGATTCATATTTGCCATATACTGAAAACCAAATTAATAGATTTGAAGCACAAACATTGGTCATGATTCTTTAAATTCTGAAATTCATATGTTGTTCCTTCTTTGTGGAATAATATGATATTTTCTCCGAAAACTCAGGTGGAAATGTGACTGTGTTCAAAAAATACAAATATTTGCCATTAACCTTCAAGATTCCTTTGTCTGCCTCTATCAAAAAATTATTTAAATGCTAATACAATGTAAATAAAATAAATGATATTTGCAGACATATATGGAACAGTGGAAAATCAAGATTACAAAAATGTAGTAAATAAACTATGTGAAAAATATGGAGTATTTAGCATATTACTTATTAAATCAATAAATTTATCAGTAAAGTGTCTTACAAAAAATTAATGGGCTTTCAGCTTCTCTCCTGTTATAGGGTACATTCTTTTTATAGAGTACACAGAGAAGACAGTCTTTTTTGTAGCTAAACTGATAAATATTGCTTACAAAGTTAAATATTGCTATAGATTTTGATAAAATATTAATAAATAAGTGGCATTACAGTATATTCTTTAGACGTACAAAAATAATATATTTTAGAACATCTGTAATCATTCATTAATTCCCTCAGAATAATAATAAACATTAGGCAACTTCACACATGGCTAGAGCCAAAGACCACCACTTGGTCACAAGAAAGAAAACCATCAATAAATTTTACTCCTTAACATTCAAACTATCACACCATTTCAATTAACTCTACACTTTTCAGCTACAGGATAAATATAAATTAGAAAAATAGTACCAAAAATATTCTTAAGACTTATTTCAAGCACTATGATAAATATCACATTTTAGTTTTCTCATTGATGTGACTATATCGGGTGTTTTCCTTTTTAAATTTAAAAAGGAATTTTTAAGGTTTAAAGCAGGAGTTTGAGCATATGAACTGATAAACGTAGGTCAGGCATAGTGAGCACTAGCCACCATAAATACATCTTAGCCAGAAAGTCAGCGTGTTATTAGTCCCAATTATGCTGAAGTGTAAGAAGCCTTCGTGTTGCAGACAATTATTCACTGCTGAATGAGCACAGATCACTGAGCTGAACACTGACTTCCATAACAGACAAAGGCTTACACAAGAATGATCTATTCTGCCAAATTCTATAAGGATTTACTTATTGAAAAGCTTTCATGTTTTCAGATCACTGATTTTTGTTTCAACAAAGACGCAAAATTTCTATAAATACCTACTAAATTTTGAGCATATTTTTCCTAAATATTTATTTTTCAGAAGTTGGCAAGTCTGCCATTAATTTTAAATGCATTTTAAGTTACAAATTTTCCTTGGGCTTGAGTCAAATACCCCTTATACAACACGGGCCAGGCCAAACTGATGATCTCACTATAATTTAAAAATACATACATGAACTTTAATTCCTCTTGACATGCAAGAATTTATAAGCATTTGATTCTTATCATTCCATTTTTAGTATTGAAGAGCAACACAAGTTGACAGTTTGCCCGTTTCCCTAAGGGATAAAGGTTTTAATTCAAAATCAGCAGAAGTTAGTCTTGTTCCAGGTTACCAGAATGATGACTTCTGCAGGGCTCCTATGCAATGAGCAAAAGACCAATAAAGAGGATCAGAGACTTACTTTTACCTCTACTTTATGAGACAGAAAAGCAGCCTGCCATGTCAGGGTCATTCTATGGGCTCTGCTGTCTGTAGATAATACCCATTCTCTTATGTTCCTCTTGAAATTCCCAAGGAGAAAGGAAGAATAAGAGACCCTCTCAAAACCAGAGATCAGAGAGACACAAGAAAAAAAAAGAAGGGATGATAGAATGAATACAAGGTCTTCTCTAACATTTTGTGAGAGCTTTAAAATCAGCTTGGCAGGGAGAAGACTTGAAACTGTTTGCCTCATCAGCTCCTGCAGAATACAAGTTTTCAGCGTGCCAAAAGAGCTGAGCTTCTCGTCACGGCACATACACCTGGTCCTTGACCTACAGATCCCCCATTCTCATATTTTGTCTCTAGCTATACCTGGTAAACTTAATCTTGTAAACAACAAGTTCATTCTTTTTATACTCCAAGCCCATATCAATGAAGTCTAAATTGTATTAATTCCATACACAAAATGATTCTGATGAAATTTAACAGAAATAGGACATTCAGCCATTACAAAGGAGCACACATGCCACAGACTGACAAATGCATAAACATAGGCTGAGGCAAACCAAGCAGCTTACAGCCAATGCTCCAAAAAGATAAACAAGCTTATTAACATATCTATTCTATAAGTTGCAGATTTAAGCTCCACAGCACAAGACCACGATTTAAGAGCCTATATTCCTCTGAACCCTCAGCATCAGCTTCCTATAATGACATGATTATTGAATGTTTCCACAAAGAGCAGTAGGAGCCAGAAGTAATGAAATTTTTGTTTTAAATTGCACAATAAACATGGCAAGTTACAGGATATGGGTTTTATTAAACTATCTGAAGAGAAATTTCTGCTTTCCTGCCTCGCTTTTTTTTCTAGAGGATTACTACCAGATAAGAAAACTGATGTTGTAGGACACTAAGTTGGACCATTAATTCATGTCCCTACAGATCCTGGGAAAAAGCCAATGCAAGCCTTGAACTTTATCACGATAAACCCCTTGCACCCACGAATCATGAGATTGTATCTTCACGTAAGATAAGGGGAAGTTTTTTGGCATGGGAATGAACACATACACCTAGTTGTTTGCAAAGCCTTGCAACCTGGCAGCCTTTCAGCAAGGTTTCACTCACATAGCTGTTACTGTATACTCTCCAGCTATGGCTGGGAAGTTGATAATCCTTAAGATATGAGGAGAGTTTTGATTTCTGACACAGCATTCCTGAGATAAATGCAGGATCAGAGAGATGCTTTGAAATTCCCAGAGATACCCCACCGGTAAACTGCTACATGGGAACAACTTTTAACAGTGTCTTTAAATTAAAAAAAAAAAAAAAAAAAGTTATATGTTAACCCACAGAGCTTGTGCTTGCCTTCAGATGATACATTAAATGTAAACCAGACACAGAAAGTTAGAGACCATCCTAAAGTCTATTCTTCCAGACTTTCCCAATGTATCCTTGGTATTTTTGCATACCCCCAGAGATAAAAGCTACTATTTCCAACTCTATTAGTTTCTTGTAAAAAGGCTTTTTTTTCCTAGTACAATTCCTTCCCTCATTTGTCTCAGAATGTTATTTCAGAGCATAAACTTGTATTTTAAGCAGAGTTGCTCTAAACAAAGTTACAATCACCTTCAAGTATTCATGAAATTTTTCTGTCTATGAAACGCTTCTATTTAAAGTGATATATACACAGTTATTCCATCTTCTGGGTTAACTGATTTATTAGCTAGTTAGCAAATACCCTATCATACATCAACATATTTACCATAGAAGCAAGATTGTTCATGTCACTACCAGATCATAATTGACCAAGGATAAGGCTTTTACTTATATATTCATTAAGTGCACTTTTGTCTCCCTGATATACCTGCAAAAGCAAGGAAATGAAAAATTAAGCCACCTAGAAACACACAGCTGCTGACATATCAGAGGTCACATACAACTGTTGATGGACAAAATATTTTACTTAGTTCATGACCTTTTCCTCACATATTTAGCTCCACCTATTAAACATAGAAAGTCATAGGAAATTAATACCCTCAAGTCATCATTGTGGAGCAGTTAAGGTAACTATATAAACCCCTACAAAAACAAGGAAATGAAAAGTCAAGGCGTCTATTTTCCACATACCCTCTGCTCTTCCATTGACAAGCACGCTCCTGGCTACTACTTTAATCCATGCACTGCAATCACAGTTTCGAGCACTCTTTTTACATGTCTATATATTCCTTCAACAGACTCTTTTCCTTTCAGTATCTAATACAGTTATTATGTCTACAGGTTAAGTAAGAGCACGTTCAGAATTGTGGTTAAAAATGGCTGGCACTTCAGAGGTGAGAAAAGGAGGAAAAAATCCATCTGGAATAGTCTGGCAATGGAAAGGAAAAGGGGCAAAACAGGAAGTAGTTCAGCTTTTCAGGGACTTGCTTTACAACCATATACTGCAATTTAAGGGTTTTTTTCACATTTGATTGGCTTTGTAACTATACAGAACAAACAGACAAACAGCACAGAACTACAAGTGACTGAAGGGCAGCTGTTGAAGCACGGTATTTTGTTAGTACACATTATCAAATTAAATCACATAGTTTCCTCTGATAAGAAGGTTTTGTAGGCATAATCTACCTACATCAGGTATGACGACTGCAAGAGCTCCATCACTGCTTGTCTAGTTAACCTGCTTTACACCAATTCAAATCAATAAGATTTGCACAAACAGCACATACCTTCAGTTTTCGTTTTAGCAATAGCTAAAAAAATAATTGCTAAATCCAACATGCTCTTCTGTGCCAGATCTCCAGACACATGTCATTCTGTGGTTAAAATCTCTACCACTCAATAATGAACGATAAGAATTTCTTGAGGAAAAACATGAGTCACAGACTAGAACCGCATGCTATTGTCTGCTTGCTCTTAGACCAGTGATAGGCCTTTATAGGGAGTCCCTGAAAGCATTTGGGCAGCAGCAGGGACAGAGAGGCATGACAAGTCCTACGAAAATTCAGTCTCTCTTCTACTTTCTCCCCTCTGGCTCCATCCTCCCACTGCCCCAAAACATCATCTCCTGTTTAGCACCTATGAGCAGAATACAGTATTTACTTTGAGACAATCGCAAGGGGGCCAAAGGTTAGGCTACGCCATCTGTGTCTAACTCTAGTCAAACAAGCACCATACCTCTTCCCTCCTGGCGATATGGCAAGCTGAGCTGAGATGATGCGTTGTGACAACTGCATCCACACCACCGACAAAGTGGCACTTCTACCTAAGGGTAGTCTTAGTTTGCTAGTTCAAGCAAGGCATACACAGGCTGGCTGCAAAGACATAGAGGTGCCAAAGGAAATTCATGGATAAGCAGAGAATCAGAGACTGGTTCAGTGACAAGGGACTCCTCACACTAGCTCCACTGCAAGATTTCTGGGTATGACTAAGGCTTTTTTAAAGGCAGGAATGCATATATTATAGGGCATGATCAGTACACATGCTAATCTATATGTTATTAGTATAATTTATGTAACATCCATTTTATTTCTTGGGTCTTTTGAAATTAACTAAATATGCACAGTGTAACAGCGCTTATTAGATCATGAGCCAATTCCTAATTTAGGAAAAATAAGAAGTATGGTTCCTCTTCTTAAAACGTTTAAGAATTAAGGACTTAGGACAAACTGGGAAAAGTGTGATCAGGAAGATAGTGAGCTGAGAATCTCCTCAAATGGCAAATGACAGTAGTGACCTATAATTTAAATGCTTATTCATCAGTTGCCGCATTGAGCTGCAAGCTCAATGACATATCCTGACATATCATGGATCTGTGTCAGTCTTACTTCAGCAGATATTTCAACTGTTCTATCTCACATTGTTACCATTAATATGAAGAGAGGGAAAAAAAAAAAAAAAAAAGAAAAACCCAAAACACCAGGTGCCAGTGGAGCAATTTCCAGTAAAAAAACCTTGGGTTTTTGAATGTAAAATGCTCCCCTAAAGAAGAACCAGTCTTTCAGGATTTGTAAAAACTATTTGCTCGAATAAGCACTTCTAACTATGGCACGTAACATGATTCAGTAAGTGTATCACTGGAGCACAGAAGCACTTCAAAGGGGAAAGCACAATGATCATGAGGGTAATTTGAGATGCACAGCAACAGAGGAGATAGAAGGAGACAGTAATGCTTTGTAAGTGCTGCAGTTGTTAGGAACCGGAAAACACGAAATACAAAAGAAGAGCTTACAATCATTCCTAGGCTATTCCTTGGCCCTTTTGCCATAGTGTTTCTGAGCTATAACATGCATGGAGACACAAGACTTAACTCTTAAAAAGCAGTGCTGCCCTTGAGACCTTCAGGTAAAACCCAATCACTAGTCATTTTTCATTTCCACAGGCTTTTGAAGACTGAACATCGCAATTAAAGACTGCTCCCCTTCTTTATATACCTTATTCTTGCTATAACGGCTCCTCCGGCAAAGATACACTACATATGGTTTCTTGTCATGACTTATACAACTCACATAGCTGTGAGAGGACTACAGAACTGCTCATAATGCCTCACTAAAGTACTCTATACCAATTCCTTTCAAAGGACACCATAACATCCCATGATTTGCAGAGCATACCACAATGCCTTCCCGATGAACATGTGTGATGTCAAGGATTTTGCTTGTAAATCTATCTTGATTATATTAAATACTATATGACATTATACACATGATCTGCTAAGACCAAAGTGTGATTTTTTCTGATCCTTAGAGCAAACTTAATTAGCCCAAATACTTTAGGAGTTACGTTACCTGTCAAAGGAATGGAACTGTACAGGCTGCTCAGCAGCTGCATCCCCAAGAGCTCCAAGGAAAGTTGGTGGCAGAAGAGCAGGATCCACAGTAGCCCCATCAGCTGGTGTGCTCACCAAGCTTCGCAGAATGTCCTTTACATTGACATTTTTTGCAGCTGGCACAGAAGTTGCAGGCTTACTATTGTTAGTTCCTGCCTCACTTCTGCCCTCCTGAGATTTATTTACTTCTAATGAGAGCGTGCATAGTACTTCACTGACAGCATCCGGACCCGCACTGATGTTCAGAGGTTCTTCTTCAGCAACACCATCTGAACTGTTTGTTTGACCTGAAGCTGGTTCCTCTCCGAGACCAGAGTCCCTTCTTCGTACAGATGCTGTACTTTCAGAATCTTCATTGGAGGCTGAAGATGAAGCACCGAGAGCAGTAGATGGGTTTTCTACAACTATTCATCCCAAACATAGAGAACACATTTTAAGTTCATTATTAACAGAATTGCATTCATCACACTGCTTCTAAAAAAGTAACACCAACAGGTGACAAGTGAAATAATAGCTGTAAGTATTTCCCCTCTTACCTAATTAGAGAGTAAGTATTTAATAAAGAAGCTTGAAACATTTAAAAAAAAATCTTTTTAATTTCTGGGAAGTCTGAAAAAGCTTATAATATTCAAAATTCAAAAAACAAAGAAATAGAAGGTATTGACTCAACATGCAAAGAATGAAAATGAATTGATTGCCTGAAGGAAGAGTAGAAGGAGAAAGAAAAATACAGTCTTACAGTGAAAACAAAAGGCAGCCAGTCTATGCTTATGTATATTTAACCTTAAGCAAGATGGCAGTCCTTCTGCAATAAACATTCATGAATACTTAGGTACTTCACCAAGGCTAACCATCCTCTACATGGCAAAAATCTGTGGGTTCTTCTCAAATCAGACAAATGAAAGCTGCACACAAATACTAAGGCAAATTAGATACTATATGGTTGTTTATTTAAGTGGTTAGAATGTGTATATTTCTATACAATCTCAAATGGACTTCTACAGACTCTTAAGATAGGTAAGTCACACTAAAAATATTGTTTGGCCAAATAACTAACAATTCACCTGTAGCAGGAGCAGTAGTTTCATTACTCCCATTCTCTGATGCCTTGAATGACTGGCTATGATTTGGTGGTCTCCTTTCATTCTGGGGTTCCAGTATATCTCTGTATTTTGAAACCATGAGCACAGAAATAAAATACACTACAGCCAAAGCCAAAAACTGAGCCTGTTTACTATCCTCCTGTAAAAAAAGACACATACACAGATTTTACATTACAATTTCAGCAGCATGCTTATTTTTCTGTAAAGTATGCTACCATAAACAGACTGAGAGTAAGCTGATTATTTCAGCAGTGGAAGAACAATATTCTCTAGTCACAATTTGCCTCATCTATAAAGCAGGGGAATATAACGATTCTATTCAAGTGGCACTAATCCTTTCATTTTCCTTACATAAATATGCCAAGTTTGACTAAGGTTATATGTTTTGACTATATGCTTCAAATTAGTGCAGGGAATAGGTCCCCTTTATTTATTTACAGGTGTTTCGGCTACTATACTTTTCCTCAAATTTACCAAGATATTAACAGCATTTGCTGTGAGGTACTGCCATGCAAGCATATTTAACAAAACTGAAAAAGCATTTGTAAATTATTATATATTATTGAAAGAAGTGGAACAAACTCCAGAACCTGAGTTAAGGTTTCATTTCATTTTCAGATTATCCAGATGGATGTACTGTATTATGTGGAAGTTAAACAAAAGAAGCAAGCATGCATTTGTATTACTGTGTAACTTCATTAAGAGATTAAAACAAAAACAAAAAAACTTAAAAATAGATCTTAATATGAGCTATGCCAAATGTCTCTTCCAGGTACTCAGTCACTCCTAGTGAAAGACAGCAAAGAGCTACATAGCCATTTCTGACTAAACATAAGGATTTGGCTAAAGCCTGTTCCCTTTAGACTCTGGTCAAAAAATCTACCAAAGCTTAGTACACTTTGGGATCACAGGAGGACTGAATATTTGGGTCCTCACTGACCAATCAGTGTAAGAAAGTTTGGGTTTTTTTCCCCCCACCCTCTCTTGCATTGACCATTGCAGGTGGCATGCAATTTTCCCCTTCCTCTGAGCAGTTCAAGAAAGTAAGTTAAACTATAAAGCTTATCTTATCATGATCTGAGTGCTTAATGAAGCCCCACATTCCATAAAGAATTCTTTAATAAGCTGTACTGGGAGAAGTTAATGAGACATTATTGATAAAGAAATAGAAAACATAGCTGGGTCCCATCTGTTATGCCCAAGAAACAACCTCTCAGGCCCACCCAAATCATTAACCTTCATAGAACAGGACAGAAAAGTAACCTGTTAACAGGCTGACATCAGGCAAGCACAATGTGAGGTTGATGGAAGTCCCCTACAATGGTAAGGATTAAAAAGAATTTTTTTCCTAGTTGAGTTTTTGCAAGACAGTTTCCAAATGTACTTAAAGTTGTGGTCCAGTGAAACCAAGCTACTTCTTTCTTATCACTTTTTTCTGTGATGTTTGTAGAACTCCTAAAGTTCATATGCTAGTGGAAGTACTACTAATGGTGGTTAAGTGGTTAAGGCAATAAACTAGAATATCATTTGAGTTCCTCCTATACAGGTAGAAATGTGATTAGCATGATTTCAATGTGCTGAATGTAATTTCAAAAACTGCATACAAATCAAACATAGAACATTTAGAGGCAGGTATAAACAGCTCAGATAAAACATACTCCAGATCTTTTAGTCTACTTTTTCTCTACAGCTCAACACAGAAGCAGAAAAGCAGAGTTGTTGCATCATTTTACATTTTTGTGAAATAGAAAACCTGGTGAATTAGATATGCCAAAAAGCAGAGGTATGTGCCTGCTGGGGTTTTTAAAAGAAAAATTGAGTATATAAAATGTGATTAATTTTGAAGATTGAATCATTAGGATTATTGTCACTAGTATGGAAGATTCACTTCCTGTTATTCTTTTGCACACTGATACCAAAATAGAGATTAAAAGAAGCTTGTTTCCATCAATAATTACTGTAAAGACAAAAACGAAAGATCCTTCACTATTCTGGATAGAAGAAAAGTCACTGTGTAAATCATTATACTTGCTAAATAGCCCAATTACTGAAAAACAAGTTCTAGCATCCAAGCTCATGGCCACCAGTGACTCAGAGCCATTATAACTACTGCATTTGCTTACAGAGGGGTTTTTTTGAGCAATCAATTTCAGTTTCCTCAGCCATATCAGCTATAAAGTTGCTGACATAGGGCAAAGTTATTTTTAGTCAATTCAAGACTAAAAAAAACCCCCATGCACATATATAACACACACAAATTGGTTCCTCTGAGGGAAAGTAAAGGAATCACAGTTGACCTCTAATTTGTAATTAGGCAGAAAGATACTCATTTCTCAAAAAGGATACATAAACATCTTTATGAATATTCAGTAATTTGTCTACTTACAGCATGTGAAAGTATGTATTTGTACTAGACACAACATCCTTAATATACTAGAGTCTTGAAGGCTCTAGGCAGAATTCCAGAGAGTCAGCTCTTAGGAACACACCAAAGACCCTGACCAGCAGGCAGTGATTTTCACCTCTCCCTCTATCCAATTCCCAACACTACAAGAGCTGCAGAGTATTATGCAGTCCTAGTTACTGTGAGCATTATTCAATTTTTGTAAATTCAGTTTAAGCAAACTACGTAACACATAGTAAGTGTTCAGCAAATATATATACAGGAATCTATTAACAAAAAAAAATTTTGTTTGTAACTCACTATGTCTCTGAATACTACTGCTCGAAGCCGATTAATATCCATATCCTGCAGAAGTCTGTCATGGTCTCGTATTGGAGAAATTCCACCAGTCACAATGTCCACTGGACTCTATTTAAGAAAAGCAATTGCCTCAGATTCTGTTCTTAAAGCATTCTACCAAGAATCACTACATGTGCAGTGTTGCATTTAATAATTTTTAGCTTGTTTTAAGTGGGTAAAATTTGGAGAAAAAACACTTCTGTGTACAACTCGCCACTGTACATCATACTTGCAGTGTCCAGAGCACAGAGATCAGATATGCATTTCAGATTTAAAGAAAAAAAAAACATAAATATCTTGGCAAAGTAAGTTCTTGTGACAGAGTTATTTCACTGTATAAGGTTAAATATGTAAATGTTAAATTCATAGCTTGGAAAAATTAGGATTTTTCAGGATTTCCAGTGTTCATGCTGTTCAGCTCCATAAAAATATCAGTGGTGCAAGTATAAATTTAAACACTTATCCTTTTGTACATAGTAATAATTAATATTTGTGGGTTTGAGCATGGCCTCAAACTTGCCTTTGCTGCAGACTTTCCTGTTCCTATAAGACCCTGCATTGTTTTTTGGTTCTTCACAGTGTCTCCAGTAGGTTTCAGCTGTGCATGCTGCTGGCATTCCAAGCAATTTCTTACTGCTACTGCACATACTTGAAGGGAAAAGAAATGTTAATAGTTTTGCTGGGAATTATATTATCTATATTCCTTACAGAGATGTATAATATACTTGTGTTTACCACTTAAACTATAAACTTTAAACAAATCAGTAAAAGAATATTTTGTTTCAATAAATTGTAAATAGTTGCAAAACAATGCTCTAAATACTTTAATAATTAATAACCAAAAATTAATACTGAACTATTAGAACACAAATATAAATAATATAAATAAATACTTCAGAATGAATAGGTTAGCATTACTACATCCTTTCTTCATCTCTCATTGAAATGTTACCATGAATACCACCTTGGGGAGTGGGAGGGGTAAAGACAGCTAAGTTTGTTATCATAGACTAACAAGGAAGAAAAACAAGTGCTACACTAGTGAAACAAATAACAGTATTTGCTTCACAATGACTTGTCACTCTCAGACTAGACACGTTCTTATGTTATATAATTTATTCATTTTTTTAGCTTCACAATAGCACCCGTTTTATCTTCTAATATTATTTTCAAAGGAAAAAAGAACTACCCCACCTCTATACCTGTTTGCATCCCATAAATCTTGCTCTACCTGCAAAGTTTTAATTGCCTAGAAAGGGAGAGGAAGGCTAGTTACTGTTGAGGCTCTGAGCTGCTCTGGCACTCATGCAAATTAAATTTTTTGTAACAAAAAAAATCTTACAGCATGCGATTGGCATGACCACTGTACTCCTGTATTAATTAACTGGACCCTGATTATGATCTTGTATGTTCCCATTTCTAAAATAGTCATTAGTTTCTTAGGTAGTGATCACTTTCTTTCAATTTAGTTTGCTGTAAATATACTACAATACTGGGTACAACTACTAACTGATCTGAACCATGCTCTTTAGAAATTTACATTTCTAGTTACCACCATATCTTCATCTACTGACCTTCTTTCATATGCATTGTAAAAGTTCATGTTTTTATATACACTGCAAGTGTATATAAAAACATTCCTTTCTTTTTCATATTCATAATCATTTCTTTTTCATAACACTGCTGTGTTTTCAGTCTTGACTTTTTGGGGAACTTAGGTAAAAGAAGGACCTTCGTGGACAAAATCGATACATGCACCCAACACTGAGGCTAGCAGAACTTACTTTAATCAGTTATTTAATTTAAACTATTTAAACAGAAAAAAATATATACATATACATTGTAGAATAGAGTAACACCAAAATAGTAAAAGATTCCAATGCATCTTTTACTAAATTTAATTTTGATTAAAAAAAAAAAAATCTAACAATAGTAACTATTTTGTAGTAGCAAGCTATGTTCATTAAGTGGTTTTATTGGCTTACCCAGACGGAGACATTGTCGCAGAATTCCTCCAGATGACATATTTTTCTCAGACTCAATTTCAGTGAAACCAAGAGAGCTTGCAAAAATTAGCACATCCACAAGGTTGATTAACCTCTGGAGAAATGTTAAAGATGCTTCTACTGAAAGTCCTTGAGTTGGCTCAATATTCTCCAATTCATGCTACATATTGAAAAAATTGAAGACAACATTTACTTCTTTACAAAGATAATATTCATACAACTTAAATGAAGAAAAATGTATGTTGGAAGTCCATTTCTAGTCAGATTCAAAAGTAGTAATCAGTTGTATTCCAGAAACAATCATTAGTATAGAGATTTAATCCCACTGCAAACCATCATGAGACAACGAAGCTCTCTAAGTGACTTCTTTTTACATCTTCGGGCAAAGAGGGCAGGCAAACAATTTATCTTAGAGAAGGCAGGGGGTAGGCAAAGCGTGCAGAGGGAGGAAAGAGGTGTTTGCGGAAACATATTTTCCTGTCTCCCAACACAACAGATATAATGGGTTAATACACTGTATAAAGAGAGGCCTCCTCCCACAGGAGATAAATTTGCAAATAAAAATGATATTTCTTACTGTAGCAGATGTAGCAGCAGAAAGCAATGGCAATATGCCACCACAAGCCATGATCATGTTGTCCATCACTTGAGAGATGAGGTGAATTGTGTTGTGTACAAATATGACATTGTCACTGCTATTCACAAAGTCCATCACAGTTTTTGTAGAATGGCTGTCCAAAAAAAGCAGATTTTACAAAAAATGTAACAGAGCACAGCTTTATTTTTGTGATATTTTTGCATCTTTATGTATTCGAAAGACTAAAAGCAGAGAGTGAGCAATGGTGCAGCAAATATCACATGACCACAAGGTTCAACTGATATACTTTAATCTAAACTTAAAACTATCCTTCCTTTTTGTTCTTAATCCTCTCCAGATCATAACCTGCTAACAACATCAATGTGTGTTGTAAATGATCATTTGGCTAAAGATACATTATAGATTGGTCTATGATTACCTACTATAGCAAAAGTCACTATATCAATCAATACAATAATGTTTCCTAGGGGTATAAACTAGATTTGAACTTAAATCTTTAGAAAAGCAAAGGAAATATTAACCACTTCTCAAAGAAATTAGAAACAAAAGAACACACAAACGTAAGTCCTGTTAAACACAAGAACAGATTTTTCAAGAGACAACCTAAACTAGAAATGTACTTTAACTGTACCTGATGATATCCTGATAATTTAGTCACATCTTAAAAATGATAGCCAGACAAAAATTCACCTCTATTTAAATTGTATTTTAAGCACTTAAAGACTCCAGTTATTCATCTGTACATTCATTTTTATCAGGTCAGTATAGCTATATGGTTTGATTTAAATTTAACATTCACTACTACAAGCTGATAAGTGATAGCATTCTTATTTAAATAATTGAATCTTAACATTAAAAACCAGAATTACTACTGGTGTCAAAGTTTCCCTTTTTTGCTAAAAACAAAATAAAAATTTAATAAGAGGATTATATTCCATACCCCTGTTGCACATTAATTTTTATATACATAAAACTAGAACTCCTCTTTAGTTTCACAGAACTCTATCAAAGCAGCAAAATGGTCTGTGTATATTTCAAAGTAATAAATGATATTTGAGATAGATTTTTTTTCATCCTTGTTTAGACACTAATGAAAGATGCAGGTCCCTAAATAAATACATTAAGAACATGAAAATCATGGTCCAACTGAAATCAGTAACAAGACTGCCCCTGATGTAAATGTGGTCAAAATTTCAGTCAAAATGCACATGCAGGCCCTCAAACATTCCACACGTAAAAAGTCTTTAAAAAAGTAAACCATAAATATGAGAATTTTTGGATATAGGCCACAAAATAATTAAGGCTACTTAATAATGGATAAAATAGCAGATGTGAAAATTCCAAAGTCAAAAAGTGACTCTGATGCCATTTCAACAAAATTTCAGGTTAATTATAATGAAATGCCAATCTATATCATTGCACATAAAGCATATAAATTTACCTTCTCCACATCTGTATATCTGTTTCTATGGAAAAGAGCAAGTCTGTGAGCAAGCGCTGATGCATCAGTGACCACTTAAACTCAGGAATACGGAACACAGTAGACCTGGAGTCTCTTCTCTGCCCATCCGATGTAGCTGCTAGCTCTTGTCCTGAAGAATCTTGCTGCCTTGAGGTCTGAATACACAGTTTGTAGACAAAAAAAACCGGTGCCCTGGTAATTAGTTTCTGCAGCATACACTGAAAAGCACTTAACAGACTTTAGAGTTTAGACATTGTACAAGCTTAGATAGTACACACAGTTACAAATAAAGCTAGAGCTATTACACAAATGCTATGTACTGGATAAATCAAACCTACAAACTAGTCTACACCTGCACTACTGCACCTCTCATTCTAGGCATATACAAGCAGCAACTCAGCCTTACCACAGGGGGAGTATATATTTCTGTAGATAATGTTTTTCCTCCTTTGAGGAAGAATGGTGTAGAATGAAGAGCATCCATTAGCAGGTATGTCTGCAGAAGGGAAGTACTCAGATAGATGAGTATTTAACCATGGAAAGTTGAGTTGGAAACTAAAGACTAAAAGGGATGGAGAACTGCAGTAGGCAACAGAAGCCCAATTTTAAATTGCATTGGGGGGGGGGGGGGAAGTAGCTTGACACAATAAAGTGACAACCCTGTCAAATTCTGTAGTTTCAAAAGTATTTATTTTTGTGTACCTGCAGAGTAGCTAGCATAAAAACTATTTTCACAGATTCCATCACGATACGAAAAAAATTCAGTGCTATATCTCCCTGCACAATAAATGTTTGCTTCTCAAAATCCAGAAAATTAGGAGAGGTCAGACTGAAAAGAGTAAAAGGGAGTTTGAGTGAAGAAGCAGAAGAAATTCCAGATAAAATACTCTCAGAATATATAAACAAATGTTTCTTTCCATTCTTCAAACAGAAGAATGGCAGTATTGATGCAGACTAAGAGTTCATCTAGCCCAATATTCAGTCTCCAAGAACGTCCATGAACAGATGTACAAAGAATAACTTAGAGACTTCCCCGAACACAAATTAGTATGAATTATAGCTATTTAATCAAGAGTTGTGTGTTCTTTAGATAACTCACAAAATCCATTCCTACTAAAATCCCCAAAATGTCAACAGGCACATTTTTTCTTATAAATATCATAGAGTTAAGCACTTCCACTTGTTTTTAAGCTAGGCGTATGTAGGACAAGCAAAAGTTACCTCAGGTAGGGATCTGGGGGGCAAAGGTGCTTCTAGACTTGTGTTGGCTTTCAGTTCCAGCCTTTCTGTATCTGATGCAACACTAGAAACATCAAGCTTGGCAATTCTTTTCTCAGAGGCTCCAGCAAGCTCTGGTACGTGTGCATTTGCATCCTCTTCAGCTGTTCTGGTTTCACTGAAAAGAATGTTTTCTTCCTCCAGCTTCTTTTCCCCTTCTGAATCCATTCGAGTAGCTATTTCTTGAACTGCAGAACTTACTGTTTCTGATAATGAAGCCATTTCTAGCTTTTTCCCATCCACACCCCCAGTATCTTTGGATTCTAAAAGCACAGATTCAGGTTCCTTCTCTATTACTTTTTCCTGCTTTATTCCTTGGCTTTCATGAGAGCTATGTTCTTTGACTGTTTCTGCTACCTCTTCTAGAGGTAAAGGCATACTACTTTCCTCTTTCAAATCAACAAAGTCATCTTCCTCTTCCGCATCTAGTGTTGATTTTTCCAGTCCTTCTGGACTTTCAAGAGTTTCTCCTTCCAAAGTAGTTTGCTCTGCTAAAGAAGCAGCAGTGACAGCTGCTTTTTCTTGCACAAGTTCGTGTGCTTTGCTCAGGGAATCTTCAATTGCTTCAGCTATTCCAGTACTAATTTCTGAAACACTGGGCTTTATTGCTTCTGTCTCTGGAGAAAATTCTGAGCAAGGCACTGCTGTTAAATTGTGTGCACTCTCCCTGTCTTCCTCCTCCAATTCCTTCCCTTGATTAGACACTGAATGAGTTTGCTGGTCACCAACTGATGAGGGCTTTGTCTCATTTTTTTCAGTACTGCACTCCATATCATCATCATCAACAATACAGGAAGGAGCAGCAGCAGCTTCTTTTAACTCCAAATGGGGTAGCTTTCCTACAGTTTCAGCTTCCTTGCTAACTCCAGAGATTGTTCTAATGGGAGCTGAAGGACCTATTCCACTCCCTTCGCCTTCTTTCCCTTGGTATTCCCTGTACATTTGAGAAAGATTCTCTTTGTGCATTTCAAAAGTTACCTGAAAGAACAAAGATGTTGGAAGTACATTAAAAATCATGTATTAATGGTTATTTCTTCCATAGTATTGATTCTGAAAAACCCAAATATCCTTATCCAAATTACAAGGTTATACTATAAACTTATATTGGATGCTGTCCTCACGATACCCTAAAACATAAGGTTAAAAAATCATTTCATATTGCAGATCACTAACTTAACGCAAGCGTTTCTTAAGTATACCCATTATTCCTGGCAAAAACATAATACTAGAATTAAAAATATATATATCCTAGAATGACCCCAAAGACAGGAATTCAGACATTTACTAGAAGTACTCAGAGTTTTAGAAAGTATTCTTACTTAAGGAGAACTTCTTTAAAAAAGAGAGAGCTATTCATCCAGTCTGTCTAAATAGCAAGATGAGAAGAACTACACAACCTGATCAAAATGAGAAGACTTTCCAATGGATGAGCTGAAAAAAATATATTGTTTGAGGTATATATAAAAAAAAAAAAAAAATAGAAAAAACGTCTACATACATACTGATAAAGTTCTTTTCCCCAAATAAAATTACTAGTTGTGTGTTGAAAGAAAAAAAATCTAACTAGACTAACTCTTAAGGTTTTATTTTACTGTGATTCAATTCAGTTTATCCATCCTTTTATAGAAGATAAATCTAAATCCTAAATATATCAGAAGTGTCTATCTAAGCCCTTCATTCTGACAAAACTTGGATGAGCTGGGAAACTGAAAGCTTAGTTCTCAAAATTTTCCCAAAATATAAACTGCAACTGAGGATTTTTTTTTTTTTAAACTGTTTTCTTCATCATTAAACATATTGCTCTGACAAAGCAGGGAAGTGCATTTTACTAAATACATTAATACACATTTTCTTATTCTTTTACATACTGAACTTCTTCATTTGGAACTCATTTAAACCCTTCCATGCACCTGGTATTCAAAATGATGATTTGTCAGTAGGAACATTTTCTCTTAAGACATTACATGTTAAACAAAAATTAACCAGACATGTTAAAAAGGCACTAGAAATTAGAGCTAAGAAATCAGAGAGAAGCAAAAAAAAAACCCAAAGGTAAAACAGAATATTCTTAGAACATTTTATTGTCAAGAACAAAACCTTAGCTTTTTAATGTACCATTTTCTCCACCAATCAAATATATATTTACATAGTATAAGGAGCAGTACACTACCCTAACACATAACCTGAAGCATGCTACTTGTTCAAGTTGATATAATAATTGAAAATTGAGTCTCTAGCAGTACAAGCAGGAAATCTCCCTCCTACTGTTTCAAAAAAAAATAAAAATAATAATAAAAAAATAAAAAGGTCTTTCTATACTGGTTTCAAATCAGTTCTGTACAAACAATAAAGGGTAAATGATTACCAATAATAATCTATCCCAATGGAACTATAAGATATTTGATTTCAGGGTATTGCTAAATTAGTTTTTAATTATTCTTAGAAATTCTTCTTTCCAAATCCCTTTTGAATCACACCAAAGTCAGGATGTCAAAAGCAACCCCAAATAGATTGTGTTAATAAGACCTCCCTCAAACTTCTAATTGATTTTCAAAAATATGATTAGACAAAGAGGCTACTTTTGGTCAAATACACCACTTTTCAGAACAGAAGAAAAGCTTTGGACAATTTGAGCTTGTATCCAGCCAGTTTTCCTCCTCCTCCCTCTCCCTAATGCTTCCTCTACTTCCACAACTACTGGAAAGTTTTATTCTAACAAGTATAAAAGTGACATTCAACAAGTGAAAATATTGTTGATTTCAACAAAACATCATATGTATTTCCCAGAAAGCACTCTGACTCACAATATGTACATACATCATCTATGCAGTGCAAGCACAGTTGTAACAAGCCAATAATAACATAGCTACCTTTATTTATTTCTATTCAGGTCTTCAATATCAGATTTGGTTTTGTAACACTTGTTTTTGTCTGAAAAATACATGGTAAAAATGACTCCTCAAATGGTATTTGCCAGCTTTAGTTACATATTTGTTTTGTAACACTGCTAAGGTATGCCCGCGTATGAGCGAGGCCTGGATTCTACTCTGGTTATACACTGCTACCAAAACCATTGAACAAGTTCCAGGTCTAGCCTTAAAATCATATTTCAGCAGTCACCTTGAACCAACACAAACGAAGATAAAGATGAGAATGGCACTTTCTTTCTGAGGAAGACATGCATGTCAAATTTCATTACTGCTGCTGCCACCTCTCCCCAGAAAAAATGGGGATGGGCAACATGACACTAAGGTGATCACAAGACAGGGGCTAGAAGGACCTGTTACAGAACATCATTTTCTTCAGCACTCAAACCTGGATGCAATGGAGAGTAGTACCTGACTCGCAGAACATGTACAGTAGCAGCAACAATTCAGCCTCAATGGAACGAATTGGGGAGATGTTTTGCAGGGCTGCCAGTTACTAAACCCACCTTGCAAAAAGGGAACATTCAGTTTTGCAAGAGTTTCATCAAACAACACTTGATGCTTACGTTGGTCCTTGCAAAACACAATGAGCTTTAATAGCCATATAAAGTTGTAAGCCCTGGCACTCTAACTACATAAGTGTTAACTTTAGTAAATTACTAACCCAGTTAAAGTAAATCACAAGCATCAAGGAATATAACTTTAAATGCTTCCTTAAAGTTTATCATCAGTTCTCTGTTGCAGTTACTTTCCCTTAGCTTTTCAAAGAATCACTGAGCTTAAGTACACAAAGGAAGATCTGATCATCTAGTCCAGTCCTTGAATTTAACCCAGCTTCCTACACATTTAGCCCAGTTACTTGGCTTGGAAAATAATATTCAGAAAGCTGCCCAGTCTTGGTTTAAGAAATCTAGAAAAGAAATTTCCCTTGGGTCATCTTTTCCAATAATTAAATCTACTATACTGTTTTAAAAAATTGCACTCTTTCTTATTTGAATGTCTGGCTTCTGTTTCTAGTCACTGATTATGCCTGCCCTTCCCAGTTAAAATAAAATTAAGAAAAAAATGAGGGAGAAATACAGTGCTTTTAAGAGCTTTTTCTATTAACATAGTATAATAATACTGCTTTCAAAAGCCCAAGAGATGGAGATATAACAGCACAATCTAAAAAGAATGAGCTTTCAATCTGAAGGACTGGAGTTCTTCCTGTGACCCCCTTCTGCAACCTTTCCAGCCTTTTAAATCTTTAAATGTGTTGCATTTTCATGTAACATTCCAGCGTAAGTCTCATTAAACTCATATACAAGAACAAAAATGACCTCCTTTACAGCTTTTCACTTTCCACTCTTCAGACACATTCTACAGTGCTTTGTCCTAGGCATTTAATTTTGTACACCGAGAGGCTCGAGTGGTCCCGAAGACTACATAATCCACCTCATTCTGTAGGGCTCTCATACTCACTTACTGCCACCAATCTTTGTGCCATTTGCAGCAATTTTACACTAGCTTTTAAGTCTTTACCGAAAATGCTAAACAGTGTCAAATATAACATCAGACCCTGTGAAACCTATATACTGCTCTGCATTTAATGGCAATTCCTCACTGACAACAATTTCTGGAGAAATGGTTGGTTGGTCATATCTCAATTTATATAACCTGTGATCTACTCTGTTGTTTTTTTTTTCTAATGTGCTATCAAGCCAACCCCCTTTACAAAAGCCTATTTCGGCTACAGAGAGTTCCTCTTAGCAGCCAAATTTCTCATCTTGTTAAAAGCGTTAAATCAAGTTTGCCTAAAAACAAGACATTTCCTATAAAATCAGGCTGACAAGTCTTTGCTGTACTCTTGTTCTTTTTCAGCTTAGTCCTATTTAACCCAAGAATGAGGATCAGCTACCTGGCCTATAATCTACATCTACCTGGGCCATTTCATTTCCTCTTTTTGAGCGCTAACACACGAGTATTGTATCCTCCCAAACTCCCCTTCATAATCTGCAATTTGCTAAAAAGATTAACAAGACAGAAAAGATCAGCCAAGGCTTTCAGAAATTATTTTTATCTGATTATTTTAAAAAGTTATCTCCCACATAGTGATTAACACGCCTCATGATTACTATTGAGCAGGTTTGTATTTTGCTATGTGCTTCATGCATGCCGTAATTCATATTACGTTACTGAAAACTTCCAATTTTTCTGACCCCTCATTAACAATTTGATGACTCATTAATAATAAACTTTGGACATAGTTGAGTTTTCATTTATTCTTAATACATTTAAACTCTTACTGCCTTGCCAACAATGGCCTCCAAACTGCTTCCTATACATCATAACTTCTCATTTAAGTTTGAAGACACTTAAAATTTCAGTACTGGAAGAAAAGTTCATCTAGATGTAAAACTTCCTGCTTTTGAAACCTGAAACAATCGCAAACCCACGTGCTATCTAAAAAATAGCCGCTGTTTCAGCAAAGTTCTTCAATACTTACTAGAAACATACACTTGTTATTAATTGATTATTCAAAATTGCCCCATACTACCTTCACTCTTTTGTCTCTTGGAGAGTCTCCTGTTGCATGCTTTATAGTTCCTAATAACATACACATGCTATCATAAAGTCAGATAGGCACCACAGATATTTGTATCAACTTCAACTATTTAACTTATGAAGCATCCATAAAAAGCTGAAGCACTTTTTTTCAGTTAAGACTGCAGAAAGATACAATTATGAGTTCTACTGGGTGTACAGGTTAGAAATGCAAACAACTTTAGAGCATGTTCTTCTTTGCCCAGGTAGGGCTGATAGATAAAAATATAATGTATGGTACAGGGATGTGGTAGAATTTAGCAGTCAGCCTTAGCTGAAACAGAGAACAGATAATGATTCTAAAGCCAGTAAAGAACAATCCCCTGCAACACTCTGGAAAACAAACTGATGTGCTTTTCAGGATTGCTAACGGGTACTACCAAAAAAAAAAAAAAGTAGAAAGAAGGTCAATACAGAGAACTGTGATCTTTACAGATTGGCAATATAAGCTTATGGGCAAATAAATCCAAGCATAATCTGATGAGAATCTGTATGGATTTAAGAACAATGCAGAAAACTGCAACGAGAAACACATCATTGAAGAAAATTAGCAAGCACAGAACTAAAAGAGTACCTCACTTAAAAAAAATTAAACAAGAAAGCAATTTCTACTTCCACCATACACATCACAAATCAAAATTTTATGTCATGTAACAATTAAATGCTTTAAGCAGTGCGCTTTAAATAACAGGCAAATTAAAACAGCAACACACAAAATTATGCAGGCTACCTATAACATAGAATTTTTCAAACTTGCATTTCAAGTTTGGGGTTTTCTTATTTATACAAAAAACTTTAAACAATTTTAAGAAATACTGCTTTGCAAAATCAACTTTTCAACAAGCCTGCCTAAAGATTTTTGCTCACTATGTTAATCTGTAAATTGGTTTGACAAGAAAGCAAGAAATAGTGTTACTATCAAGGCACTGAGCAACTCTTCCCTTCCACTCTTGTTCCATGGCATGGCATTTATGAAGCACACAAGTTCACAAAGCCAAACAATATACCATACAAATAAAACATTTAAGATTAATAAAAGCAATATCAAGAAAAATGCAAAATGAAGTAGAAATTACTATTATTAAGTACAGGTAGACAGAGATAACATATAAAGGTATTAAGGATTAAATATTAGGATGTACAAACTTGCAACAATTTAAAAGGCAACTGTCAGCTTGGAGAACCTTAGATGCACTTAAGTCATTTTTTATTTTCCTTTAGGCATTTGCAACTGTAAAGCTGATAATGCAAAATTAATTACTAGAAATTGTTCTAAATTAGTGAGCTAAAAGGCCAATCATTAATCTTCACCATCATTTGATAGTTAATCCATAGCTGTTTGCAATGTTTGGAATGCATCTCTACGCACTACTAAAGACACTTGTGAGCTAATAACTAAAACATTTGCCTCTGCCATTAATTTTAACTTAATTTGACATCCAACATTTACTAATTGCCAAGGAGAAAAATTAGCATACAGCAAGGAAAAAGGTTAAGATGATTGACATTTGCATTAAAGAACACAGTGAAAATACTTCAACTGTGTTAAGACTTTGTCTTTTCTTGTTATCAGGTGAGCAATTTTGTGGAGTAGAGAGGGGACAGGAATGCCTGCCAAACAGGTCAAACAATTATATGGTACTGCTGTTTCCTTACAGCTTCTGCTCCTGCAAATTAGTCCCCGTGCTGCAGATTCCATCAATAAACTCTTCATAATTCCAGAAAATGTTACAACTTTTTAATATTAACAAGGACTTTATTGACCTGTTTTTTCCACTTTCCAGCTAGCAACATTAACAGTTCAAAAGTGGAAACTGTTCTCCAAACAAAAAAAGATCTGTTTAGACTGGAGGCACTAGCATCCACAGATATCAAAACTAATTTTCAGTTCAGTGAAGAGAAAGATACAAAGGTGTGCACTGTACATTGACTGTAGCTCACTGACCTGAAGAATCTCTGGTTATTTCTGAGTGGTTCTGAGTGGAAGAAAGCTAAGAAAAGCAAATTCCCTTACATTATGCAGGAAGCTACATATGGGAAGTTTCTAGAGGAGCCCATGTTTCCATTAAAAGGTATTCACTAATACGTAAGTGAAAAAAGGAAAAAAATCACCGTACCAATACATTTTCATGTTCCCCATTTTTATCTCAGCAAGAAGTTTTTGCCTCTTTTCTTCCCCGCTTGAGAAAAAATATGCTCACATACAGAATACAAATAATTTCTAGAATAAGAAAGTACTAGTCAATACAATTCTTGAAAGTCTTCACTTATATGAGAGATACATCTATATATGTTGGTTGAATTTTATTTTCAAATCAGATCAAGGTAGAGCTTATTATTACCTCACCATACAACAATAAATTGAAAGCATTGTACCGAACACTCAAGTAGTTGCTCATTTTCACAAATATAATTATTGCTTTCCATTTATTTAAATAGCAAGACATGAGCTTGTTATCTTCAAGGTATATATTTCCCTTCCTATCCCAATCCACTTTCCTGCCACCATTTGCACAGTTCAGTAGACAGCCAAACTCTCCATGAAGTACCACTGTGCCTTGTGCACATTTGATACTAAATTATTAACAAAAATATGTTGTAGCAAAATTCAGTGTTTACCACACTGCATGTCCCAATACCCAGCTACCAGTATTGTGCACTTCTCTATTTTACCAATCTTTTTCCATGTGTTGTGGGAAGCCCTGTAGCAGAGGTTCCACATCCATCAGTTCAACTCATGACCCAGAAGTGTTTTCTCATTCAGTTCCCAAATATAAAATAGCACAGCCACAATGAAGAGAGTTGGCAGTAAGCAAGAACTCTGCAGCAACACTAAGATGGCCACTAACAATTTTCCACACTGAAGACACAGGTCCCCCCTAATATTTTTATGCATATAGTTATAAAGATGAGGATCCACTCACTATGCAAAGAAGACTTGAAAAGAAAGAACTTCTCATAGCTCTCTGCAACTTTTTGCATTAGTTCTTTTTCCCCGAAAAATCTGTTTCCTCATTTCTTCTTTATCAGACCCTGGGTATTTTTGAACCAGTAGTAGATCTCTGTCACACACTCTCTTCTTTTAGGCTTCTATGCAGCTCAGTTCACTCAGCTGATCCTGTTCTTTCCTCCTTCATAAATTCTCAGCCTACCTTCCTTACTCCATTCCTGTCCCTCGCTTCACTCTCTTCTTTCTGTTTGATTTACCCAAATTTCAGCATCCTGCAGCTTTAACATGCCATTTACTCAAACGGAGTGGCTAATGAGATGGAGGAGCTCCCCATTAAACTTATGTGCTGCATTCATAAGGACCCATCAGTGATTTAGGCATCCCCCCCCCCCCCCGCCTATTCTGCTGGCTGAATACTGGAATTACTTCCTTCCTCAGAGGCAATGAGCAGCAAAACCCTTCCCACATACTGTACCCACTACATGAGAAGCAAGGAAACACCTAGAAAAGGTGAAGGATTTTGTCAGAACCACGCTTCCTGGAAGGTACATAATTTCAAGGGAGCCTGAACACTCTAGTCTCTGAGTTCCTTTAGCTCTCCACAAATTAGGTGGCCCCTTCCCTCAATTTTTTAAATCCCTGAGAATCATTTATACCTGGAATAAGTAATTCTTTTTATAAATAGCTATTTCTACGATAAAAATGAACTTCTATTTAAGCATTTCAAGTGTGCTGCATACATAATTCCATCTCCCTCAGCTTTGCTTCATGACACACTGGGTGTCATACCTGAAAGCCAAAAACCTGCAGTAGTACAACGATCCTCTTGGCTAACTAACTCTGCTTCTCAGAAGAGCAATGCAGACACTTCTGAGGGCTGAAGTAGCATTTGAAATCTTCAGAATGCCTCAGAGCTAACAACGACTGGAAACGCCACTGTGGGAGAGAGACCTTATACTCTTCAGAGATGGGGATGGAAATGGAGACTCAACAGCCCTCAACAACTCAGGAGTGCCAACGGGATCTGGACTCAAGAGATCATGATAGCCCACTACCTTCTAAAACCACTAAGCCATGTTTCCTTCTCCGTAAATGAAAGTTTTTAAGTTTTCACCAGAAATTAGTTCCTTCACTACCTAACCATTGTTGCTTTTGCCAATTTGCCTGCATCTGCAATAGTGATGAAAATGAGGCAAACATAATACACAAACTCCATACACATCATCATCTTTTGCATTAAATGAGTGAGGCATCTAAAAGGATATATATTCACTGAACACTTATCCATGCTTATTACAGCTGTACTTCTTGGGATTGAAAGCTAGCAATTATTTAGAAATACATTGTATGCTAAAGTCACAGCACTAATGTTTTAAGATTATACAATTTCTTTCCATTCAGATCAGTGAACAAAATTCTAAAATATTTTCCACATAAAGAAACAACAAAACTGTAGCTTCCACATATTAACATTCCTGAGTCTTAATCTGTGCTACTACAAAGTTCAGAATTTACCCAAGTGACTTTTCTTCAACCAGATCATGTAGTAACATGAAGCATCTTTCGAAGTAATAAAATATTTTAAGGGTCTGAAATAAGCAAATGTTCATTTTTTCTAGCAGTTTAAAACATTGAGATATTTTATAAGGGTATTATGCTGTGTAAATCATATTCTTTTAAAACTTGGGGAATCTGAAAGTTCAAAAAGGCCAGTTGTGCACCATTCTTTACTTGTTTCCTATTATTAACCACAAAGCCATTGGTCCTTATTGCAAAGTAACACTCCTAGACAAAGGCCTAGCTGGCATGGTTATAATGTTTAAACATCAGAAGTTTTTAGCTGCTTTCACAAATTCAGTGCTGATTAGAACAAACCCAAGTTTTGATTTAATTTTTTCATTAACATTTTTATTGAACTAGCAGCTGCAGATTAAACACATTTGTATACACTGTGTTAATATTTGCAAAAAAATTATAATACGGAAATCAGAAAATACATGAGCAATACTAAGAAATTTGGCTTTAAAAAGGTTACACACATCTTTTAAATTTTGAGTGCAAGGAAACCAATGTAAGGCAATTATGCTAGAAAAGCCATTGCTGCTTATAAAACGCTGTGCAGCTGTTGGAGGAGAGGGTTACAGTGACAAACAGCTTCCCTGCTACAAAGGTGGCAGGAAATCTATCAAACTGGACAATAAAATTGCGATTGAGTTTCTTTGGCTTTTTATAGCAGCTGCATGTATCTTGATGTGTAGCTCCGCAAAATCTATCCAATTCTGCAACACTAGTCCTTTATATACTAGTTCTTTATCATAGAATGGTGTTATAAATTAGTGGTAAGAATGGAGCAAAGGGTTGTAAAAAGGAAAAATAAGCAGTAACCCAATACAATTAGAGATGAAATATTAAAAACACAAATTGGTTGCTCTCTTAGCAATGTTAAGGAAATATTTTTGCTCCCATAATTCCCACACTACTCTTAAAGCATACTAGAAATCAAAAACATCTGAGATGCACTTAACATCTAACAATCTGCCCACTGAATTATGTCCACACCACGTTAAATCTCTACTATATGAATCTCAAAATTGGTGTAAGAGGATGTAAGAATACTCAAAATAAGTAAAATTGAAGAATTAAAAATTCATTATCATTGGATATTAATATCATTACATAAGGCCATTTTCAAGTCATTAATAAGTTTTTGTCACAAAGAGCTTTTTTGTGATTTTTCCTAATTTATGTTTATTTAAATAAAAAATAGCTATGAAACATCACCCAGCTTTACATTGCTAGTTGTGTGAATTGCAAATGTTACTTACAAAAAAGTTTAAACTGCAAATACACAAAAAAGGTTAAAAAAAACTATTTAAAAATCCTCAAATACTGTATCATCATTCATACCACTATCATTAGGTTTATTTCTGGGTGCTTTTGTTGCTTAACCATGTTCCTTTAGGCTTCTGGAGCTGGATAATAATATTAGCACTAACATCCAAACAAACTGAACTCCCTCAAATCCACTTTAATTCCTTCCAAATTGCAATACCACTATGTTGCTAGCACTGCCTCTACTCACACACTTCTAAACCCTGCCATTATTCAGCTTTCTCTGAAATAGGTTGGAAGAACAAGCAGTCCTTACATATTGACCTGAAACCCAACAAATTTTGGAAAACTGAAATAAGGTGTTTTTTTCCACAACCAAGGATACCTCACACTATGCCAGCATGCCAGGAACAGAATATGAGAAACAGGAAGAGTCAAGCACATCATATTCCCATTCACTATGGTACTGCACTAAAATATATGCAGCCTTTTGAAAAAAACTGAAAGTAACATTATCTACACACCCTCAGCTTTTTGGTGTTTTCTAAAAACAGATTCCTTTTCTTAATATTTGGCCCACAGGATCACTGAAAATCTTTTTTTTTTCCTCCTCTATAAACTCTAGACCACTTGATTAGCCACATTAAATTAACATGTAATATTAATGATCAAAAATCTATCTTAGCATTTTAACATAGATAAATTAATTAAATAAGATTTCATCCATTACACTAACTTACAACTCATAAAAAATGTCAAAGAATAGAACTACAACTTATAAGTGCAAGATCATTTTTAAATTCAATACACCAAAGCTCTGTATGACAGAGGAAAAAAGGTGGTCTTCCTCCACCTCTCCTTCTTTCCCTAGGGACAGTTCCCCAGCAATTCCAAGCAATTAGAGAAATGCTTTAAATTATGCCAGTTTCTATAAAAGCACATTAGGGATCTTTACTCTGGCTACAGTTTGCTACTGTATGATCTATTTCACCTACACCCTCTGCATCTTGGGGGAAAGAAAACAAACAGATTTTTGAGGGCTGAAGATCTGACACAAAAGAAGATTAAGGTATTTTTGTACGACTAGAGCATGACCTCAGTATGGGTTAAAATTTGGCCCTGAATTCTTTGCACCAATAGCCTGGTTAGCCAAGTGACCACTTAATGCTGCTTCATGCACTTTTACTTTATGTATTTCTGTACTTGCCTTCCCATAGCCAAACAACCAACTATCAAGCTATGTTTGGGATGAATAAATAGAGCTTCAAAATAACAGTATTCGTGTTGTCTGCAGAGATGGATACTTTTCTTCAATTCATTCAAAATAAAGGACCCTCAGAAATGCTAACCATCCCTTAGAGTCATAAAATGATTATCAGGATTCACAGACTTCCAGTCCTTCTTTTTACATAGTTAATTTATACAAATTTAGAAATACATAATTTACAATTTAATTCATCCTAAGTAAATCTTTCTGATAAACCAGAACAATTAGGCTTACATAGCCCTTGTTCTTTTGTATGGAAAAGGAAGAAGGGCAGTTATATTTTACACTACAATACCTTGATTGAGATTCACTAATAACTTTTATGATAAAATTCTGGCTGCCACAACGAAAAAAACAGCCAGAAAAATAATGAAGGCTAATGGTCTTATTCATACTGCAAGGATTTGTTTTCTCATCATGCATTCCATGACGGCTTAACAGCTGAAATGTCCATCTTAACTTTGATTTCTTTGCTTTTTACTGCCTTGTTTTACAGCCTTTTGATGTTTCTAAATGGTATTTTTGTTTAAGAATAGATATGGTACGCCACCTTGTGTTCATGCCATTATTAAAAAACCCAGTCCAGCACACACATTCTTCAGAAATGTTCCTGAAATTTGATTATCTAATTTTTGAAAATATTTATGTGCCAATTTTAGTATCAAAAAATACTAGCACAACTTGAACAACAAGAAACATTTTTGTTTGAAGTGTTCAAACAACAAAATTAATATTTAATTGTCAAATATTTGAAACAGTTATGTCCAGTAACATATATAAACACTGGAATTCTATTTATTTCAACTGTTGATCTTCATTTCAAGACTATCTCATTGTATGATCCACCACTTTACAGCTCCAAACTTCATCACACAGCGAACAAAATTTCCCAACAATTGCACTCACTCACCTTTGAATGCGTTATTGACAGTGTATCCACCCAAACACGCCAGCCACCCCATTCATATTTGATCGCATGGTAGAGCAAAATTCGAAATATAGCATACACCATCTCAGTTATCTTCTGTTCCTCAGAAGTCTTAGGATTAAAACAGCAAAGGGAAAGCATCCACTCCTGCCAGACAGAGCACTGCAACAAACTCCTGCAAAATGCACATATGCTATATAATACAGTTTCAAAATTGATCCTAATCTACATCAGCCAAGTGAAGAATTTAACATGCACAAAAGCACTGCTGTATGCAAGCTTCTCTAATATTACATATTGAAGAGTAAGAGTACAGAATTTGCTAAACAGCAATGAAGCTATAGCTGCTGAATGAGGCTATTTTATTAGGAGACTATTATTTACTTACACTGTTTGCATACATGTGCATATAACAAGCTATCTTACCTCCTATTTTCTCTGCTGTTATTGAAAAGTTTAATCATATCTGAGAGAAAGGCTCGCCGAACCTCCAGAGTTTCTGTGCACTGGGGAGAGTTACGTAGCAGGATTGCAATAACTTTTAATACCTCTGTAAAATAGGTCATGAGTAACAAAATATTAGTACTAAAGCAAATCTTAAAATACTGGACATCTTTCAATATTGTTTGTATGCTAATCACTTCAAGAAAAGTGAAGCCACATAAAAAAGTATTACACTGAGAAAAGGCACATCTCTACTTGAGTAGGTTTGATTAATATAAATCCTTTCTTTCAAGATTTCTCACATCTGCTCACCTTCAGGGGGATTTGCAATCCCATACAGCTGAAGAAAATGGAAGCAGAATTAAACTATTACGAAAATTTTTGAATTACCAGGTTTAAGGAGCAGAATTGTAACTAGATGATGAATGACTACTATAAAACAAACTAATATCAAAACGTCTTCTTAAGAAAGACAAAGTCCACATAATATAATGCATCAGTTATAAAACCAATATACAAGAAAAATGCACAGATTTCTCTCTGCCTCAATAATACTGAATTTTCAAAGAATTTGAACAACTCCTGAGTACTCTTAATGATTTTTTTTTTTTAAAAAAAAAAAAAAAAAAACACACTCTGAGGAGGGGACAAAACCTTCCTGATATAAAGTTTAATCTGTTACTCTATGAGTGTATTGCTTTCAATATTTAAGGCGGCAGTCACTGTTGTTACGTTCCACTTTTTGAAGGAGTGGGACATTGCTGTTCTTGTTAACAACAACAACAAAAAATCTGTAACTAAATTAAGATGGGATTTGTACACAGTCACCGTGGTAGTTTCAACTCATCTTGTAGAATTTCTTTTAAAAAGTCCCTATTTAATAATATTAACATTGACATTACATAAGTACTCCAGGAGTCGCTCTTCCTAGTAAACCTAGATGATTCCAGACTCAGAAGTCACACTACAAATAGTCTGTACTAATCACAGCAGGGACTGTCAACTTCAAAAATTTTAAGAAAAAGAAACAGAAATCTCATCACATCTCTATTGCTTCATATAGAATTACCAGAAAGCAAACGACACCCTCCAACCAGACTTCTCTCCTCTGTATCTGCTTGGCTTTCCTTTCTCTATCCTACCTTCCACATGAAGTAACCCCACAGCTACGTCCTACACTTAATGCCCTGCACTGACAAAACAGCTATGAAAGTGAAAATTCTGTATTTCTCTACACAAAATGAACTCCCAAAGCTATCATAATACCATTATATTACATACAGAGTACATTAATAATGCATATAATTCAGGAAAGGAGATCAGTATTTCCACTTAGTTCAAAAGACATCTTAAGTTTCATATCAAGATATTTTCCATGAAGTAAGTGAACCAAAACATAAGCAAATACATTTCTCCTACTTTCAGTCTAGTGTTGTCATACTGAGAGTTATTTAAGATGAAGGATCTTTCCATACTTCAGATAATTCAGTCTGACATCACCAAATAATGCAATCAGAATTGTGCTGGAACTTTAACATGTACTAAATCAAAATATTCTGTGTATGCAAGTCTTGAAAACCATTTCATAACATATTGCACAGCCAAAAAGGGTGAGTTATGAACTACATACACATTTAGACACATAAGATGTCTTTCAAAAAGCTGAAAATATATGCTTCCTGAATAACTCCAACTAAATTTGCATTATCTTTCCTCTTGCATGAAAAACTACACAAAACTGAGATCAGAATTCAGACTCATAGACGTAATTAATAAGCCTTTTTTCTTTTTTTTTTTTTTAGAACAGTTATTTTGTCTAAAGATGGTATCACTTAGAAATTCATATCATCCTTACGAGGATTTTGTATCTTCACTGTTGAATCTGGGTCAGGATGTTGTTTATGTATCACTTGAGTGCAAATCTGTTCAGTCAGAATCTAGCAAGAAGGAAGAAGACGACACCAAATCAATGTTCATAAAGAGAGCTTACTGGGGTATAGTTGGATACATCTTTTCCACAGTGCCATCATTATTTCACCAAAGTTATAAAACTACACAAAGATCACTGGTCCTTTTTCTTGATAACTTAATTTCTTCTGTTTCTAAAAATTTTACTCAGCTCCATTTTTTGCACTCTCTTAAATGCACAACTGTTATTTTCAATGCACTGGAAGAGAAACCTGAATCTAACCAAAACAGTCATCGAAAGGCAAGATCACTGCTGGAATAAAATTCCACACACACATGAATGTCTGCTTGAGACATTCAACTCACTCATTATCTAGAATTGTTCATAATGAGCATATCCAACTTAGGAAAAAAAAACCCACTCAAGTAGTGAGCTTTAGAAAAAAAAATAGCAGCTCTCAGCTGCATGCTAAGGTTTTAATGTCATCTGGAACATATCAGCCCAAATATGCAAGCAATTTTCTAACAATGTCTTACAAGTAATTAGGAAGATTGGATCCTAACTACAGTATATTACTACCTCAAATAGGACATTGTATGTGGTCATTGTGATTAAGCTTGTCTGAAGCATCAGCCTTTCAGCCAACAAAGAGAACAATCCATGTCCAAGCATGACTTCAGCTTTTCTCCTAAAATAGCACAGAAAGATAAAGAAAATAAACTTGCGTATTAAACTTGCTAAAAAAGTGCCTCATGAAATATGAAATTAAAACATTAACTTTTTTTCTTTCCCTTAAGTCTTCATTTTGGCTAAGGAAAAGGGCAAGGAGTCTGAAAAAGGATAATTCTGAAAGGACAAGTCATTCCCTGAAGATAGTTGGAAGACAGCCATCTTTCTTCCACAGATGCAGTCCACTCACTGATGGACTCAAAAAGCTGGAACAGACCCTTCAGGATTTCTTGATAAACATTAAGGAAAGAGCATCTTTGTCCCTATTTAAGTCAAATATACATTTTAACCATGGACAGTGATCTCACTAGTTATCTCATATTGTAGCCAACTTCCCAGCTAACTCAGTTGATGGGTATCAATAACATCTTTTCTTCTGCAGATGGACCACCTCATGACTCCCAGGATCAGAAAAACATGCCAAAGGAAGACATTTCAAGAAAAATAGGGAGAAATCTATGTGCTACTCAAAGTAAGGACAAGTAGCACAGACATTTGTCCATGACTACCCAAGTACTCTCATATGTTCACACATCATGGCTAAAGCATGAAAGTAGTAATAAAATCAAAATGAGCTAGGATTAACTTTACAGGTAAGCAAGAGTTACCAAACTAGAGACACAGTTGAGAAGGCTTTAGATTTCTACATTACTCACCTTCAAAATGAAAGTGCAAAAACATTTATATGAACACTGCAAAATACTGTTCTGTTACAGATGAAACAAATATCTATCTGTTTCAACTCTGAGCCATGGCAATCTCATTCACATACAAGCTTCTACCTTAATTAACTTCCAGATCACAAAATTGGTTAGGCATATAGGCTATCAGCCATATAAAAAAGGAATTGATTGTTAACATTAATGTAGTTTTACCTAATTACACTAAGAAGGTTGAAAAAGATACTTGAGACATCTTAAAGTAAGTTCTCAGTAAGCAATATGGGTTTCAATCTCACTATTCTAACTCTTATACTGGTTTCACTGGAATTATGCAAAAAGACTGCTTTAGAAAACAGGAAGCTACAATGCAGGTAAGTAGTAGTAAATGAACGTGATAATAAAGTGATAATGCCTGGACAGTAGTTCCCAATAAAAAGCGGTTTCACCACATTGAAAATGGATTAATGACAAACAAAATGAAAGGTACTTAAAGAATAATATCTCCTATTTGGTGAAGCATATTTGCTGGTTAACCTTCAACATAGCCTTTGATTTTTTATTCTATTTTACATACACACACACAATTATATAAATATAAGTCTGTATATACACATACACACACACGTATATGGCATGTCACAACATGCCATTTTCTTAAGATCTAAATCAGTACTTACTTTGGAGCAAGATGCTTTAAGAAGTATCCCATCACTTTTAGAGCTTGCACCCTGATGCCTTCACTTCTTGATGCTAAAAGCTTGTAGACAACCCTAAGTGGAGAAAACACAAGGCTTCCTAAAATAGTTGAAATAAACAGTACAGTTTTTGAAATTACAAATTAACTGCAGCAGACTGCAAATAAATTTGTGTCTGGGCCTAGGGCCTAAGTTGAAAAGATGGCTATTAATAAGACTAGAAAAAACATTTTTGTTAATCACACGACAATTTCTGTTTTCACATTTTTAAATTCTATTTAGAGATTTTTAATCCGATTTTAAACGCTCCAAAATATCAATATATATATAATACGTGTATAGCTGTGGAAAAGTTGTTGCAATTTCTATATGCAAAACTGTCTTAATCTAATATTTTAACCAGAAAACGAAGCAAATAATTGTTTTAATACAAATGTGGCTGAATAGGAAGAGCCATATTTAGATGGGGATTTATTACTAGCACTAATATTTGACACTCGTGCCCTTTGCTGGTCCCTCAGGAAGTAAAGAAGCACCAAGTCGGGAGGCAATCTTGTCATTTCACCCATACCCATTTCTGCTCTTCAGAATATTAAGTATAAAATGTTCAATGCAAAAACACATTGGAATCTTAGCTGAACTGTCCTGTCTACTAAGTTTCATATGCATAAATACATGTTCTTTCTAGAAGGTATTCTTGCAGTCATTACTCTTCTTTAATTATGATGGCAGGTGTTCATATTTCAATCTCAGTTAGAATTCCGACATGAACACAAACAGTTTTCACTTTTCCATTTTCAGTTAGAGCCAAACGATTGCCCTACCATCCTGCAATAGGGCACCGCATTGTACATCTCAGAAGAGCTACAAACCAATTCCTGAGCACTTTTGTTTATTCCAATTCTATTTTCTTGTTACACTAAAAGAGTTTTTTCATAATGCAACCAAACTAAAATAACAAAATTAGGGACATTCATCATTCTAATTAGGAAATGCCTGCTACAACCAGAATTCAGCCCTATCAAAACTCTTAAATAATCTTTATAGGATCACCTATAGTTAGGGCAGCACCTCTGCCCAGCTTATGTCTTTATGATGAAAGAAACAGATCTCTGTGAACTATTTCTTTCAACATGTGCCATTCAGCATGTAGCCCTCTAAACACTAGTGACTACAGAATGATCATCTCACATAGGTTTTGTCATAGTGTCTGCGTGCTGAGTTCTCATTATTGAGTTCTTTTTCATAACATTCATATGTAATATGGAGATATTTCCCTATTTTTCACATAAGACACCAAGACAAGACAACAAAAATAGCATTCTTTATTAGAGGTGAACAAGTTAAAATATACAGGTGCCTTGACAAAGAATTTATACAGTCTTTGGACAAACTCACTGAATGTAGTACTAGAAAATCTTCAGCTCTTCTAGAAATCAGACTATAGGTTTCTCAAGTTGGGGCCACAGAAAAGGCAAGAAACCACACATTTCCTTAATTGTCACTAATTGTGATGTAAGCAGTCTGCCTGGCAGCCCAGGCAAAAAGCCCATTCTCCAAAGCAGCATTCAATGTCCTTAAGCATGTGAAGACTGTTCTCTCTTCAATTCTTTCCCCGATTACTAGAGAGCTTCTCATCTCTGCCAGTTTTTTTTAAGCAGCAATCCTCCCAAGAACATCTAACCGTATCCACAAAATAAAATGTGTGTGAGATTATATAAAAATTGTCTTAATGTATAAGAGCAAAGCAGAGTAAGCAAATTAAAATTCCTGAACAATCTTTATTTTAGAAGTCCCTAACTTCAGTGTTCTTAATTTAGCAATCTTAGTAAGGAGGTCTCAAAAGTATAGTCTTTAATGTAGTTTCTTGGATTTTCAAAAAAAGTATACGTTTCTTTTGCTCAGTATCTTTTCATTTCAATCTGTTTTCATTTCTAATGTTCAGCATCATAGAGTATGTCAACAGTAACTCAGATAAAGGCCTAGCCACTTCCTGCCAGACATGGACTGCTGGGAACCCACTGCCAGAGAACTGTCTCTCCACCTCTTACTGTGAATGCACGAACAACAAATTTCAGAAGCTTAAAACATTGGCAAGTGAGAGGCTCCAGAAAAGCACATTCTGGATATTATTGCGAGTCTCACCAACCCTGATGCCAAATTTCAAACTCCTGCTCTACACCTATGTGATGCTAACATTTCCCATGACTTAGTTTTAAGAAAAGAGCTATTTTGAGGAAATCTGTAAAGCGTTATTAAAAAAAAATAAATAAATCTAATTTGAATGACTGAAGAAACTTTCCAAAAGTATCCAATGTTACAATATTGCATTTTACATCAGCCAGTTGTAAAAAGTTCACAGGACTTAGCCAGAGTTAATAGGCCTTATTTATACATACCTAAGCACTCACCACCAATTATATATTCCTTAACTATTGCCTACCTAAAGGTATTACCCAGGACATCTAAACTGAGACAAATAAAATCCGATTCTACATTGGAATTTAAATGAAAACCCAGGAATGATTAAAATCCAATTATCTATAGTAAATAATTTATCCTGGAAAAGTTGAAGCAACAGCAGCTGTGGAATAAAACCAAGGGGTAAGCCCACCATACAGTGTCAAGCTAACAATGTAATCCATTTCCCTACTTGTCTTAACAGAACAGTATGAGCGATACCTAGTCTCATAGGGAAAAAATATTTTCGTATGATTATTATTTCTTCAGTAGATTGGTAACTTTTAAATTTTTAATTATTTCTAAAAACTATTTATAACGCTTTGTAGAATTATTTTTATATTTCAATAACAAGGTTTTTTTAATCAAAAAAACAATAAATATATAAGCAACCCATTAAGTGACTGGAGACAGTACAGGAGCAAAGAATGTAATAAATGAGACAGAAAAACAAAATGATTTCTCACTGTGGACTCACTATTCATACTGACTTGCCCATACACTAGTTAATAAAAAGGAAAATGTCTACTGCCAGTTGTTAGGTAAAAACAAATGTATTACATTAGAGACCCAACATGGCATTCATATACTTTATTATTTAGAGTTTTTATTAGTTTCCCATAACATAATACATTACCATACAAATGAAGGCAAAGCTGAAGAAAATGGGTTAAAAGGAAAAGAAAAAAGGAAAAAAAAAACAGCCTAGCACTAAAAAGGGAGGAAACAATTATGAACATGCCTGAATGCCGTCTCTTGAGAAAGAGCAACTGAAAAAAATATATATATAAATGGGAGTTAACCAATAGGTGCAAAAAAATATATGAACTGAGACTCTGCCTTTATACAGCAAGAGAATTACTACTCCACATACTTTTCTAGGAATAATTCTTACCTTTTTTTGCCTGATGCTATTTTCTCCCCACAAGGTCCATGCAGATTCATTTTAAATTAGAAAAGTTCAATAATGTGACCACCCTCTGAGAGCCACAACAAAAAAATCAAAGCCATAACTTAGTCTTTTCCTAGTAGATCTTCTCCTGTGCTTTTAGTGTTAGTAGAACAGGCTTTCTTCCCTAACTACTTTTCCTCTCACAAGTGTGAAACAACATTTCTCATTTTGGGGGGGAAACAGTCATTGTGAATAATCCATACCAAAGTGATAAATTTAAACAAACAAAAGCTTTCTTCTGCAAAAATCCCATAATACCTTGCACATAAAAAAAAAAAAAAGGAATGAAGGCTAACAGATCAGAAGAAATCTGAGCCATTTTTTGCCAGCCTACTTTCAGTTCTAAAACATATGTAAGAATGGAATGCTAAAAACCCAGTAGATGAAGATTTAACATCCACATATAGACTAACCCAAATTGACTACTACTTGTTTCAGCATGACTGGCAGCTTGGATACATTAAAAAAAGACCTCATTGATAATATATCCATCACCACCTCTTGCCAAAGAACACCTGGACATAAAAATCACCCAAAAGGAGTCTGAGATTGCAACACACACTGACAAGAACCTTTCAGACTGCATGGAAGTTTTAGTAAATAGCAGTAAGGTCAAAATATTATTCTCTTTTGCCTGTTTACAAAATCTAACTTACCGTAATCCATTCCTCTTGTCAAAAGCAGGGATCATAGAACTGGGATGCTCTGACATCAGAGCAACAAGCAACTGCAGGACATCCATTAGATTGTCATCCTGTTGAATAAAAATTACAAATTTGAAATGAAAATGCATCTATGCTAGAGCATTGTTTTGTCAAAAGAGCCACTGCAAATTATTTTAAAATGATCTGGGTAGTATTAGTAGACCAAGGGCCAAAAGGAATAGGCCAGGATCAAAGAGCTGAAGATCAAGAAGGCAAGTTCATGGAGCCAGGAGAAAATATTATGAAGAAAATACTTACTTTTTTTTTTTTTTCCAAATAGAGGGGAAAGTGACACAAATGTGTCTGGGGAGTAAGCCCCTGACAGGGAATGGACTCTATAGCTATTTCATATTTCATCCCATGCACATGGTCATCTGTCCACATACACATTTCCCTCTCTTCATGCACAGTAGCTACTGCATATTTGGGGCACTGGGCAATATTCAATAAGAAATCTCTACTAACAAATGCCCACTCTAGGAAAATAAAATTAACATCACCTGCCACTGATAATATCAAAAATAGGTAATTCAAGCCACCCTGTAAAGTTTTTAACACTATTAGTTTAAAGCACTCAAAACTACAGTTTAGGAATTTGTTTGAAGTTACATTACAACTACAAAATACCTACAAAGTAGCAAAATACAATCATGTCTTTTCACATTCTTTGTGGTATTAAAATGAAAGCTTAGTTTAAAAAAAAAAAAAAACACTTTCCATCATTTTTGAACAAATATTCTGATTCTGTCCCTATTAGCAAACCAATTTTATGCCTCCTGAACAACTCTGCTCCTCTGAAAATATCATTAGCTTGCATCACAGACACTATCATTGACAAATGAGCCTCAAAAGACTGAATTTTACTTTTTTATTGTTGTTGTTATGAATTTGCATCTAGATAACTAATTCAGTAGGATTCAGTATCCATCTTTTAGACTAGGCCACACACACTTCATTATATAGTTAAAAATATTATCACCTTCTCATCTGAAGGCTATATAAAGCTTCTGCTATTTTGGTTCACTCATTTGTTACCAAGAGTCTTATTTTTTAGATATCGATATATAGGAGAATGACATAAGTTATTTGACCATGATGCAGCCAAGTACATGGTTCAGTAACCAGAATAGAGAATAAAAGGAAGATATAGGTGTAAATAGAAAAGAAAAAAAATCTGTACTACTTGAAGTGAAGCTCAATTAATTCCTTATTTTACCCATTTCAAGCACCCTCACAGAGATTAGATCAGTTAGATTTATGTTCCCATTTCCCTTGTCTTTGATGTTGCATCTGGCATAAAGTGCCTTTTCCTGGTGCTAAAATATGAAGATGCAGATGTATCAGCGGTAACCAACATTTTCTCCCAATTAAGTTTATATGTTTCTCTTAGATGCCATTAACATGCATCTTTATTTTTAATGCATTTTTTCAACTTTATTGCTTTATTTAAGAAGCAGAATAAAAGGAGTAAAAAACAAAATTAAAAGTATTAAAATTATTACTTAAGCAGCATAAAACAAGTTTGTTTTTTTAAAGCACCATCTGCTTTTCTGCTTGGTAAATCAGTTTGCAAATCAACATAGGAAACTATTTTGACTTACTGGCTTACTGAACTTCAATCTAATATTGAACATAGTGCACTGCTCTGCAAGATATTGGTAATTCAACACACTACGCTTAAGAATTGGACAATATTTGCTACTTCCTCTACAGAGCCATCTTGTGGCAAAAAGAGGGTATTGTATTTTATTTGAAAATATTAAGGTAATTTAGTTAGTGGTCACAAACAGTGGAAGCAATATTAAAAAAAAGAACAAATTAAAAATTACCTCATGGATAGTGAGCAGATAATTCAGAATAGCCTGCAATTCATCTTCTTTTATTCCATAGTCCTTTAAAAGCAATCAGGTTTTAACTATCATCTTACAACATACAAAAGAGCAGTTCCCAAAAGAGCATTATTATACACCATGGTTACATACAGTGTAAGAGTCTCACAAGACAAGTTTATTTTCACTATGTACTATAATAGCTTCATACATAGAAGGTAGCTGTTTCTCTGCCCCAAAAGAACCCAACTGAAGGTTACAAAAGAGCATTAAGATGACTCCAAGACAGGCATAAAGGTAAGCTGGCGAGTAACATAGTACATAAAATAATCGATACAGAGAATGTGAACTGAGAGCTTTTTGTTAATAGGCTAATGAAGTTATGGTGGCAAAGAGCATGCAAAAGTAGACCTAGATGTTTATTTATGAACATAACTTAGCTCTGCCTATAGCTGAGATTGCTTCTTATTTTGCACTTTAGAATCGTATCTTCAGTTGCTTTCAACTTTGCAAAAATTTAAATAATTTATGGCTTCTGTGTCACAAACCTGCCTTAAGATTTTTTTTGGTGAATTGAGAAACAAAATAAACCATTTATGAGAATGGGATTATGGAAGGAAAGAGGTAGAAAATCTGCAGAAGAATCAACCTTTTATCATGGACATCCTTTTTACTGTTCTTGGAAAGGTCTATCCAAAACTGTCCAAGTCATAAACCTCTGACAGAAAAATCAAATTCACACACTCAATAAAGGTCATTTAGAGTTTGATAGCTAAATTTTCCCCCGTATTTCAATTACAGAACATATGATTTCAGTAAAGACAGAGTCAAGAGCAGAACTTTTCTGGTAGTTACTCTTCCCAACTGCTACGGCTCTGGAGAGCAGCACAGGGAGCATTTTGGTACCTTAGCAGCACAAGAAGTGTGTGTGTGGGGGGGGAGCTGGACTCAAACACAGAAGACAGCCCAGAGAAAGGAGATACAAATAAGAAGAGATCAGAACTTACAGTAGCAAAGGGCTATAAAAAAATCCACAATCAGCAAAACTATTGAGTTTTAATATCTAATGTCCAACAAATGTTTGCAAAACTGGTACTTGTTACTTGTGGAGGGAGTATCTTGTCCTTCGTCCCACTGGTCCATAGCATACAATGCTATACTACTGCCAAATCTACTCCTTACACACTTCCTCTGATGCAAGTGGTATTGTTGTTGTCAAAGGCAAAATACTGAATCAAAAAGTACATATCTCCCTTGTAGTATATATTTCTAAATCAATGATTTAACTATTCTACTTTTGATAAAATCAGCTTAAAAGAGAGAAAATACATCTTCAGCACTACTGTCTATGACAACAGCCACAATAAGATAATGCACCTTAAATGCTATTTTCATTTACTACTTTGCTTACAAAACTCAACATGCTTAGGAAAAAAAAAGTTATAGTGAAGTTGCTTTCCTTATGAAAGGAAACTTGGATACCTTACCATAATTTAAAAGTTAGCCTACCTTCATCACTAGCTGTTTAATGAACATCAATAAGAATGCTCGCAGAGATAAAATCTCTTTTTGATTAGGTCGTGGCCCATCTACAAAAGAAAAAAAAGTAGATACATAAAATACAAACTAAAAGTGGTTATTAGCGTAAAATGCATTTTCAGGTACAGAAAAATAAAAGGCATTTGCTATGTGAAGAGGGCACAATTTTAAGTACAGTTATTTTTCCTCCACTTTGGACTATGAAATAGTAATAATTTTAGAACTTTTTATTAGCAAAATGCTCTGACTAGTGAGGTTCTAGAAAAGCTTTTATTAAACATGGCTTTCTAAAAACCTGTAAATTCTTTTCACAGTTTTACAATTCTCCATTTCCATAAAGAACCATTCTTCTTCACCAACTTCATGCAAGGAATAACTCTAATATGAGAATTTTACATTAGAATTCTTAGATTTCAAATTTTTGCAGTGTACAATTTTTTTTAAGCCTGCATACTGTTTACTAAAAATCAAAGGTAGAACTACATGCCATTATTACACATAGGCTACATACATGACAAAAATGAATCCTGCAATACTATATATATAAGTTACCTTAAGTCAAAGACTTAATTTGTTAACTCAAAGTCAAGGACTTGCTTCTGCCATTTCTGTGTAAAGCAGACTACTACTAAAATTTTTTAAATACCTAAATATTGAGTAGCTCCCAGGAGAGACAGGGTTAAAACAACAGGTGCAAGAAAAAGCCTTTATATAGAAAGCAAATGGCTGTTGCAAACACCTTCCTAGGGACGGTTTTTACATTTGCTCATAGGTTCACAGTTTCTATGATCATAATCACCAGGGAAAAGCAAATCAATTAGCAAATGCAAGTAATCATACAAGACTACGTTTTTGTACAGGATATGCCCACTGGCGTATTTAGTCTAAGAATAGGTATTTTCAACATAGACCAGTCTAGTCAAAATAAGCCATTCAAACTAAAATAGTAGGATTATCCTATACATACACTTGCCCCAGTTTCAATAAATCAGTTCAGAAGCTAATTAAGTAAATCCACATCTTCACTGAAAAGAAAAACCACATGTATTTTGTTCCTTACAAGACGCAAACTACTACAAAACAATCTTTGCAACACTCCAACAGGGTTGCCCATTCTGTGAAGTGGACCCCTCACTCCCAGTACATCTAGCTCTCTTTCACCCACTGCTTCTCTCTCTGAAACTCCAGAGCTTTTCTTCATCACGGGAAAGAGTAGAGGAAGAAGTTCCTTTTCCTCTGTCAAAAGATTCAGAAGGTGTTCTGTGCATCATCCCCATAAAACTCAGAATAACAATCAGAAGGGTCATAAAGCTGTATTTTCAGAAGCATTAATTTTCTAATCTGTTCCAGGCCCACCTGCACAGGTTTATGCTATGTACTGAGTTGCTGCACATTTCATTTTCCCCAGTTCCTTCTACAGTATGGTATCTCTGAGCTAGGCAGCTATTCCCTTTGCTTTTTCCTTACAATCAGTGTTCTTGTTCCGTGTCAATGACAAGTACTAAACACCTGTTCTAAATTTCTTACTACTTCTTTCCCCATGAGTTCACTGTACAGATTAAGCATGCTTATTAAGCATGTTTCCAACAAGTTCAGACCTCTGTGCTTGTCAGACAGACTCAATATGCCTGCTTTCAGCTACACTGGTCTTATCAACAGATCTAATAGGCACTTAAAGGTGTCCAGAACTTGAACAAGCTCCATAAAGAGACTGTATTCCCAAGCACAGATCCACACTTACAAAACCCTACCTGCTCTCCCAGTTCTAATATCTGTTTAATATAGAATCTAATATTATTAAAATAATATATGAAGACAGAAAATATAATTTTCTTCAAAAGTTTTCATTAGTTGTTTTTTGAAAAGAGTCTTCAAGAATATCCTAGGGACAAAAGGTTACGGTGAACTCATTGCATTAAAACAATTCTTTATCTGGAAAATTTACAGTTTATATGACACACTGAACACAATGCTTAAAACAAATGTTAGCTTGCAAGAGTAGAAATGAACACATACCTAAACCTTTGGGAGTAATACCGCTGCGATCCTGAGGATTCACTACCCAGTAATAATACTTTAGGGTATGCATGACCAAAAGAACTGTCCCAACTCGCCGGATTGCATTGTATATGTTAACAGTGCCAATGAACTCAGTAGACAGGTAGGTGTACAGGATCAGCTGAACCTAAAACACCCAGTAAAGAGCTTAAAAATCATTACCTCAGAATTGTAGCATTTCAGGCAACTTCATTCTTAAATTTCATCCATTAAAATTTCTTAAAGAAACAGAAGACTTCCTCTGCCTCACCTAGTAATGAAGCTTCTAAAACTCTTGGAAACTGATGAAAATTTTCATTTTATTTCTAAAACTATAGAGGTTTTTTTTAAGGTAGCCCATTATTCATAGCAGAATGAAAGCATGGCATTCACAGAATCACAGAATTGCTGAGGTTGGAAGGGACCTCTGGGGATCATCTAGTCCAACCCCTTGCTCAAGCAAGGTCACCAAGAGCAGGTGGCCCAGGACCGCATCCAGTTGGGTTCTGAATGTCTCCGAAGACGGAGACTCCACAACCTCTCTGGGCAACATGTTCTGGTGTTCAGCACCCTCACAGGAAAGAAGTGTTTTCTGATGTTCGGACAGAATTTCTTGTCTTTAATTTGTGCCCACTGCTTCTTGTCCTGCCACTGGGCGCCACTGAGAAGAATCTGGCTCCATCTTGTTTACACCCTCCCATCAGATATTCATATACATTGGTAAGATCCCCCTGAGCCTTCTCTTGCCCAGGCTAAACAGTCTCGGCTTGCTCGGCCTCTCCTCGTATAACAGAAGCTCCAGTCCCTTCATTATCTTAGTGGCCCTTTGCTGGACTTCCTCCAGTAGGTCCAAGATTGTCTTGCACTGGGGAGCCCAGCACTGGACCCAGTGCTCCAGCTGTGGCCTCACCAGGGCTGAGTCGAGGCGAACGATCACCTCCCTCAACCTGCTGGCAACGCTCTGCCTAATGCAGCCTAGGAGGCTGTTGGCTGCCTTTGCCACAAGGGAACATAGCTGGCTCACGTATTAAGAGGAAATATGTATGCTTCTATCCTCCTTCATAAAATTTTGGCAGACGAAGTTACAAATTATTTCAAATGCTTGTGGTTGAGAATAGCAGTAGTTATATTTAGCTGACAGAATTTTAAAGACATTAACAAAATGCAAAATGAAAAAAGACAAAAGAAATGCCTAGTACAATTATTTATTACTTCTTTTTGTAAACTATACATATTATACTGTTGGCTCTTGATATTATTTCATAACCTAAAAGGAATTACAGCTGTTTTACAAAATGATGAGCTTTGTGCTTTTTTTGAAGTTTGACAAAGGGTTCATGTAAAACATTCAAACGATCTAATTAAACTGCCACCCCACTTTAAGCCCTCCCCAAAACAACTAATTACAAACGCTATATTAGACCAAAACACACCATTCAAAGAACTTGTCTTGAGACAGAGAGAGAGAGAGCGACAGAGCGGGGCCGAGAGAGGCGCAGGCAGCGAGAGAGAGGCGGGCCGAGAGAGGCGCAGGCAGCGAGAGAGAGGCGGGCCGAGAGAGGCGCAGGCAGCGAGAGAGAGGCGGGCCGAGAGAGGCGCAGGCAGCGAGAGAGAGGCGGGCCGAGAGAGGCGCAGGCAGCGAGAGAGAGGCGGGCCGAGAGAGGCGCAGGCAGCGAGAGAGAGGCGGGCCGAGAGAGGCGCAGGCAGCGAGAGAGAGGCGGGCCGAGAGAGGCGCAGGCAGCGAGAGAGAGGCGGGCCGAGAGAGGCGCAGGCAGCGAGAGAGAGGCGGGCCGAGAGAGGCGCAGGCAGCGAGAGAGAGGCGGGCCGCGAGGCGCGCAGGCAGCGAGAGAGAGGCGGGCCACGAGGCGCAGGCAGCGAGGCGCAGGCAGCGAGAGAGAGAGACAGAGAGGCAGCAAGAGAGAGGCGGGCCGCGAGGCGCGCAGGCAGCGAGAGAGAGGCAGAGGCAGCGAGAGAGAGACAGAGAGAGAGACAGAGAGAGAGACAGAGAGAGAGACAGAGAGAGAGACAGAGAGAGAGACAGAGAGAGAGACAGAGAGAGACAGAGAGAGACAGAGAGAGACAGAGAGAGACAGAGAGAGACAGAGAGACAGAGAGACAGAGAGAGAGAGAGAGACAGAGAGACAGAGAGA
>NW_020451004.1:181724-426799 GCF_003343035.1 Apteryx rowi | reverse complement strand
CCCTTAACCTTGGTTCCCACTGGCTTCTGCTAGTTTATCTGTACTTTCTCAGGATGTATCATTCCCAGCTGCACCAGTGTCCTTGGTAAACTACTTCAAAGCACATAGCAGCAGCTACAGTCTGAGGCCTAAGGCTTCAGCAAATTTAGCTACTTATGCTAAGCAAGTTGTGCTAAGCAACTAATCCTAAACAGTGTAGTTCCATACTCTATATTTCATATAGATTATTGTTCTGAAGTACCGCAAGGGCCCCAACAAAAAATAACTTCAGCTTTCTGGTGCTGTGACAGGAGTTCTCATGTCCAGAAAGCTGCAAGATTTGTTGGACCTTGCACCCAAATCTTTACTGAGCTTAGTAGAGTTCCTTGGACTCCAGGTCAGACTTCTCTTTCTGAACTGTGTTAATTTTAGAAATTTAGGTTAGGTTGTTCTTTTGTTGCTTAGGATACTGAATGGGAGGAGAAACAAGGACCTGGGAACTCTTACCTTGTGTATTTGCCTATGCCTCTCACTGTGTAACTTGGAGCAAATTGATACAATTTTTTTTGATAAGAAATTGAGTTTCCTTTCAAAAGGAAAATGACTGACCTCTCATTTTACCTTTCATTATTAGGTTTAGCTGGTCTGGCTTRAAAAATAAGAGTTTCAATCTCTTCTATGGTTCTTTTCATCTCTGAAAAGCAAAGCGCTTCATGAAAGATGCTAATACAGATGGGAAGTTGAGGAAAAAAGGTTGTTGGACCAAGGTCATTCAGCAGAGCATTAGCAGAGCCTTGAACTGAGCTCAGGTCGATGCCCTGAGCATGCTGTTTCCTTGGATATAAGCCACTGTGGCTACTTATTTCTTACTTTTGACACCTTCTTTCACACTTAATGCTTTTTGCTTTTTAGTACCTTTGCTCTTCATCAGAGACTTAGGCTAACTTTGGAAGCGATGGAAGGGTTTCTGTGGCTTTGCTACTGCTTATTAGATAGGCTAGTTGAAAACTATTTGTTGGAACCTTCTTTCAGGGAGAAAATGGGTTTCTCAAAAAATTTCATAAAAATTTTTTCTTTCTGTGAATGTTTTCATGCTTCATTTTATTTTCATGCTTAATTTGTTTATTTTATTACTTTGCATAAAATCCAATTTCTTTCTAGTCTAAGAACTATACTTTTGTCAAATTTTATTTATTTATTTATTTACTTTTAAAAATAAAATGTCAAAGACCTTTTTTATTCCAACTTGTAAAACTTCCTCATGTCAATGCTACWTCTAGGCCATTTAGAGAGTTCCACACAATTTTAGTGCTATGCTACTACTCAGATATATTTTTTCACTTGTATAAGTTATTGAAGCCTATTCTAACATTAGATAGTGCCTTTAAACATAATCTAGTGTCCAGAAAGCATTCTACATATGAAACTTTTAATTTAACTTTGCTTAGGTGTTAGCAATTGTGATAAGCCTGATCCTTGTATTTGAGGGCTGATTCAGTGTGTGCTTTCCTGATGGAAAGACTCTCATTGATTTTTAGGGAGGGAGGCTAGTATCAGGCTGGCATGTTGGTTTCATGTCATTGAAGCTTTTTTTTCCAAAGAAGCCTTTTTTGTTGCTTCACTCCACAGCCTAAATTACATCCTTCTCGTGTATTGAAGTGTGTGTGTGTGTACAGGTATATATCATCTCCTAAAATAATTGTATTCTGTTCTGTTACCTTGCTGCAGTGGCATTAAGAGTATGTATATTGCCCCCCTTGCAAGATGGTCACTGCAAGATTTCTCTTCCATCTTTTAAAGCTTTTATGCTTTTGTTTGTTCTGAAACAATAGACTGACTTTAACGCCCCAATGCTGAAATGCCCGGTCAGGTAGGCTGGCACAGCTTCTCTTGCTTTGGTTGCACAGAATATCAATCAAACTGAATCCTGCATCTCTTCCACTGTGCTCTGGTCCTACACCCTGCTTCTGACATTCTGCTCTTTTGACAGAGGCCAGCCATGTTCCCATCGCTGACAAGACACTGGAAAAGCTGAGAAGATTCTCTTTCCTGTTAACTCCTTGCAATGCTAATGTTGCAGTACCTGAGCAGCTGCTTTTCTGTTGCAAGTTGTTTTGGTGATAGTTTTTCTGCATAAATGTTCAGGAAAGATAGATGGTTAAATCTGTATTACATAGGCATGTTTTCCATTGATAAAGTTTCTTCKTGGAAGTGCCTTCATTTGCTTTATTAATTATTTAATAGCCCTTCAGAGGGTAGAAAAATAAGAGTTCTAATCTATTGTGATTTATATCTCCTTTGCTGTACTTTGTTAGCTATTTTTAACATCAAAATGATAGGATAGAATATTATAATCACCCAGGCTCAGCATTACCAAGCTTCTATAATAGCTTACCAAGATTTTTGTTTTTTTCTAAACGAAACAGAATTACCTATAATTTTCCTGCTTTTAGTCCAGTCCAGCTTGACTTTTCTTATTCCTTCAAGTTTTTTCAGGAGATAAGTGAAACACAGGCCAGTTGTAGCTGTATTCAACATTTTAATTAAGAAAAGGAAAAAAAAAAAAAGGGGGGGGAATGGAAAGGACACTTTTTAGCCAGATATCATATATGAATATGCTCCTTTTTTTTTTAAATCATCATTGTGGCTATGCTTATGATGCTTCAAAATATTATTGCATTTTCATACAGCTATACTAAAGACATAGTGGAATTTGATTATATGAGTGGCAGAAACATGTACAATAGAAAAAGGAGTCATTTCTTGACAGGAAAAATAAGCGCTCTAAGTATAAACAATGTTATGCTTCTGTCAGCTTCTGTAATGGTACTGACTCCCTCATTCCCATGTCCTTGAGCAGCCAGTAGTGTAATTTTAAAAGATGCTCTGTTCTCCATGGCCAGAAACTAACATTTTTTCCAAAGATATTTTCCTAATCAGAAAAATTGATTCATGTTCACATACACAGGCAAAATTACTCCTAAATGAATATAAAGTAGTGAACCTCAAGGAAGTAGCCACAGCTTATGATATCCTTTGTCAGTTACTCGGACCTTCTAACCTGAAGCTTTGTTTTACTTTATCTTGTCTTTTCCTAGCAATTCATTGAAGATAATCTGTCAAAAATTGTCAAGGTGAGAGGGGTTTGAGGCTTGAGCAATATGAATGAGACAGTTGTTTGGTTAATACATATTTAAACTATTATCCTCTGTGTTTATGAGTTATTATAARTTAAATAGTATGGGATGTGTCTATCAATTCAGGGGGAAATCAGAGTTTATTGGAGTTACCACAACTAAAATATGACTGGATCTTGTGGGAACTTACAGTAAAAAAAAAAAAAAAGTATAAAATTTTCCAGAGATGAATAGGAGACATCAAAACCGGACAGAGCTAATTTTCTTCTCAAAGAAGAGTGGTAGGCCTGTGAACCGTTGGCTTCTGATTATTTACTGCAGACACTCTCTTCTCTTGCAACTGCTAGCTCAACTTTAATAGTGATTTCAACATATTCTCACCAGACTAGGCAAAAGGCTCTTTTTAGTTTTTTTTAGTCCATCTGGCTTTTTCAGTAGACCTTCACAAACTTGACTTACACATCTAATTTCCAGCTTGTATCAGCATCACCATCATGTCAACACTTTCCCCGTTGCCAAATACTAATCTCTGAAACACGAAGTCTCCCCAAAATGCAGCAGAGGGCTCAAGGGTGAATTGTGTAAAATTGGAATATGAGTGTAGAGTGGAATAAAAGGCTAGGGGGAAATATTAACAAATGCCCTAAGCCAACTCCTGATCATATTTAGCACCCGGTGTCTTTTTCAGCTACTTCGTCTTGAATTTTGGTATTGATTTCTGTATATATTCTCAGTGCTACTACTTAGATTACTAAGGCATGTATCAGAAAGGAGAGGTGGCATCCTTCTGTTCAGGTCTAGTTCTCCATCCAGCAGGGAGGATTCTTTGTCTATGAAATTGTTCCATATCTTGTATTTATGTAATTCATTATTCTTTCCTGTGGCCGGTGTAAAGGAGGATGCTTTCCTGAATTATTTTCCAGAGCACTTTCTCTGGTTTATCACCATCATTTTAAGTTCTAATTTTGCACCACAGAAGTAGCTCTAACAGTGTGGGATAATTCATGAATTTGATGAGTATAATCTGCATTTCATTATCCAAATTATTAATAAAAATATTTAGTAATACTTGGACCCAAGACAGATCAAATCAGCTCTGCACATCCTTTCAGATTAACAGTTAAACATATATAGTGACTTTTTTTTTTTTTTACAAGATGAATGATGGTTTAAAATAGATTAATGCAGTTCTTTTACCTTCATTGCCTATCATGTGTATCTGGTTTGCATCAAAAAATTTGCTGACATAAAGACCTTACAACTGGAACAGTTGCCTCTGTTCCATTGAGTCAGGAAATCAGGTTGGTTTGACCTCAGTGATGTTATTCATGAAGACTGATTTTCAACAACTATTTTGAATGTCTGAATAAGGATTTCTCTTAAAGAATCAGTGGCCCTTCCAGGGAATCAGCCATTGTTTTGGAGGCGCAAGGTAATCTATCAGGATCCTAGGCTCCTCATTCAGACTATGTTAGGTGTTGAAAGCTGGCCTATGTGGGTACCCTGATCTATCCCTCAATCACCACCCTTCCCTGGTGTTTCCTGAAGAAAATCCATGATGACTGTTACTTATAATTTCTCTTCAAATTACACAGTGATTTGTTTGTCCTGGCACTTCTTCCCTAAAAATAGACTGTAAATCTGTATTTGCCCTTTTGGGGTCTAATGAAATCTCTCAGATCCTCATTAGACTCCTCTCTGAGTGAGTGTGTTGAAGGCAATATCCTCAGGATTCAAAAGTGAATTTTATTAGGGCCTAGGAACTTAAAAGTGTCTTAGCTTTGTTTAGGTATTATCTAAGCTGTTCTTTTTCTGTATTAGTTTTACTTCCTACCTGTTCTCAGTGATATTAATTGTGCAAATAATCAGGTCAAAGCTTGTAGCTGGAATTTGGTGCTCACAATTGACTCTCCTCTTCCTGCCTTGGCCTTTTAAATCAAGAAAACAGCTTTATCAAGTTTTAATCAAGAAAACAAAGTACAGTTTTACAATTTTTTGATCAAGAAAACAGAAAGTGAGATTGAAAGGATTATCTAGTTTATCCTCCTATAGATCACAGGCATGTCATCCAGCTACCCCTGTCTGGAATCTAGTGCTTCATTAAAATGTAAGATCCCAGAGAGGAATACTTTTTGAGTAGTGATAATCTTAGAAATGTGGGTTATGTGCTGCAGGGATATTGGATCTGTATGTTGAAACACGGTCTCTGGCTCAACCTTCCCTTTGTACTGATCAGTAGAAGTTGCCAGCTATAAGGGTGTCGGAAAATGCAAAACTTCTTTTCAGTGAAACAAACTAAGTGCATTTTGAGGCTTTGAAATGCACATGAATGACTGCTTTGGTGTCTTGCTTGTCTAGTGTAACTCTGGCATGGAAAAAACGTATCCTTTGTGGTTTAGTGGATTACTGTTTCCTGTATTTTTTTCTCTTGCTTGCTCAACATAAAAATGCAAGAAAAGATAATTCAAAACTAGTGCTTGATACCAGAAAATGTTTAAAGCTGAGATTAAGAAATAATTTAATTTAGAGGTTTCAAATGATCAGGCATACAGATAACTCTTGCTTGTAATACTGGCACAGATGTGCATTGAGTGTGCTTTTAGGTCCTATAGTGTAAAGTYTGTCTGATGGGGTATTGATTCGTAAGGTGGTGATCCTCCCAAATGTCCAGCATGTAACTTATTTACATGCATTTTTAAATTCAAAGCCATAAATGAAATAATGAATATCAAGGGTTAGAAATGTAAGCTCAGCTAAAACTTCAGTTATTGTAATTCCAGGAGTGGTACTGAGGCCTGTTGATCTCTTTTGCATTCCTGTGACCATGATGTTTTGGGAAGGTGGGATGTCTAAGTGTTTTTTTTTTCCTCTAACTTCAAGGCAACTTTATCGTTAGTTTTTGATTTTGCTCGATTTAAATAACTGAGAAGAGCAAACAATCAGAAAGCTGAGATTAAAAGTCTTGGAGGACTAAGAAGAGAACTGTGCTGAAACGAGAGCTGGAATTTTACCGTGAAGTCTGAGTTTTATCAAATATTAATACAGAGTATGAGCAGAGAATGGTTCATAAGGAAACAATAAGCCTTTTTTCGACTGGATACTCCTTGGGGTGAACTGCTGGTGAAAGTGTCTACTATCGATGCATGGAACGAGAAATGTACTCTAACACTGAGAAGTACCATTGGGACCAGAAAAAGAAACTTGGGAAAGGCTTTTGCTGAAATTACTGTTTCTGATCTACTGCGTACCCCTGCTGGATCCAGGAGGACACAGAGCATCAGAGATCACAGAAGGTTAAACAAACCACATGTTATCATCTCTAGCGCTCTGCGTACCTGATTTCCTTTCTTCGCATATCTGTCCTAACCCTCTGTGACTTTCCAAATAGACAGAATTAAAACCACACACTATAACTGGGGAAACAAATACAGACAGAAGACATAGCTTATTTCTAGTAATAACTTTTCAAGACTACTTTTCTCCTGCTTTGCTGACTCATAGAATAAATATTTTCCAAAAATGCAAAGTTCAGAAGAGATCCTTAATGAGGGGAGCAACAGTTCAATTAAGACCATGAGTGAAAATGACTAATATAAATATAAGAAAAACTCTTTCAGTTGGTCTACAGAAAGGGTGTAGAATATTAACATCTGAATTGATTTTTTTAAAAAGCTGCCTGAAGCTATTAGTTTTTGAGCTGTTTTTGCTGTGTCACTGTCTTCCCAAACAATAGTAGCAAATAGTATAAATTCTTCCAGCAAAAATACTGTTATATTCTTCCTCTTTTGGACTCTCAAAGATTAACTTCTGTAAGTCTGTGTTGTATACATTTCATTTATGAAATGTAGCATTAGAAATTTTTTGATCTGTGAAGTCACAACAGCACCCCTCTCCTGCCCTCAGAAAAACAAAGGATCATTATTGCCCTTACTGTTTTCTAGGGATTTTAAATGGAATTGCAACAGCAGAATAAACTGAGTACTCACTAGATGAGCCTTTTCTTGAGAACAGGTTTCCACATTATCAGTGTGTGTTGGAAGACCTTGCTTTACTGAGTACAGTCTTTGTGAAAGTAATTTCACAAAACAAATACCACTTCTGTTTATCAATTCCCAGGGCATGCACTATCAAAATGCATAGAAAGACTAGGTCTGTCTTCTGGCTTATACCAGGTTATATAAAAACTGCTGTAGAGACTTGGAGCAAAAGTATTAGTCAAACTGTGAAACAAAGGCTCATTATGGAAATCACTTAAAAGAAATGGGCATGTCTAGTCTATTACCCTCAAATTGCTGCCAAGCGCTCAACAGCTCTCTGTGAAAAGAAGGCAATTGTTCATATAGATTTTTAGGAACATTCGTGTTTATTTCTTTAACAAAATTAGGCAGGCAAAGAAGGCTGTGCTGCTTAAGATGAAAGACATGAAAAGTACCCAGTCTTTCTGTTTCTTTGTCCCCACTTAGAATTTGTTTCTGTGTGCAAGTAGTCATGCAAAATGTCCAACCATATGGGACAATCTGTCTACGTTTTTATTCCATATTATTTTCACTGCCTGCAAAAATGAACCTTGCATAGCTTTGGTATATTTAGCTATATTATAACTTCTTTGTTGTGGGAGAAAAAGGGCATTTAGATAGATACAAGGTTTATTTAATTTTTAAATATGGTTAGTCTTTCAGACTTGGCCTGCTTCTCAAACTGTATTAATTCCTTCTCTTAAGATGTGGAAAAACAAGTTTGGATATGGCTTATGCCTTGCTGAAGTGGCATAAGCAAAACTGCGACCATGGTTCAGCTTAATGAAACTAAAATAGCTTTAGTGTGCTGGATGCTGGCAAAAACTTAGTTGTGCGTGGCATCTGATTTCTAATATTTAGTTTCAAAATGATTTTTCTCAAATTTTTATATTTCTTGTTTTCTCTTCTTACAGAACAATACAGTGGGATTGCTAATTTGAATATATTTTAAGTAAACTCTTCAATAAGGGAAGTTCAGAGGAGTAGCTTCACAGACTTGGGAAAAAGAAATTGAGGAGAAAACTATATGTAACCAAAAACCATCTGTTAATGTATGTGGGAGACTTACTTCATGCTACAAATCCATAACAATGGTGATTTTCAGCTAGGATAGATAATGCATCTTTAGATAACTTTGACCAGATGATATTCATTGAGTTAATAGGAAGTTTTCCCTGGGTCCATACATTCTTAGTGTGTGCACCACACCAAATACATATATGAAGAAGACTCATAAATCAAAACAGCAGAGGAAAGAATAATTTCTGAAAGTTTGTTGTCTGGGGGAATGTTATGGAGCATCAGATGTCATAGGTCATCAAATTTTCTCAATGGTTTTCAGAAAAAAGGTATGTGTGAGCATCATGCCGTGTATACTCAGTGAAATTCAGTGTTTCTGGGGTCTACTGTGTATATTCTGCTCCCAAAGCTCCTTGTGTAGTGAATTTGATATGTCAGAGATGTTGGATGTGTTCTGAATGCACAGATACTACACTGTATATATGAGCAAACATATATATTAGATGAGTGTTTGGCTTAGCATGTCGGCTGTACAGTTGATGTGCTTAGAAAAAAGTACCTACAGAAAGGCTGAAATATTTCAGAAAGTTTAGCATTTAGGCACTGAGTGGCACACTAGGAGTAGTTGCTTACTCTTCCATCTATCTCTCAGTATTTCCTAAAATAAGTACCCCGACAGCGTGAGGATAGCTGGCCACGTGGAAGTAATGCTGTTTATCTTGCTACTCTTTTCCGCTCATTGTCCCATTTTCTTTTCTCTCCTGGCCTCAGTGAATGAAAATATAAGAAAATGTAACAATCTCATATAACAGAAAATGTAACAGAGTCTTTTGACTTTTCTATTCAGTGGTAATTTGTATGAACAATTTCATCAGTTTGGATTTCTGCGGTGCTTGTTATATCAGTCTTACCTATTTTCTTTTCTGTGCTTGTGATGTAGTGGGTTTTTACTTGGATGCTTTCCTGATTTTATTTTCTTAGATGACCTCACGCTTTCCCTTCCATGCTGATCCTCTTTGTTTGTATTTTGCTCATCTGCATACCTCTGTTTTCTTCTTTTTTGTTCACCTGGAAAAATTAAGTTTCTCATCTTTTGACACAAATTTTAGTTGAGATAGTGACCTAAATGTTTTAGATCTGTTTACTGCTTTGTCTGCCGAACATTCTTCAGAAACACTACAGATTCATGGTTTTTATCAGAATTTATCCTAAAGTGTGGTCCGTAAATATTATATATTTATTGATAACATTAAAACGATCTTAATTTTGAGAAATGGTTGTTCTATGGATGTTAGTATGTTTTTACTTCATTGTAAGATACAGCAGAATAAAAGATAATCTTTTTGGTGGCAGTGGGAATATTCTGTTTACTGATCGTTTCTATCCAGGTGACAGTTCTAATAATTGTGAAATAAAGTATGTAGAGGGAGAAGTTGATCTTACCTGCTTCTGTTGAAGATTTTCCACTTTGCATGAATACTTAAATATGTAGTGGGCTAAAGAGGTGGCTGTTTACTTCAAAGACTTGGACAGTATGTCTGCAGATGTATTCTTCCCCTTGTCAGCCACCACTACAATGAATATTTAAGAATTCTATACAACTGCTTCATCATCTGTATCATGAGAGGATGTGGGAAATTATTTGCAATTAGATTGCTCTTACAGCATTCTAGTAGGTAATGTCGTGACATATAATGGTGTTGTATTTGTGATGGTTTAGGACTTAGGCAAGATAAAGTCTGCAGGGATTTGGGGAAAATTCCCAAGATAATTCCTTGTCTGCTAACATTTCCTCATCAGCTCTTAAGACAGACTTTTAAAGCCCTTTGAAGATTATTTGGTAATGAACTTACCAGCTGTAAATTTAAATGAGAAAATTGCTTTCCACCAAGAAATTCAATGCTTTTCTTTTTCCTTATTAAAGCATAACTATTAACTTGTTAAAACTAATCATAATCCTTGAAGACTGGGTGAGCCCTAGTGTTAAGGGGGAAAAAGTATACTTGGTTTCTCCTTGGCTATATTTGAAACAGTCCAGTAAAATTCATGGTAGACTAAAGTTGTCTACAGGCCCAAATACTTTTTCACAGTATAGAGGCAGAATGCCAGTCCTTTAAAAACTGTTCATTGCATCCCTACCTATTTTAAACAGATAGCATGCTTTGCTTCCAGCCTAAATTTGTTTAGTTACATTTTCTGCTTCTTAGATGGTGTCATAGGGATCTTTTATCCAAGCCCTGCTGTTGGAAATACTCTCCACCGTTTGAACTTAAGAGTATGACTGTCATCAGAGTAAAGCATGATGCAAACACTACTGAGATGTTCCAATGTGCTGCATCTCAGTATTAACTTAATTCAAATGAAATTCTCATGCAGTCAGTGGGCAGTAGTTAAATTCTATATTTCATAGTAGTCTTGTGTTTCACAAACCCTGAATGCTGTGAGGACTGGATGTGTTTTTAAAGTCTCCTAGTATTGCATGTTTCTGGGACTAATTATTTCAAATAGCTATTGAAAAACAGATGAATTCCACATATACTTTTTCCCTTTTATGTTGCTGGTTAGCAGTGAAAGTGAAATCCAAAGTAATGGTACAAATGTTGCTGGTCCTGAATATTTGTTAATGGAGAGTTGTTTTGTTGTGAGGCTTACATATATATTCCAGCAGTGGTAGCTCTGCATGGAGTTTTTGAGAAATGTTTGTTAAATATAGAAAAATACATTTAGTAGTTCACTGATTGTTTAAAGTAGGTAGAGAAGCATCTTACAGCTGCTGATGAATATGGGTAGTGCATAAAGTGTTAGTTATCTAGACCATTTCACAGTCCAGCTGAATTTATCTTCCTTGAATTAATTTATTGAGAGAGACACATTCATTTTACCATTTTGTATTTTGTAGCTTGGTCAGTTGAGAAAAAAAAACAACAAAAAAACAACCTGCAGTGCTCTTTGGCATGTAATGTAGATAATAGAATTCAATTGACAAAAATATCTACATCAAGTCTGAGCCACCAAGTAATTTTTCTCAATTATTTTCTTGGCAAGATAAATATGTTTTTGTATGCAAAACTTGATGGTGTATTTAATTATCTCTGTAGATACAGTACATCAATAAGATTTTAATTAAGAAGTTCTTTGGTTATCTCTTCAACAATCTGTTTTGGAATAGGATTGTAACTGCTGGGTAATGAAGACTCTTGTTTGTGATATTTCAACTCTAATTTAAAGTCAATTTTCCTCACCCAGTCTTTCGCCTTCTCCTCTCCCAGAAGTTACCATCAGAAAACTTATGACAAGTCTTTTAGATGAAGTTATTTGGACTTGTCATTTCTGATAATGATAAACATAAGGTCTCAGAGATAACGTTGCAACAACAGAGAAGGTTGATGAATGATATTTCTCATAGAGAAAACAAAATCCTATAGATGTATTTAATAACAGAACATAATCAAAATACAAGTACTCTTAGTGGTTTATTTGTTTAAAAAATTATTATTGTAGTGCAAAGTATATTTTTACTACATTTAGTGTATAATTACATATAAATCTATTTAAATTAATGATTTAAATTTGTATTAAATTACAGTATAAAAATATATATTTAAAAAACTAAGTTAAAGTTTCAGTAACTTTGCTTAAACTTTTTTTTTTTTAATCAGTAGGGTCATATATGAAGAATACTATGTGGAATTTAAAGTAAAATGAATTCATTCTTACTTTTGATAATCAGTACTCATGTGCTCTGGACCATATTAAATAGCATTGGATAAAAATGAAGACCATCTTTTTCTCAGGAGACTTTGAAAAGAGGTCCTAAAATCCAAAACCATTAATGTCACTCTGAAGCAGAGTCAATAGTGTTAAAACTACAAAGCACATGAATTACATATCCATTTTGAATCTCTTTTTATTTATACCACAGAGGTGATCTGCAGTGCTCTTATAAATCTTGTTATCAGCACTACTAACCATATATCATACTGATGAGGTTGAAGCTTAAATGCCTGAATTTCTACTTCAAGTTGTGACTTCATTCAGGATAAGTTATAACCCAACTAATCATCTCCTCTCTTTGCCATCATTTTTCAAACTCTGAATGAAAATACTTGTCTTCTTGTAACTAAACTAATGCTTGTAAGGGTCACAAAAATCTCATAGTATGCATTAGCTCAGATGATGACTTTTTACCCTGCTGAAAGATGGTTAGTCTAGGCAAAAGGTTTTAAAAATCAGCTTCAGTTTTGTTCTTTTCATYTTCTGCCTCTTAATCTAATTTGCTATTTTTTGCCAACAGCAGCGCTTATATATTTGTTTAAACACTCTCCCCAGAAAAGCCCTATCTATCTTCCAAAACCCATTTTAACATATAAACCTTGCATAGCAAAGCATATTGTTACAAGGCAGATCATCAACTAATGTAATTTTTTCATTGTTGCTCAGTATCTGATCAATGAAACAATCATTCATAGTCAGTGCAACTCAGAATTTTTACCAGGTAGCTCTATGTACATGCTTGAATTGACTCGGGAATTCATGGACCTCAACGTGATAAAGCAAAACTGTAAGTTTAACTAATGAAAAGCGCATAATGTAGGTATCAAAAGAGATGGTCCTACATTCTAATGCCACTTCTTTGGTAGTGTCCTATGACAGGGTGAGAGGCAAAGGGCACAAACTGAAATACAGGAAATCCCATCTGAGCCTAAGAAAACACTTCTTCACTTTGCAAGTGGTTGAACGCTGGAACAGGTTGCCCAGAGAGGTTGTGGAGCCTCCATCCCTGGAGATGCTCAAAACCTGACTAGACAGGGTCCTGGGCAACCTGCTGTAGGTGACCCTGTTTGAGCAGGGGGGCTGGACCAGATGATCTCCAGAGGTCCCTTCCAACCCCAGCTATTCTGTGAGTCTGTGTGAGTCTGTCTAATCCACCGGGTCATCTTGTATAAATTCTCACAGCTGTATGTAAACTGTTCTTCATCTTTTATTTGCTTTACTCCAAAGCTTTGTAGAGCCACTTTCCTGGTCTGTTGCATGTGGCTTGACCATTGGTCTTGGCTGAGGACTGTCAGTCTTACTGTGATATAATGTTGTGGTGGGTTGTATGTCAATAAATTGCTCATGAAGTTAAATATACTCTTAAAATTTTTCTTGATCTTTTGGCTCTAAACTCTATTTTAGCAATGCCTTCTATTTGTGCTTTCTTTCCTAAGAAAGAGACCTTCTAAGGGCCATTTCCTATGCAGTAGGATTTCTGAGCTAAATAAAATTTTAAAGTATTTTCTCACTAAAGCAAATCTTGAGATAATGCTACTCTAGAAAAATCTTTTTATCTCTGAGTGACAAATCTTTAACTATAGTACAGCAGTGATGCCTCTTTATGTAATATATGAGAAGAACTATTTCTTTGCAATGAACAGGTTCCTATAGTTATCACCAGTGGTAGGAGAGCAACTACTTGGTTTCATATGAAAGCATGTTACAAGATGCAAGCATTTCTTAATTTGTTCTTGCTAATTTCAGTTGCTGCCTAATGTTGCTATACCTCAGAATAAATGTTTCTGTTACTAATGGAAGCAGTAACAAAAGTGGACTCAATTCCCCTGACTCAAGTTATCTAAACCAGTCTCTTAAAATTATGCATTGAATTCCTTATCATATATTTTATGCTTTGGAGGAAGTTTCTGTATTTTGCTGTAATTAACATTGATCTTTTTCCAGATGTACTGAGCTTTCTCTGTAGAGTTCACAGTCTCTTGAGCTCTGTCCAGGGAATTAGAGGTGCGTATAGTCTGATTAAATATTTAATCAGGCCCTTAAGAATATATTATCTCCTAATTCCTTTGCTACAATTTGGAGTTTAGTCTTGATCTAAGAAAATAATATGAAAAAGATGTACTTTGAAACAGGGTGACTATTTTTTTTTCTTTTTTTTTTTAATATTTTTTAATTCTCGGAGAACCCATGATTTCTGAATAGAATCAAAATAGAGGTCTAAGTCTTCTGTTATTTGCTTCTGTTCTGTATAAATGATACCAACATAAAAAGTGGAAGATCCAAATATGAGCCAGTACCACTAGGTGCAATGAAATGAATTAGCTCTTGCTATGAAGTGTTTGCTTAAATTGCATAGACACATGCATATAGAGAGGAAAGCAAAAAGGGAAATCAGTGAGCTGCCATTAATCAGCTTGATGGGTGCTAGCTAGTAGTCTGACTGAAGGTGATGCATAAAGACAAGTGGGATGTAAATATTTTTGTCAATTAGGTTTCTGTTATCTACATTAAATGTCAAAGAGAATACTTAGAATTAGTACAAGGAACTTATTTGTCTCTAAGTATTTTGTCACTAATTGCACAAAGTCAACATTTATTTTGATTACATACAAATTGTTATAGTGCAGCTTATGTAGAAATAGAATAAATATTATAGTGATCCAGAGATGCCTGCAAGTGATGCTATGTAGTCTTTAAGAATTGTGTCCATATTCCCATTACAAATTCTCATTTCTGTGGGGGAGTGAAGACTATAGTTTGGTATGATGAACAACAGCTTATGACCAGTCTTAAAAATGCTGGGTGTTGCCAGTGAACTTTTAAGTTAGGCATTGCACTTGGAAAGGCATCCACAGCTCTGGTAGATGGCCAGGCTTCTTAGGCAGTGCACAGAGGGACAGTTAGATGCCACAGACTGTGAGTCATAACAGTTGGCATGCTGAGCAGGACGATGTCTAACATACTAAATAAAAAAAATTAAAAAAAAGTTGATGCAAGATGTATTGTAAACTGTGTGTTTTGGGGCATCCAGCTTGAGGATGAAGGGAGTTACCTCAGATTTGCAGGCCAGAGCCTTCCCCAAGATTTGTGCACCAGCACCCTTTACAGAGACTCAGTATATAGGTGATGTGGGTGCACCCTGTTATTTATACATTGTTTTGGGGATAGTATTGTTTTCTGCTTTGCCTCCATGCATTCAGTTCATTTGTTTGTTTGACAGTGTTCAAGCTAGCCTTTCCTAACCAGCATGGTTTAGCCTATTCTAGAAGGGAAGAACTTTTCCTCATTTAACYGCTTCTACTGAAGCTGTTCAGTTTTGCATATAAGAATTAGAAAAGGACCACTGAGTTGGAGAGTGTCTGGGTCACTAAGTACAGACCTACAGACATCTTGTATTGCAGCCACAGCGACCTCACACTGTCACTTGAAGTGGTTCAACCTCCATCTCAAATCTGGTTAAAGTTTTTGATCCAACAACTTCTACAGAAATTCCAGCACTTCACTTACTCGATGCTTGTAAAGCATTAAATATCTAGCCTAAGGGTACATTGGTCAACCGGGCAAAGTGAAGGAAGTGGAGTGTGGCTCTTTAGCTGTTATGCTGTGCTCAAGTCTTGGACTTTGGAGTTAATTAGTGCACTCTGAGTAGGCTAGGCTGTAGGGTGATAAGGTAGACCACCTGGTTTGGGGATCTGAGGGACATTTAGTCTGAGACAGACACATCTTAAGATGCTTCTGACTATGCTGGAACAGATATGCAGGTGAGTGGACTCAAGTGGTGCATTGCCACTTTTCTTCTAAGCACATCCAGGAAGGCGTGTTTGTCAACACCTATTTTAAGGTGGGATGAATCTTCCTCTAGAGGCACCTGCCTCAGAATACCTGCAAATACTACTTTACTGGCTGCTACTTTGTAATATATACTGTAGCCTTCAAGTAACTGAAGGATGATAGGGAAAATGATTTATTAGATTCAGAAGTATTACTACCACACAAAGGCAGCCAGCTGGTTTAAATAAGAAGTGTATGATGTTACTCAGGAGGCAAACTAATGATAGCAAAAGATCCATTTTTGTGAGTTAATGAAGTATATATGAATAACTCTATTACTAGGCTGCAACTTAGTAGACCAYTTGGTCCTTGCAAAAGGAACCACTACAGCACTAACGGCAGGGATGACTGAACCAGGCAAGAGAGACTGACTCATGTCTTCAGTCAGTTTTTGAATCCAGCTGTGAATAATGCCCTACTTCACTGTCTAAAATGACCAAATGCCTCTCTTTTTGTTGGGAATATTAAAAATCTATACCTTCTTTAGTTTCAGTATCTTTTCCATATTCAATAATGAAATAGTCTCGGTTTGTAATAGATGACAGAGGACTGTATTAACTAATAATGAAGTTACCTATTATTTCCTTGAAATGTTAACTGAAATTAGAACCATGGTCTCCTGATAGGCTGCAGTAAAAGGTGATCAGTCCAGGATCTCTCTTCCAAAGTTGGCACAGTATACCAGGTTATCTCTTAAAATTTATGTCTTCGAGATTATTTGGCTCTCAGATAAACAGTACTTTAAAGTATGCTTCGAAGTGAGAGCAAAGGAACATAGGAACAGAGAAACTGGCGCTATGAGCCTTACTTATAGTATGAGTCTTCATTCTTCTGGCTATCTTTCTGAACTTTTTGACACTGGAAGATACACAAATGAAGCCCAGATTAATCCATCTGAATGATTTCCCAACTTTGTAAGAGAGGGCAGTTTATGAAAGACACTGATAATATTGGGAAAGTGATGATACATTGGACATACACGAACAGATTCAAATATACAGGCTTATTACGAAAAACTTGGCCAAAATCTCTTTGAATCATAGTCTATCTTAATATGATATAGTTTAAAGTAATTGTAAAGTTATAAAGGACGCCTAGAAAAAGGGAATTGTAAATTAATACATTCAAAGAGTTAATAATGCTTCCCTCTGCTTTTTGTAATTTTGTTATCTAGTTCTTCATAGCTGTTGATATCAGGATTCATTATGGCCTGGTTACAGATAATTGAGGAGTCTTTCTTTAGTGAATTTATTATTTAGTCTTGTTTAAGTGTTAGCTTTTTTCCTCTGCTCTACCAAATATGACAAATTTAAAAGGTGTTGAGAAAAGATGAAACACAGTAGGAGATCGATCCCAAATGTGAAGACACTCAGATATTAAATACAGTTTTGTAAGAGAGAGAAAATTCTATCAAAAGTGAAGAAATCAAGATAATAGAATATATCATACTGCAAGACTGAAAGAAAACCATGAAATGTTAATTGCTCATGTCTAAGAAAAGAAATGAGCAGGAGAGTAGAAGCAGGCCAAAGAAGCAAAAGAAACTGATAAGGCTAGAAATAGCAATGGACTGTCATAAAGGTTCTGAGTTTTTGGAGGTTCATCATCAGGACCTTARGAAGGAACATGCCTCATATTCCAGAGGTGACTTGGAACTTAAGTTAAGTAGAAGTATTTATCAGCAAAGCAATATGCAGTATATCTTTGAACTTGCATTTACTACCATGATTTTTTTTTTTTTTTCTGTTTTGAGGGTCTTGTTTTTAAGTTAAGTGATTGCATACTGTGGAGGCAATTTGTTAGACCTGAAAGGCACAGGAAGTATTACTAAAATACCTTTAGCAAACAACACAGCAGCAAGTGAGGATAATCCATCTATCCATTCTTTATTTCCATACCATGTCTAATGGTATTGTCTAGCTTTTCAAGCTGTTTGACAAGCAAACAATATACCAGTCTCTCAGCCTAGATACTTTTAAAGCAAATTTTCAAACCCTATAAGCAATATCTGTAGTGGAAAATCATCAAATTCAGAAACATTTCTATGGTGATTTTGAGACAAGAGCTAYGGAAAAGAATTAGAAAAGTCTTTCAGCTGAGATTTTGCAAGCAGTTTCTTTTGAGAAGACCTCTTTCATGTGTGTTTTTTTCTTCACAATTTTCACAAGAAAATGTCAATTAAAAAGCAGATTGGTCCAAATTGAAAAGGGAGCGTAATTGTTCTTGCTCATAGTTAGGAAAGTGGTTTATTTTTAGTTTTGTTTTTCAAAGCATCAAGAGATGGAACAAATGTTTACTACTTCTGAAGAACAAACAATGACATGGCATTGCTAGAAGAATCAATGAACCGCTAAAAAGGCTGTTGCATTGAGTCTAAATTGTCTGCTGGTATTGATTTGTGAGAGGAGATGAGCCTCGCAAATACTGTGTAATGGTGTCAATTGTATTGATAACGAGAGCAGTTACAGCATTTTGGTCATATAACCTGGAGAATTCACTGGCTACCAGAAATGTGAACTATAATCACAGTAAAGCTTTAGTTGTATTAGATATTTAATAATTTAMTCTTTCTCAATAACAGCTTGTAGATTCATTTTCTCATTCAACATGKTGAGTAGTACCAGCAGTAGGACAGACTCATGCAAAACCTTGCTTCATATTTTCCTCCAGTTTGACACTGAACTAGTGGCAACTCTTTCTGGAGAATTCTGTTGCAACTTTTTTTCCCTATCATATTTTACAAGAAAGGTATGCTGAAAAAATGTCAAAAAAAATGGATAAAGTCAAAATACCTGCTTCCTGCTGTGTCTCCCCATCTACCAAGTTCTCTAACCCCACCACAAAAAGAAATGAGATCAGCTGATCAGGTTTTGTCTAGTGTTGCCCAACACTCCTTTCTTTCTATATGCTCACAAATTGTTTTCCAGAGTGTTTTTTTTCTCCAGTATTTTTCCAAGAATTGACATTAAACTGTATTTTTCTTTCTCTTACCCAACTTTGCCCCCCTTTAAGGGAAGCACGAGTCCTTTTCCAATTTTCTAGACTTCTTCTCCTGTCCTTTACTAGTTCTCAGAAACAATTAAGATGGACTCCTCTAGTTCTTAGAGTGTTTTAGGCTGAATTTCATCAGCACTTTGTAATCAACTGGTACTCTCTAGCCAGTTCTGTCCCTTTTATAACCTGGTTSTTGCCCACTACTGCCATTAGTGGTTGACAGATTGGATTTTTAGCAAATATTTGATGAAAGCTGAAGCTGATATTGATTAATAAAGCTTTCACATTCTTGATGTCATCTATCAATGACATTCCCTTCTCATTTAATTTCCTGTTTACTACTGATGTGTTTGTGGAATATTTTCTTGCTACCCTTTATGTCCCTTGCTTATTAATCTGATCTTTTGTGATGGCCTCTGGCACTTGTTTTCTTACAGTAGAGAGCAATTCAGAGGTTTCTGCTTCTTCTCTAGTCTGTATTCAACTTACAGAATCCAGTGATGTGCTCCGATGCAGGACTTTCCAATGAGACATCACTCCAGCAGCTGGAGAAGCTGCTAGTCTCACTAGAGGACATGGTATCTTGACATTCTCCCCTTCAGTGCACTGGAGTCCCATTGGGGCTTACGTGGTTGCACTGCAGGAGAAAAACAAATAACTCTGTTGGAAAACAATGATTTTTGTACACAAACACGTGTTTGTGTGTGTAAAAATAAAAAGAGGGAGAAAAAGAAATAAAAAAAAATGAACCAGCTGAGAAAGATGAATTCTTAAATTTAATTGATCCTGCTGAATCCATTCATATCTAGTTATTCAGAAACTGTTGTCTGTTAGTGCTCCCCAGGTGATCATTCAGTAATGAGCATTAACTCTTCAATGCATGCCAAATACTAGTAGGATACTTCCTATTTTGCAAATCTCTGCTGATAATTCTGAGCAGCCTCATTAGCATGTGTGAAACTGTGTGAGATCTATTGATTTTGAAAAAAGAATGCACAAATGACCTCTTTCATGATCTCTTTTGTAGATATTTGTCAACTATATTTATACCATTGAGTGGCTTTGAATTAGTGGGCAGTGTGTAGCTTTATGCACTGTAATTTGTAATTTGAAAATCTTAGCATGAGATTATGAATACAGTTTACTTCTTCAGTATTAGGAAATGTTTATGCTTTCTGCACTGAGATACATTTGTTATGTTAAATAAAATGTATTTAATAAACATAATAGCCACTTCATCATTGAATAAGTACATTTTTAACACCAAATTGATCATAAAAATGTAGCCAGAAAAAGAAATGCATAGTGAAAGAAAAGCTTGGGTGCTTTAAAATTCAGCAATATGAAATTCTCAAGACGTAATCTCTTGTTATATCATTCCTGTAAATTTATGGTCCCTGAAGCTCATAACTTTAGTCTTTATATATATTCAGAATGCAAAATTGGTCAAAGATAGCCTGTTTATTGTAGAAGCCGAGGTAATGGGCAAAGAAAAAAGATAAAATCTGATGTGTTTGTCACTACTGCTGTCTTTCTGTACTTTTGAAAGCTGTATTGTTTGCACCATCGCCTAGTACAATAGTATTCTTCACATTTCATCTGTCATCAAAGCAGATATGTTTCTGACTTCCTCCTTAAGATGCAAAGGAAGCATACAGTGCTTCAACCTATGTAGCATTCTCCCAAGAGAGAAGGATTTGCTTTGAGGACCACCAGAAAATTTGGTGTTTTTTTGACAAGAAATTGTAAATGCAGACAGCTTTAGAACTTAGTATTCTTTCATGTTGGAGAATATGGACTTAAATCATTAAGAGGAAACAGAGAGTTGAGTTTCCAAAATGAGGAAATAAAAGTAAACTGTTTCTGTAGTTGGTTAATTAGTCAAAGCACATTAGAAAATCAAAGCAATAGTAGCAATGTTTGCCTCTTTCAGATAAGGTTCAGAGACCTGACAGAATTCACAGGATCTGCCTGATCATCTGTTTGCTCTGTGATACATTTTAGTTAAAATTGGCACAGTCAATTTTTTAAAAAGATGAATAAATATCTGCTTTCTCATGTACAATTTGCATAATAAGCTGTATCTTTCACTATAAGCATCTCTCTGACCTGAGTTGTTCTCTTTTTGCTTTCTCCATTTCTAAATTCTTCAGATTTTTTTGCTTGCTTGTCTGGTTTCTGGTGTTGAGCATAATAACACTTCGATTTGGGAAACTATTGTGCTCTCTCCCATATTTCCCAAAGCTAAAAAGGCATGGATCTAAATTCCTTGTTTAATTTGTTGCTTTTGTCCTTTCCCTTTTTGGTCAAGGATGGAAGTGAAATGTGTATCTACAGTTCCTGCCCTTTAGGATAGAAGCAGCTGACCCTAACAACTGCTGGTCAAACTTTTCAGGTTATCCTGCTCCCCAACAGTAAAGCTCTCTGGAAATGCTTTTGGTTTGACAGAGGTTCAGTGAGGTTTTTATCTAGACTTGGGTTTCCCAGAGTTTGTAGGCTTTCTGCAAATTGGTGCCTGAAATTTCTGGGTCATCAGGCATCCTTGGTTTGCAGTTCTCTGAAACACTTTCACCAAGAAGGTGAAAGGCCAAGGGATTGATTTTAATTTCTCCAGAAAGTTTAAAAACACTTTTTTTTTTTTCTCCCAGACTCTTCAGTTCGTGGGAAAGTTCAAAAATTGCAGTTTGATGTGAAATGAGTCCATTTCAAATAAAACCAAGTATCAGGAGTTTTGAAGGCATTGCTTAAAGGCTCTGGACCAGCCTTACTTTTTGGAAGGCATGTGCCATGTTGTTACATTGTATTAAAATATTACTGATTAATCCAGGAAACATGCTGCCAAAGCTAAAATGTTGCAAATAATGTAAATGAACTATTAAAGGTATTTGTTAATCAAATTAAATAATTAAATTTGATATTGGATTCAAGTTAAACTGTGTTAAAATGTTATTTTTTTTGAAGTTGCTTCACAGGTGGTCTTTATATCAGTTATTCTGATGAACTATACAGAAGAAATATTTCTGTAATGCCACCTTCCCCCCTCAGAAATAAAACGTGAACAGACAGCACCATTGCTAAGAAAGAAAGTGTGGTGTACAAAGGTTTCATAAGAAAACTGTTTAAGATGGTATCATTTCAGTGTGTGCCTGTAAACCTAATTTGAAAGCATCCTGGATACAAAGCCATTTGTGCATCAACGTCATTAAAAATAAATTAAGATTACATTTGATTTCTAAGCTACTTTTGACAATGGAAAAGGTAGCATATCATAAGAAAGAAGATTTCTGTAGGAATAAGGGACGGGAAAAGAGTTCTTGGAGATAATGCTTGCTTGCAGCAGAAATGGCAGGAGCAGTGACAGCTTTGGGTAGCAACTTCTAAACCATCCTGTATCACTAGCAATTCTGCCATGGAGACCTTGCTCTGAACTGGTCACCAGGGAAATCATGGACTTGTGCCTCCAACTTGGTCACCAGCCCTGAGGAGGCTCTAGGGTGTTGTTAGCTTACAGCCCATCTTTGGGGGCCAAGCCAGGAGCGCTCTTCTCTGGCCCTTAGCGTGCCTCTCGATGGCGTGTTCAGCAGACGTGTGGTGCTCTGGAGTGCCCTGGGAACAGATGGGTGGCCATTCCCCTTCTCCATCCCCAAATATGAGGTTGGAAGTGGATCAGAAATTGCAGAAATGTTTTCAGCTTTGTGTTGCTAGCATTGCCCTGGTTGCTTTGCCAATCGGACTAGCACTCATTTCTTTGCAGAGCTGCACAGCCAAAGTTATGAGTCTGTCCATCTGGATTTGTAATAAGAAAAAAGAAATGTTTACTGTGCAGTTTGAATGATGGGGATAAAGCAGAAAGGATTTGCTCCTTAATAAAGAGTCGGACTGTAAAGAGATGAGGCTCTAACCTGATTTTGGTCAAACCATTCCAAAATTGCTTTGTAAAATGAAAATATTTCCATCTGTGACTTTCATGGCCTCCACCATCAGTGTATCAGAATATTTCCCAAATATCTACACAAACTATGACTACTAAGGCAGCTTAACATTGTAGTGCTTCGGTATTTGCATCAGAACCAATGTGTTACAGCTGTGATTCTAGCCTACTGAAATGCAAAATCTATAGTCACTGCTGGGTTCCCTCTTCTCCAGAGCTCTGGGCAGTAGAAAAAGTGGATGGATCAGTCTGCCAGCTGGGCACACTGGTGTGTTTGTGCGAAAAAGCTATTATTGAAGAGGTAGTGATGACATTAAGTGTTTAGTTTGGATTGTGGAGATTTTAATACTCGCTTTATTCTTTTGCCTGAATAAAGTTTATTGTCAGTATTCCACTATCAGTTTTTTTTTGTTTGCCAAAAAATAGTCAGTGGAATTTGTCACTTTTTTTTTAAACAATATTGAGTGTGACTAAACCCCATTTTTCCTGGACTGTGTACTTTTCTGATAAGTGAACTATGTAAAATAGGAAGCCAAAGGAAATATTAAAAGAAAGGCATAGAGATGATATGGTGATCAAATTTTAATGAGATCCTGAAGACAAAGTTGGCCAAGTATATTTTCTTCTATACTGTAACATACACCTCTTTAGTAGTTTAAATCCCCCCCAAAAGGATTTAACAAATGAGGAACTACAAAAGGTTATCACTGCTCCCCCACCCCCCACCCTTCAGGCCTAGAAGGCTAATAAAAACAGAAGTGTTGCTTTGTTTATTTTATCTGTGAACATGAATAAAACAAAAAAAATATATAGTTTGTTCGAAATATTCAGCTAGGCAGACAAAAAATTATAAATCACCCCTACTTTGCATTTGAACTTTGACTGAATTTAACTTTGTTGAAAAGAAAAGGGGAGGGAATCCTCAACCCAGTTGCTCACGGAGCTTGATTTCTTCTCTTCCCTCCTCCTGTTGTCTGTAATGCTGCTGTTCATGGTGCATTTTAAGTTGGTGCCTGCAGAGCTGCCATTCAGACTTACTACTTACCAATGGTTACCAGAGTGGTATCTCAGATACCTTCTGAGTTTTCCTATGCTTGTCTCAAAATGCTTCTCAGCATGAGTAAACTATAACTTTTAATGGTGAAACTAGAGTTCAGCTCGAAAGGTGAAGCTGGCAATTTATATGAAAGTTGGTTGGTAATTTTTGTGTTTTCTGATTGGCTCAGGCTATTTCCCGTGATCAAGCAGGACAGTCCGTCTCAGGAGAAGTAATTTTCAGATAGTTTTGCAGAGACATGAGATGTATTTTAGCTGACTTGTCTTACCCAGCTGGGAAAAAAGCACACCTCTCTGTTTGAATCTTACCATCTGTTTGAACATGATCTGCTTTTATTATCTACTGCAATTCTCATGGGACAGCTTAATTTATTAATACCTTTAAGTATTTTCATTATCTTCTGATTTTCTTATGGAAAACGTTTTTTAGTGAAAATTGAATTTTTTTGGAATGTGCTGAGGAACACTTTGTAGAGTGTTTATAAAGGAGAGGTTAAGAACGTAAATCTGAAAAAAGCTTATGCCTTCTTCATGTTCCTCTTCACTGACTTCAGGTACATTGCAGCAAGGTCTGTGCTGTCCTTCTCATTTCAGTTTTGTGGCTGCATTTTTTTTTTTAATTGCCTGAAGCAAAGGTCATCCACCTCTTCAATTCAGTAAAGTTTATCTCAGGATTTCTGTGTTTGAAGTGTTAAGTAAATTTTATCTAAGCACAATGTATACATCCTTGTTACTGTCATCCAGTTAAAACAGGATTTTAAATTGCTACATGCTTTTAGATTGTATAGGCATTATGCTGTTATGCCTGCAATTTCTGTCATGACGCTGTAGGAACAAGGGTATAACAAAGGTGGCTGAGGGGAGGTTTTAAATAAGTGGATACACGGCTATTCACAACAAAGCCTGTTTCCCAGCCAGTACCTCCTCTTTTGGGATGCATTAACTTTCATGGCTTCTAGGAGGAAATTTGCAGTGATACTCTACCGTTAAAAGCATCTATTCTTTCAGATTTTCTGCCTCTGGTCTTAGCATAACCTTTTTCTCTAGAACTGTACAGAAGTCAGGGTGGTCCTATACAGGCCGGTTATGGGCTTTGACTGAGGGCTCTGCCTAATCTCAGGTCATTCTGGGCTGTGCTCTGGCACAGGGGGTTCTTCATTGAATGGGCCGGAGCTGTGACATTTTCTAACAGAAAAGACGGCGGGATGTTTTCTCAAAGACTCTTTGCGTTAGCTGTGTTCTGCGAGTTACTCACACTCCCAGGAAACCAGCATGGTCCAGAGCAACTCCCTCTTCTTTTGATGAGCTTGTTGGCGAGGCTTTTTTTACACACAAGGAGTTCTCTGGCCATTTGTGGACTAAATATTCTGGCATGGCAAGGAGTCTGTAAAACCTAGAGATAATTTTGACTGTGTGTTATGGACAACTAGCTATTTGTGTCTTTATAAGCACAAATACGGTTGACACAAGCAGTGGAAAAGTACTTCCTAGAAATAGAGACTCGAAGATGAGATAAGTTTATTAACATTATTTTGCTTTACCTCTGCCCTGTGCAGACCCCTTCCAAGTACAAAAGTACGCTTTCATTTCAGCAAAAACTGACCTTTGTTTTTTTGCTAGAACAGATGAAAATATTCAGAGCATCTGAGTAAAATGTTGAAAACAAATAGTGCCCTTTATTTATTTCCTGGTGATAAAGTGTGATCTAAATTAGGATCACCATTAAAAATACATAATTAGTGCAACAATTAGAATGGAGAATGAAAGATGGCTTATTACTTAAATCCTGTTTCATAAGTCAGACCGCATGTATTAAAAGACACTAATTGCAACACTTTAACATTATTTGGCTATAAAATTTAAAGTCATAATCTTGATAATGGTATCTGGAGAGAGAGTTACAAATAAAGAAGAAAAGTGAAAGATACGCAGATTGTTTTACTAAGCTRTCTTCTTTTCATCAAGTGAAAGGTTGAATAATTTAGTGAAGTAGTTACTTAACAACCCCAAATTTCTGAAATTGTGAATGCAAGCAGGCTAACAGGATTTTGCAGGAAAAAAATTAAGGAGTAATGATGGAATAAAATAAGTATACATACAATTGCTTCATGTAGTCCAAATGTAACAGAGTGTGTAGAATTACACAGTGAAAAGTGGGTTTGGTACCTCATGTCTCAGTAGACCCACCGTCTCTGTCAGTTATGGAACGCAGACCTAAAGACCAGCCTAGCAAAACAGTCTTGCGGGTGGAGGGGCAGATGGCACAGGAAGAACGGGAAACAAGTAACAGTCCTGCAGCTGTGTGATCCCCTCACCACTGCTCACCTTTGTTGTGAGAGACAGACACCCCTGCATCCTGGCATAGTCAATGGCCCACGTGCATCTGGGATATGGAAGACCCTAGGTCCCTTCCCTCCTCTAAAAAAAGGTCATGTGTCACCCTGATGAAGTGGCCCTGCTGGCTCTGAAGCGTGTTGGAGGGTCTTACAGCTTTTGCTAGAACTTCCATTATGGACTAAGGAAGTTTTTCTGACTTCTGTGATGAGTCTATTTTCTAACCAAATAATGTTGGAAATGAGTTTTCTTAACTATAATGAATACCTGTAGGGGATTTTTTTGGTAAAATAATCTGCATATTTTGTTTTTTATCTTTTCATTTTTATCACCAAATGTCCTTGAAATCCTCTACTTGAAACTCTGCAGTCTTGGAAGCACCTAGCTGTAGAGACAGAGCTCTAGCTGTAGAGCCAGAGCGCTGATACTACACCTACACCATGCTAAAATTTAGTTATCTTTATCTCAGTTTAAATTCAGCCTATCATATTTTAGAAAATACAAAACGAAAATTGTCCTAAATGCCTCAATATATGAATTTCTTCATTTCAGGGATTCTCTGATGAAGAGCAACCAGCTACAAAGCTTTCTTAAAAGAGTTGGCTCTTTCTTTATCATATTTTCTTTTTTCCAAGATGGAATATTTTGTAAGTATGATTCCATAATTCAGGTCTCTTGGTGCATCATCTACAGGTTTGTGGGTAATTGCCTGCCTCAAGCACCACTGAAAACAGTGTTAGCTTTGTTGGTGACTTCACTGAGGGCAAGATTAAGGTTTCTGTTTACATCTCTAACAACTTTGTGTGTYCTAACAAGTGTTCTTTAGTGGGGGATAAAAATGATAAAACAATTAGTGTTCTAATAAAAGTAACAACATAGGGTTTTTAAACTTACCTTTCTAACAAGCAAGAAAACCTGCAGAATACTTCAGTTCTCTTATTCACTGTAAGTGAAGCCATAAACTATCCATCAGAGAAGGATTCAAGGCAAACTTTAAATTCAGCTTATCGCAGCATGGGATCTCTGTTTACACTTACAGTATACTCAGCAGTATTCACTTTCACAGTGTAGCGAATGATGGCACGGACTCAAGAAGCAGTGCGTCTTGAGACATTTATTGTTTGTTTCTGAGCATATTTATACTAAGAAGTTTGCTGCTTCAGCGGTTTTACAGATTATATATACTGTTCACGTCACAGATACGCTTCACTAAGCCAGTCATCATGCTGGTTATGTCACAGGTAGCCAATCATTACACCGATCACGCACGCGGCGCTCATGCCTTGTACCTTACATCGTGCCTTGCACCTTGCTACTTGTTTCTCCTTTCCCATACGCTTTGCTACTTGTACTTCTCTACCAGTTTAACCCTGTCATGACCCTCCACATCACAGTGGGAGTTAGGGGCAGGAGAGGGGAAAAATATAAAGTGAAATGATAATTACATATTTGCTAAAAATAAGAAAAATAATCACCTTTTCCACCCATTTTGTATTTGGAATTAAACTACTTGGCTACACGATTACAGAAACTGTATGTCAGTAACATTTCTTGTGTTCATAGAGATGAAAAAGAATATTAATAGAAGGAGAAATGTTTGAAGCTCATACATAAAGGAACCTGTCCCCCACCTCTCCCATTTGCAGATAAACTCAGTTTGAACTAATTCCACTCTGCCACTTCTGTATAACCTCTTTGATTTTCATAGGGTTGCATGTGAGAAACTGAAGGTAGAACCTGGCCATACGATTTTTCTTTTTTCTCCCCTTCTGATTTGGTGGTCAGTTACTCTGCATTTTGGAAAGTGAATGATGTGATGTGTTGAAACGTGAACTTGTTCATTGATAGCATGTGCTGTAGCCAGATCTGTCTACAAGAAAAAGAATTGTCAGAAGCTGAACTGAGACTCCAACAGCTGTGCAGAAGTTCCACATTTTACTGTTACTTTTACAGTCAAGAGAAGCATTGCTGAGTTCATTCTCAGTTCACCTTCTTGAAACAGGAAATGTTAAAGCAGCAAAACTTTGTACTATTTAAGCATGGCACCAACTGACATAGTTTTAGTTAGACGCTCCCAGTAATAGAAAAGCATAGGTGTTAACCAACTGTTAGCCAGTATTTTCCATGCAGCCAGTTCATTCTCTATAGTCCTCCTGTATAATAGGCCAAATATCCCTTTGTCTTCATGCTTACTTGCTAAAGGAGGCAGAGCGTGCTCGCCTGGAATGGCTGTGAGCTGCGTGAGCCTGGCCTTAGAGGCCTCTTAACTCAAAATACCCAAGTGCCCAGGCAACAGACTGCCTGGTGGTGGTAGCAGCAGCAAAATGCCCCTGTTATCTATGCCAGGCCCTGGAAAATCAAGCCAGCTGCTACTGCTGCCCCTGTGTAAAGGATAAGGAAGGTAGATTAGTGATTATTTTTCAGGGAGCGTTTAGTCCCATGTGCAAGTTGCTATTGTTTCTAATCTTTCTCCTGCCTCTCTGTCAATGACAGCAGCAGCAAGCCCAACTCCCAACACTCAGCTTTTCTCCTCCTCTCAGTTTCAGCCTCCCGTTCCTGGGGCAGCACAATTACATTGCAGATAAGTCTTGCGGGCTCTTGCTCAAGGATCTTTGAATTATAATCCCAGGCTTCTAACAGGTTTGCAGTGTGTGCAAAAAAGTTTGTTTCCTGTTTGCCTCAGTTTCCCCCTTGTGTAAAATAATACTGACTTCCAGTACTCTGCTTGCTGTGGTTCTGTTAAATGTGCAAAGTATTTCATATGCCTTATGTGACTGCTGGGACTCAATCTCAGATATCTAAGCACCGAAATAATTTCCCTTTTTAAAGACCCCTACCAATTAATTAAGTATTGGTCATTTAACTGAAGAGATCTGTATTTAATATTCAGGAAAATCATCTATTTCCACACTGTTGAGGTGGCATTCTTATTATTCCTGTGTGTTTTTTACAGAACATTATGTTGCAGCAGAAATTTAAGTCAGYAGGTCTTTTATTTGTAGAGAATCATAGAGATGAAACCAGAGACTTTAATTTTTTTGGAGCTTAAAAACATATGGTGAATATAGTTTAAATCCTATGAAAGTTTATTCGCATATGGAGCCTGACTTGATCTACAGACTATATTCTGCAGCCGTTTTATAAAATTTGTACTCATTTTTCATGTTTAATGGCCATATGCTTCTACTGCATTTTGCGGCTGTGTGGGCTCCATCTGGTGGCTAACTGAATGCCCGAAATTTCTTGTGACTTGATAATTAAGGATTCTTTGTAGTCCAATCAATAAGGTGTCTGACTTTGATAGAGTGTGGGTTAAAAGACAAATGAAGATAGCTTTTCAGTAAATGTCTTATTATTGATATGACTGTTCAGTTGGGGTGACGTGGATGAATGAATTCTTGCCACTTAATTGATTTGCTAAGCAAAACTAAGAATGACATGATATCTGATCGCAATAAAGAAGTGTACGAATAAAAAAAAGTGAAATGCTTATTGAAAGCATAGTATTTCTGTGGAGTTAATTAGATAAATGTTCTGATTACAGATGACAAAAAAAAAAAAAAAAAGCAACTTTCACCAACCCAGGCTACTTAACTGAAGGATGGTGTTAGTTTTGGCATGTTGTGAGATATTATTTGCTATGGAATTCCATTCAGTAAATGAAAAGAGGCATACCTATTTCTACGCTTGGTATTTTGTTCTCAAGTTTCAACTCATTAATTTGGCAGTAAAAGTAGGAGTTAAATTTATTAGCCTGCCTTAAAAAGTGTTCAGAAGTGAATGATCTGCACTGACCTTATAGATTGTACTGAAATCCTGAGCAATTGCTCATTTAAACACATTACAGACAGGAAAGCAGAGGGAAACTTTAGTCTTTTACTGTGTTTTCTTTGAACTGGTGAGTTCTGTATAAATCTTCAAACTCAGAAGCAGAGATTGCTACACATAAAAGTATAAATACATATACATATAATACAAATGTATTATATGTATAAATACAGATACAAATAATACAAATAATGTATGATACAAATAAGTAGTGCATATGCTTTCTGGATACTGATTTTTTTCACAGATTTACTGGTTTCCTGTTCTGTTATCTCCCCTACTGGCAAAGAGAAGATAACATCATATGGTCCCAAGCTAATGGTATCTGGAAATGTACATATTAACATGAAAATTCATTATTAATGAGTAGAATTAATTCCAAGTACTTTTTAGTCATCTAATTGATTCAGATGTTACAAAAGGCATTGCTAGAATCCACTAATGCCATTTTAAAAAAAGCAAACCCTGATACAGCTCCATTTTTATTACTTTTTAAAAATATACTTCCCATTTTATTTGCTGCTTAGATTTAACTCTACAGGGAATGTAGTAACATTTTTTAGCACCTACAGTAGAAACATTTTCCCATTTTCCTTAGGCAGAAATAAAGTGGCTACATGTTGTTTGCTGTTAATGCCAGTTTTCAGTGAAGGTGAGTGCTGCTAATACAGCAGCTAGTACAGCTGGAGTTGCTTGCTGCCAGTTCTGTGATGGTCACAGGCTAGCATAGTTTCACCCTTCAAGTAATTACACCTGTATGTGTTGCAGGAAGCAGGGAAGGTTGCCTGGGAAAACAAACCAAGCCAAACACAAAGGAGAACTTGGTGCTAAATACATGAAACTGGGAGAAAAAAAAAAAAGGATAAAGTTTTCATGATTTCATCTTCATCCTTTTAAATTTCAATTTGATACAATATCAAATGGAGGACTTACTTCAATTATGATATAGAAGATGTGGCTTAATAGAAGGATATGTATAGGAGAAGGTATATAGGAGAACAGCTTCAAGTAAGACCAGCAGTAGACTTGAATTAAAGGTTAGAGGGAAGTTTTAAGAGTATGACTTGGGACTGATTGTATTTAGTGTTCTTACTGCTGACATTGCCACAAATATGAATATACTTTGTAACATTGCTGATGACACCCAGTTTGGAAGTATAATCAATACAGAAATAATTTGATAACCCTGAGAACTGAGGTAAAATTATGTGCAAGGTCATGAGCTTGGAAACTGAAAACAACTTTTTTTCTAAAACCTTGAATTTTTCAGCTGAGAAGAAGGACCACAGGCACAGAATACATAGACCTGGAGTAAGATCTGTGTACCTATGAGGTAAACATAGTGAAAGGGAGACATTTAAACTGAAGAACACATTTAACGTGAAAACAAATGTTTATAATCTGCCATTTAGATTGAATTTAGAAGAAAATTCATAATCTTTACTCTTTGGCTCTGGAAGAATCTTCCCCACGTCTTTCTCTTTTGTTTGCTTTTCTAGAGATAAGTCTAGGAGCCCTCCTCCTCTTCCTGCAACAGGGCAAGATGCAGCCGTTGTCCTTGTCTCTCTTGTTGATGCTGTTCCACTTTACATAAAACTACTTAAATATTTGTTATAGAAGAGAGAGAAAACATGTGAGAATGTAATAGTAACCATAGTAATATGGTTATATCACTCACGTGGGCAACAAGATACCCAGATTATTTTGTTCAGAAAAATCTTAGATGTCCCTGCAGCTTTAATAGGGGACTAGATGGTTTATTCAGGTGTCTGTGCAAGAAGGCACACATCTGTCCTCATTCAACCCTCCCTCTGTCATCCTATCCTCCTCCTATAGACATGCACATAAAGGTTATTTCTATAAAAATGCAAAAAATAAATTAATGGGAAGCTTAGGCAGTTTCTGAACACAGCTGCCCTCCCAAAATTAGAGATTCAAAACTTTATTACTGTATGCAGATCTAGTTTATATGAGAAATGTGGTCTTAAGATTCTTATTCTTCGTCCTTCTTCATATCTTTAATTGGTGTCACAATCATTCACTGCATCTCCGTGTGGTTTGCTTTTTTTAAAAAGAGATTGTTCTTCCTATGTATACAGTTGTAGCACAGTGGGACCTCATTATTAATTGAAGCTTCTGGATGATATAGCACAAACAGTAAATGGCGGTGAGAACATATATTTTCTATGCAAACAATCTAATTTTATAGCATTTTACAGGTAGACTCATGCTTTGAGGATTCAGTGACACTTGAGAAAATATGGGATAATTCTTATGCAAATAATTCAATAAACTGCATATCTTATTTGCATAGGTGTCCTGTTCAGTTACTGGTTACAATGTTTCAGACTCATTCTTGCATTCTTAAGCAGATGCAGGGGAAAAAAAAAGTTGGCAAACTGTTAGAAAGAACTGGAATATTGTTAATTTTGGATCTCTCCTGTCCATAGTTCTGTAGTGTAGCTAATGCTTTCTGAATGCCAATAGAAATAATCCCTGCTGAGCCTTCTGATGGCAAATGTAGAACACACGATGTGTTTTGTCTTTTTACTTTCCTTCATTGCTGATGTGCAGAAATAGTTAGTATATATAGCATTGATAAGCGTAAAGTCTGGTTCATCCAATGCAGTTTTGAAGTTGTATGCTATGTATACACTAGTAGAAAACTTTAAGTGGTAGGAAGTGTTTTCTTCGTCCTGTTTATGAAGGTGCATTCCACAATCAGTTTTTAAATATGAAAAAATTAGTTATCGCATACTAAGGAATTATGCATTTGTAAAGTACATAAAAACACTGCAAATCAACTATGCTTAATTTTAAGTATGTTTGATATGGAAATATTGTCAATCTTTGCCCCCCCCCCACTTACATGGATATGAGAATTATTAAACCAACATTGATCTTTGGTTTTTCAAAAGTGGCATGATTCTTGGAGATTTCCACTTTTTGGATGTCCAACTTGAAACTCCTTATAGAGGCACATTTGACAAGGATGTGTTCCCAYACGCTGTATTCTCTCAGCATTCTCTGAAGGTGAGGTTCCTTTAGATAGTCTCAAACTGGGCACTGAATTGCTCAAAACGACTAGTCAGTTCTAAATGTGATGTCCATGGAGTTGCACTTTATTTGAAGATAAGCCAAATGCCAGTAGGAAGTGAATTAAGGTTTTCTGAACAAAGTGCTTTGGCTGGTATGCCAGTTTCTCCTTCAGTCTATCAGAGAACAACTCTAAAAACCATTGAAGCTTGAGAGTTTTTCATTTGGAAATAGGTTGGAGCACTTGATGCAATCATCCAGACACTTCAGGCATAGTGGGAAAGGCTTCCCTTCATGAAGACCCAGGAAAGCTAGGAACAAAGTAAAATCAGAAGAAGAACTCAAACATCCTGTAGAGCACAGCTGATAGGAGCATAATGATGATTAAATTATCAGAAAAACTTTCTACTTTAAATAGTTAGCACAATGGATATTTCCAAGACTTTCCTTAGGAGGAAAACAAAACAAAACAAACCCCCCAAACAGAAAGGTAAATATGTTGCAAGATCTGAGAAACTGACACTGCTGTGAYTGTGACTTCTCAGCTGAATGTAATTCAAAGAATATTAATCTAGCTCTTCCATCTTTTATGAAGCTTACAACAGCAGGAAGAAAAAGAAAGATGTCAAAAAACTGATAAACATTAAAAATACAGGCTGCAAATGAACATGGATAATAGTAGCAGCAGATGTTCTGTTTCTGGTCAACAGCCAGTCACTTCTCATCTCTGTTTTCCTTGCTGTCTGTATCTTTTACAAGTAATTTGCACTTTAAATATTCTTGGAGTGGGGTGCACTTGTACTTTTACATGAACAGCCAGAAAAGGCTGTTACGGGTGAATTTTGTTGTGGTTTCTTTGCAATTCCTCCTTCTTCTTTACTTAGCTGAACGATGTTCAGCATTTTGTATACCTGTCTTGTGAAGCTGCATTTTGGAGGAATTGTCTGGTGTCATCCTTTTTATAATCCTGATTTGTTTCTTCTCATTCTCACCTTTTCCATTTAATCCCCTTTCTTCTTTCAGTTTTCTCTCTTGAAAATAATTTTTTTTTTAAACCAATTCCAATCTTGTCTCATTTTGCAAACCTTAAGCTCCTGATGAATCATCTAGTACCAGCATTATATGGATAAATTTGAGTAGAGATTGAGTAGACCTTGGTAGAATGTAACTGTGAATCGTGTTCTTTATCTGAATGCAGCATATCTGTGTTATATCAGATGTTGGATATAGCTGGGGTGATGCCTGCGTATGTAGGCATCCAGATTTAATTGCTGAAATTCATTTTTAAACTAAAACTGCATGTGTCATTCTCTGCTTGTTTGAAATGCAGCAGCCATTTTGCTTGGCAGAGGAGGTGGCTGTGAGCCATTTGCTCGAGGGTCCTTTGTTTTCCCTGCTCTCTCCACTGGATGGTTTTCATCTCAGGATATTCAGATTTTTTTCTGGGACAAGCTCCAGCTGGGTAAGGCCCTGATTCTCCTGTAACTGTGACATCCCACGAGAACTGGGTTCTTTGGGAATGATACAGGCAGATGTATTAGTGCAAGCAGTGTTCATAGACACGAGATTTTTCTAACGGATGAGTTAAAGGGAATCATTTCCTTCTTGTGTACCACTGGGGTCAAAACCTCTTTGACCTCAATTACTGGTTTCTGATTTCAAAGCAAAACTACCTTTCTGACATTACTCTGATGCTTTTAGGCATTTACTTGAAAGACACATTGCTAGGTTCTCTCGTGTGGTATTTAAATGTGTGTATATGCATTTTTCTTAGGCTCCTCGACTTGGGAGTACGTAACAGTAACATCATAGGAATGCTGGTTTTGTCTCTTGTCAGACCCAAGTTTTCCAATGTACAGAAATGATCAGCTGTAAAAAGGAACCTGAAGGGATTAAGGCAACCAAAAATTGTTCTCTCCACTCACACGTAACTACAATATGATGTGGAATAAAAAGTTTCAAAGAGGAGATAACTGATTTTTAAGTGCTCTGTGTTTTTCTTCCTTTTTAATCACATAATGTTACCACATAGAAATGGGCTGCCACCATCTTAGAATGGCGGCAAGTACATAGGTCCATGCTTCATCAGACTGGCTACTGGTACGTGTGTTATGTGAACATCAGAATGGAAGTCCAGAGTAGCTGACGAGAACTCTGGAACCAAGGAGTTTGTTCCAGCTCAGAAAGGAGGAGGAGGGGATGGTCAGATCTTTCAACACACTGTTAGACAAAAATTTTAAACCATGGAACAAAACTGTTTTCAAATATGTGCATGCATTATGCACATATGATTGTATGAGTATACAGTCATAACTACAATAAGAAAAGGTTGCATGTGCAAGAGTAAAGAAATAATGTAATTTATGGTAAGATTTCTTACCTCTTTAAGGAACCAACCTTGAAAACAAACAGCAGTCTTMCTGAGTGTTTGCAGATCAGAGCACCAGAGGATTAATTATGGAATGTATGAAAATTTGCATTGTGAAATAAAATGTGCACTGTTATTGGAATTAATTGAAATATGCTGAATTTTAGCAGCTATAGAATCTACTAATACACTAATATATTGAGAGAAAAATTTCTACACAGAATGCAAAGGATATTGTATGAATAATTACTTTTTTCTAGTTACCATGTGTCAAGAGATATATTACATTGGTACATTTGATTGTTTTTCTTAAAGATTATAAATATCCATGTATATATTTTAATTTCTTAGAGTTAAATAGTATGAATTAGTACTTAAATACTGGAAACTAGAAAGAGCGCATTTCCTTACTAAAACATTTTATCTCTGGAAGTGGTGTATGTGAAAGAGGCAAGGATCTGTTGCTTTAGCAATTTAAGATCTATAGATGTTGCCATTGTGTTACAGCGTGGGTGGACGAATGAATCCATGGTATGTATTTGCTTTGCTAGCTCAGCAGTGTTTTAGAGGAATTAATAATTCAGTACTTTTGACAAATAAAAAACTTTTCTTTCAGATCCCACTGTGAGTTAGACCTCAGGTACAATCCATAGTCCTTATTTTTCCTGTGAGAAGAAAACTGGGATTCTTGGCTACTATCAGGTGTAATATTGGTTTAATAGTGGATTTCTCTTCTCTTGGGATTGGCACATGGATACAGTCAGTGGAATAAGTCATTTCTCTCAATAGTGTGCTTCTACCTTGATGGCCAAGAGGCGTTTTTTTGTTGTTTTTTTTCTCTCCCATGAAAGTGCCAATCTGATGGGCACTGTTTGCCGTTAGCTTTCCGACTTCTGAAAGAGTGGCTTGGTCTCCGAGCCCCCTGAAGCTCTGAGACGAGCAAAAAGGCTGTTTGCTGACAGGGGGTGATTTGTCTTTTGAAGTATTTGTTGAAGTTCACACATGAAATTCTTTTTCCTCTTTGTTTTATTGTATTTGATTTTGAACTAAGCAGGCATACCAAAGTATAAATGGAAGGAAAAGAGGACAAAAACATAAAAAGTGTCTGGGGTTTTTTTTAATAATATAGAGGGATGCTCATAGCTCTGTTGCTTTCAGTGAGATCTCAGTGATTGTTACTATTTGTGGCAAAAATTACTGTGTCAAAAAGACATCTTTTATTACAGAAAGATAAACACCTAAAATATTAACAAGGTCTTAAATTCTGAAGGCAATCTTACATGCAACATTCATCAAATAAATGAGTGTTGAAAGCCATAGATGGGTGTCCAGAGTGCAGGTGTCTGTATCTATACAGCTGAGATGTGCAAAACTGCAACTAAACCAGCTTCATTGTTTTGTGCTTTTTAAGTCAGAATTGCAGCTTGGCTGGAATTTGGGCGCTGGTTATTAACAATTGTAGAACCATAAACTGTATGGGCTTGAGAGGAACACTGAGGTTAATTTGCATTTTAAAAGAAAATCTTCAGCTACATAGTTAAACTCTGCAAATACTTCAGTCCAAGTCCTGCATGCACTTGACGTGATTAACAGCCCTTTGAATTTAAGGGCACACACATGATTTCTGTTGTGGGTGTGTATTCGCAGGCCCTTGCTACAGACGGTGCCACCTCTGACACTTAGAGGGCTGTTTTGACGCAGTTACGTTATTGAGACGCAGGGTCCCCCTACCTTCTCATGATGTCTGTTGAGAATCAAACGTCTCAGACTGAATGTTGCCCTGTATAGGGGTTTACTTAAACAGAAGGTAAAAACATGTGACATGAARACATTATCAAACCTTCTACATAAAAATTGGTAGGGTGTGGGAATACAGTTTAGTTGACAGTTGCAATGCTTCAGTCTTTGTGGGACAGTTCCCAGCTTGTAGCAGTGGCCTCGCTGCTCTGGCAGGCGGAGGAGAGAGAGGGCACGGGGCACCGGCAGCTGGGGGTTGTGCTTACATATAGAAGGGGGAAAAACTGCGGCAACACAGAAAGAGAGGTGAATGAAGGAGTGTAAAATGGTTTATTTCCTATGTGAATATCATTGTAATCTGGACTGTTGTATTTTATCTAAAGGGTAATATTACAGCATAATAGGTCTAAAGAATCTTAGTTCACTGAGATGCTTACCATCTTAGGAAGCATGCAAGTTGTTAATCTTGGTTATATTTTTTGATAATTTTGATATTATTCTTACAGATGGGAGGTTTTGCATTCCATTTAATKTCCATTACATCTGTCAGCTCTCTACTCAGGTTCTCCTTAGGTATGAATTTTTATATCTGTAAATATATGTACTCTGGCCAAAATTGAATAAAAATATTTTCAGATGATTTTTAATAATTTTTATGAAATGTTTGAGATTATCCTTTCATAGTTGTTCCCATACTGTGATAAAAATAATACCTTTAAAGGAAATACACTTCATCAATAAGACATTRTATGGAGGGATTGCAGAGATCCAATTAAATTTCATGTTAACAGAAAATTTTGGGACAATAATGTGTAATTGTTTATTATTTCTTTGAAATGTTTTTCAGGTTCAACAAGTTTGAGAATAATTAAGTAGTAGGAGTGTAGTTATTCATAGCAGCTGGAGAGGAAAATACTACAGATATGCAAAATGTTTAATTTAAAATAATCTTAATAAGACTTTAACTTTTTTTTTTTTTTTTTTTTAAAAGGCAAAAGTCTTTAACTGCTTGGGCTAGGAACCATATGTATCATGTATTTAATGAATCATATTTTAAAGCTTTGAAAAGTTTGGCTTGGTTCAGAATTGTACAAATCACCATTCCGAGACATTGACCTAACTGACATTAAGAGGATTTTCTCTAACAGACCTGTTGAATGGTGTTACTGGAGGCTAAAGGCAGGTTTCTTCTCCAGTTCTCTAACTCCAAGATTTGAAGCCATGAATGGTGGAACTGATTTTGTTCTGGTCCCACCGTTCCTGTTTGCTTACTTCTGGCCATGCTATGGATAGTGCAGGACTAGGAAATGGGGAGATCCGGATGGGAGTGAGGAAACCTAATGGTGTATTGTCTCTGTGGTCTCCTGGTCCTGTCTGAAATTCAAACCATTGTACATATTAAAATAGCCTTAGTCCTACTTAAACACAATGAATAATCACAGCAAGTATTATTTTAATACAGTATCATCTTGTCATGTCATTTTTTCTGGCATATGCTGCTCTCCTGCTACCAGGGAGAGTTCACTTGAGGCAGTACATGTATTTAATCTCAGCTTGAAAAAGTTTATAGAAATCTTAGGAGTATTTTGTAATCTACTGTATGTGCATTGGATGTACTGTGATCTTTCTACATTTAATACTTCTCACATGGTTGCCTGCAACTGCAGGGGCTTTGACTCAGTGATTTTCAGTCCTGTGTTCAAGTACATAGGTATTGTTATTTCGAACTGTGATGACCCTGTTATCCTTTAATTCTTTGAGGAGAATCAATAGTCCCTTCTTTTTTTTTCARACAAATGCTACTATTGTGACAAAAAAAATAGAACCAGGCTGGGTAAATTCTTCACAAAGACAAGGTCATGATGAGTTGTAATTCAAAATATGTGATTCTTGGAAGAAATAAAGAGTTTAATCTAAAATTCGTTTGGTTGTTATGCAATGAGCAAAACTGATTTGTTACAAAATACCAACCTGGTATGCTGAATGCAGAAAGTTAAACCAAATGCTGGATGAGTTTCAGACAAAGAAATGATAAATGACTATAGTAAGAAAGCAGGAGAGCTAAAATAAGGGAACAAAAGGGACGGACTTGGTGGACAAAGTAATTTTTTTTTCCATTTTGTAAGGGTATATTTATTAATAAACATCTCCCAGAAAGAGAACTGAGTGCTGGTAAGAAATGTGAAAAAAATTAGAGAAAGCTATAGACACGTGGATGCAATAAGTTTAAAATTTAAGATCTACTTGTGGACTGTCTCTCTAGGTTTGTTCTCAGCTTCAAATACTAAATACCCTTTGCATTCTTATTTATAGAACAGATTATAACAGAAATAAGAAATAATAGATTTAAATAATACATAGTTTTACTTTATGGGCTGACAATATTTCTGATCCATTGATTCCATTTCCACAATCCTTATGCAGTTTTTTGTCTGGCAAATCTTCCATAATCTCCCATCAACTGGCTTTCTTTAAAATCTCAGGAACTAAATTGCTGTAACTTTTAACTCAGTGAATTAAACATAATTTATTCATTTATTTATTTTATTGATGTATTTGTTAATTGATTTGATTTTTCTGGTCAACTAGGAGTTAGCTCTCTGAGGATTTTATATCTTCGTTACTGCTGGGCATCATTAGGAATCCTTCATCAGGTAAAAGRAAGCAATATGAGTAATAAATTTTGTTTTTCAGTGTTTTGCACTTTGACATTCACTAGTTTGAACATCTGCTACCTGATTAGCTATTATTTTGAATACACTTTACTAGTCAAATTAGTAGAGAGACTGTCTTTGCACAGGTAAGGTAACTGAGTAACAACAATTGTATGTAGCGAAGAGGTACCTAAAGGGAGGAAATGTCTTCCCTTGTATTGGTCATGGTGCTTTGAGATCTCTACTATATAATTCTCTTGTCAGAGAGAAAAAAATCATTCTTAACATTGTGTCTATTTGATCACTGCGGACTTATTAGTTCAGCATCTCAGAGTTAGGTATCCATCTGGATGCATGAAGAATATAATAAGGGTAATACATACTCCTGTAAGACTAACAATTTTTTACATATGGCAGTCAGAATTTTTAATTCACAGATGAAATTTTTAGAAAATTTGTCTATATAATTTTGTCTTTGACCTTTCTCTAATTTTTCACCTAGTATTTCTTCTGTGTTGTCTTGCTCCTAACAAGAATGTATTGTGTGAAATTTGAGATTAATTGCTTTGTATTACAGTCATCTTGGAAATTAATTATATATGCATGAATATGTGTGTGATGAGATTTGGTGAACAAAAATGTTGTCGATATAAGAGTTAAGATTGGTAGTGGAGTGTCAGTTAAATTTTCAGGGTTGCATTTGTGTATGCTAGTTTTGCTTTTAGTTAAAATGATATGAAACAGTATATCTCCATCCTGAATTCTATTATCATAAATTTTTGGTTGAGAAATAATGGTTCCTAGTGATGTACTGAGAATGGTAATATATGTTAATTTATTCCAGTATTTTAAAACATATTACAAAATTCTTTACTACTTTTCATAATGTTAAACTGAGTCACTTCTTTTTAAGCCTTAAAATCGTAATTTACTTTGTATAGCAACTTTTGGAAAGTGACTTTGCTCCATATTCATCCCTAACCTAACTTGAGCAAAATGATCAGTGCAAGTCATTACAATGAGTGAAAGTGTAACCTACTGTAGCTTTGAACAGATCGGAGTGTTTTTTGAATCCGAGGTGATGACAGCCTGCAGGAGTTTAGTCAGAATATCACACTCGGTCACTACTATTCAGTGTTTTTCCTCTAACTGCAACATTTTGGAGTATATTACATAAAATTTTACATTTGTGTGTTAATCACATATGGCATCCTGAGTTCCTTAATTTTTTTAGGACATAGTGTTATTAGCTGGACAAGAAGAATGCAGGGGGATTTACAGATGGCATCGCAAATGAAAACATCTGCAGCAGTCAGCACTGGCTCTGCATTCTGTAATTAATCACCCTCTGGGAGCAAAGAGTTTCCTAAGTCTGGCTGTGCAAAATTTTCCCTGCAGTTTGTGTGGATAATTTTATTGGTCATAACAAATTGTTGGTGCCAAAAGAAAAGCAGGGAAGAAATACTATTTTTTAGGTGCATTTTGTCTGCACCTAATAATTCTGTTAATATTTCACTATTACAAAGAGAAGGATTGAGACAAACTAAAGTGCAGATTTTAGCAAAGGAATAAACCTTGTGGAAAGTACCCACAGCAATTTACTTTTAATTTACTGAATTCAATGACTTAGTTTGAGGTTCAAAGTCACACAAGACAGAGTGCATCTTGTGTCATTCTCATTTTGATAAGAAACCGTGTGGCATTTTGAGAAATGACCTGCTCTGTAATCACAATCAGAATATATAAAAGCTCTGTGATACAGAATTGTTTTCTTATTCAAACTGGACTCCTGTTCATAAGCTATTAAGTGAGCTGTGAATTTCAGCTGATAAAGTCAGGCCGAGCTTTTTTCGTGAACTTGTCTCAGGGTGTTGTTGAGAGTCGTATCGGCAGGATATTCAGGTGCACAAAATGTGAATTCTCTGGGGAAAATGTGAATAAAATGAATAACATTATATTACTCCTATAAGAAATGGTTTTCAGGAGTGATTCAGACATTTGATTTTCTTAGGAGGTGGTATTTAATGTTGCTGTAATCTTTGAAACAATATATTGTAGTAAAATGTAGTTACAGCATATGTGTGAACATCAGTGAATGTGAATAGAGACTGTATTAGTGAACTGGCAGAAAAATCAAACAAAATTCAGGGGTTGGTATTAAGCTGAGATCTGATCTGCCGTCTATTTGATGCAGTATAAGTAATTCCCCCTCAACTTCAGCAACATTTGAAAGAGCTGCTTGCTTCCTCAAATATTTTGATAATGCAAAATATTTCCAACTCTGTTGTGGCCAAGTTGCAGGTTTTAAGGCTAGTTCAATGCTCAGAGGTGTAGGAAACTGGGACATGTTAAAGGATTCTGCACATAAGCAAAGGTATGCATGCACCTCCAGGTTCCTGAAGGTGGACTAGTTGGTGCGAGACAGCACGCTATCTCAGGAGATTCATTTGATACTCTGTGCTAGATGACAGTCACTCGATGTTCATCCCTGATCTCCACTGTCCTTTTGGGCATGCCGTGCTACTGATTGTGTTGAAAGACTCTCTTTGTTTTCTAGAAGTGTGAGAAAATTTTCCTCGAACTTGCACTGAAAAGTGCACATCTTGATGTGAAACATGAGTAGATTGTTGTGGCTGTGCGCAAAATTAGCAAAGGAATTTTGTCTATGAAAAGAATCATTCCAAAAGGTGTATTTTTTGTCAATATAGATTGATACATATATATATATATTTATATATATATATGTATATATAAACAGCATATTTAAGAGCTAATTTTAGCATTATCAAGCTATCTCTACTGATGAGGCTTTCTTAGCTATGGTACTAAAACTACAAAGCTGTATCAGCAGGAATTAATCTTCCATCAGTATTTTGCTGATTCAGCAGGAAATCACACAGAATCACACAGAATCACTGAGGTTGGAAGGGACCTCTGGAGATCATCTAGTCCAACCCCCCTGCTCAAGAAGGGTCACCTAGAGCACGTTGCACAGGATYGCGTCCAGGTGCGTTTTGAATATCTCCAGAGAAGGAGACTCCACAACCTCTCTGGGCAACCTGTTCCAGGGCTCTGTCACCCTCACAGTGAAAAAGTTTTTCCTCATGTTCAGATGGAATTGTCTGTGTTTCAGTTTGTGCCGGTTGCCATGCTGAATAGGCAACGTAAGCAAGACACAGAAGGTATGACTCAGAAGGACAATTAGCCAATTTATATGATCTAAATAAAAGAAATGCAATGGCTCCTTAAACTGGAAAATTGCTTTAGAATCACTGTGTGAACTTCAGTTGGTAAATATATATAGCCCTTCTGGTTTTGGAATGTCTGGTTTAACTTCAATGTATGTACATATATAAAAATTTTATATTTGTAATAAAACAATGATACCTTCTCATAAGATGAAAGGATTTTCAAAAATATCAAAAGGAAAAATTTTTTTTATTATTATTTTGGAAAATGTCACTCAAGTACCTGTTCTTTAGCCTCCTGAAAGAAGACATACTACATGTCTTCCATCTTTCCCTTATTCTCCTTCTTTAAAAAAGAAATCCTTCATGGTGCAGGATATGGTCTGTATATCTTGTTTGACTGAGTCTATACAAAGGTGTGATTAAAAAATGGAAATTGCCATAGACTCCTGTAACTCAGTAACAGATTTTTGAATAACTTGAACTTTTAAATGTAAAAATTCCTCCTCCTCCTTCCACAGTTGGAATCTTCTTGAACAGAATTGCTCTTCTGTTTTGTATGTTTGGCACACAGGTGTGAATCTTTGTGCTGCTTACTTTTATCTGGCTTTTTTTCAGATTATTTCTTGTACCTACTGGTTTGTTGAACTATACATATTACCAGATTTGCTCTGTGGAGAATGGCAATATTTAGTCTGGCCCACATATTATTCTGATATAATAATTCTTCAAGAGACATCTAGGTTTTTTTCTTACCAAGCTGCATAGTAGATCTGTAGAAATCTCTGGTAAATGATATTAGGGCTCTCCTCCTAGGTCAGCAGTTTGCCAACAGTCTTTTAAAATGCAATTTAGATATTTTATTTTTCTGTTGGTCTGAAGATGATCATTGGAAGAAACTCTGTGCTTAATATTTTTTCATTCAAAATGTCTTCAGATTCCATAGCATAATCTGAAATTCACTGTCAAGGAATTTTCCCCTCTGATTTCCATTATGGCTAAGAACGATTATGATTGTTATTTTTGAATTAATCTGTTGAATAAAAGATGTATCATTAGTCATTTACTGGTGAGAGTAATACTATATTTCCAATTCACTAGTCTTTGGACAACAGTTCCTACAATATCACTGGAAATGTTTTGAAAAGTACTGTTGAATTAAAATAATTGCAAACAACACTTTGTATAGAATCAGGCTAAGGAAATCTGATATATTAATACCAAATATATTTATGATACATCAAGCAGAAATTTATTGAGCAGAATGGAAAAAYCTAGGCACAGTAGAATTTTGGAACTCTTTAGAAAAAGACTTACCAGATTGTTGAAAAGCCAGGACTGCATCCTCGCCAAAGCAAGCTTTGGCTAAGATGCCTTCCTAATCCATTGGAAGTTCCAGTTTCCAGTAATGAAATTAAAATAAAAACTTAAAAGAATACAAAAAATTGCAAAAGGAGTTATTAGCTGGAAATCTGTTTAAATAAAAATTAGAATGCTCAAGAAATGAATAGGGATAAGTAAAGTTGATGAGGCTTAAAAAAGAGAAAGAAAAAGAAAGGAGCTGTTCTTACAATATGAAGTAAATGATACAAAACCATACCAGGAATTATGTATGTTCCTTATCAGAAGTGAATGGGCGAATTGCAAATATTGTTATAAGAAAATACCAAGCAGATATTTCTATTTTGCTTTCTGGGGCGGTGGGGGTCCTGTTTTTATCATGTGAGAATGACAGATTTTTCTCCCCCATTGCTAGCCAAAGAAGAGGTAGAAAGAAAGCTGTGAGAAAGGCATTTCCATAGCTATGCCTTTCTTTCAATAAAGAGGGAATATTGAGTTTTAAAGGGCTGTTTAGTCCACTGTGGAAAGACCTCATTAGAACAAATGGCTATAGTTGGGTAAGCCACACAAATTTATATTAGACATGTTGTTTATGGAAGAATGTTTAAGCATTGGAACAAACTATCAAGGGAAATATTGGACCTTACATTTAATGTATTCAGATCAAAACTGGATCTTTTTCTGGTATGTAAGTCAGCTGAGGACAAGTTATGCTTTTGTTAAATATAAATTACTGACTTTAGTAGCTGGGGCAACCATGCCAGATTCTTGGGTGTCCTGGCTTGTGGCCTCTTGTATCTTCCACATTTGTGAAGAATGGAAAAATATTTGGTTTGGTGTTTCAGTCTCCTTCATGTATGTTGCTCTGTATTTTCTCCAGTATCGGGTGCATCTTAAAAGATGATTTCAACACATTTACTGACACATCCCTCTGATTTTTTTTTCCAATGCAGCCATGTTATCATTGTGTCTTACAAGCTGTTTATAGGTAAAGCACGAAGCGGATGAGCGTTCTGCGATGCTCTTTAGGCTTGTTGGAGGTCCTGCGCTTCATACACAGGACAGCCTAATGTTATGCAATGGCCTAATGTTAGGCAACTCGTATTTGTGTTTCCATGCTTCCCGGGTATCAGTACTTCAGGATTGATTAATATCCCTAAATTTAAACACAGTTGTCTTTTAATTGCACATACAGAGCCAAGTTGCCTTTTAAAACAATGCACTGGCAATATTTGGTATCCAGTGATGCTTTATGTGCAAGCATTGCCTGTAAGACTTTAAAAAAGCTCACTGGGACTCTCCCAGTTCCCCAGTTCCACCTGGAACACAGGGAAAAAGACATCTGTTTTTTCCATAGGCTTTGGATCAGTGTGGAAATCCACACAGTAATGTGAAAAGAGATTGAGCTCAACAAGGACACTGCACTTAGTGCTTCCATGCTGGACTCTACAGTATTTATCTACAAACTGTTGATTATAATGTGTAACACTGCCTGTGACTTTTAAAGAGTTACACAGTTTGGAAGAAATTTGAAGTTCATACAGCATAAAATAAAATGAAAACAAATCGTTTCCCTTCACTCACTCTCACTCCTCAGTTCTTGACTTCAATTCTGCACAAATTGTCTAATCAACAGTGCATCATTTATCATGGATGTGAATTTGAGAAACAATTGCAGACCTTTAACAAAACTCATCAGTTAGGGTTTCGGAGAATAGTCCAATATATTCTTGCAGTCTGACAAAATATGGGTCTACTACTTTCAATTTTCGCTTACCTGAGCAGTCTTTATTCTCATGAATAACGTTACTGAACTCAAGGAATTGCAGAATCAAGTGCTATATTAGTAAAGAAGTGTTATCTAGTGAAAGGCTCGGGAAAAACTATCTCTAACTGGGGATTTGAAACTCTGCTGAATGAAACGCTCGTGAACGAAAGCTCTTACTTGCTGCAGAATATATCAGCAATAAATACCATTTGAGAATGTAATTTACTTTGATCCCCTTCTGTCATCCATTTATAGTGTTGGAGGTTTTTGTTTTATGTTGCCAGAGTTTGAAATTGTAGCAGATGACTATCAGTACAGTGCATCCTAAACCATATGTTACTGGATGTCTATAAATTTCTGTTCTGATATATTTCTATCATTGCCATTAGGGTTGCAAACATCTTAGTGTCACTTTAGTTAATTGTAGAAGCTGAATGATGTTGTTTAACTTCTAGCAATGCAGAGGAAAATAGCACTTTCTTGCTACTATTATTCAAATTGAATTTTTAAGCTGAACAGTAAAAAGTCTTTACTTCACAGCATTTTTACATATAAACTTAAACCAGGTGCTGAACTGTGACATCTGGAACAAAAACTGATACGAGCAGGTTGCTGAGCTTGTCATTTGAAATGCACTGGGCATTCTGAGGCTGTAAAGCCATACAGTATTAACCAACCCCTTTTCAGTGTCAAGAAGGTAATTTTTTTTTGGTTTTTGAAGTTACTTATTGATGCATTGACTGACTTCTGATTTACTTAATGTGAAGGAAGCATTCTAAGTAGATTTTTTCTACATAGCAGTGTAAACAGCCTATCTCACTTCTTCATCTTATTCTCTCACCATTTCTTCCTTCATTTTATAATGAAGGAAATACTGTGGATTGAGGAAATTAACAGTAACTTTTAGATGTTATATTTGTGTTGACTTTTGACAATCAATCTTAGCTAAGCCATGTGAGGAAATAAAATATTTCTTTCAGTTTTTTTCTCTTACATGTCTTTAAAGAAYGTGATAAGCCTTACTCTCCTTTTGGTCAAATCCAGAACTTGCTAGTGCTATTTTTGTATTACTTATTTTATAGACCAGCACTTCCAGGACACCCTTGGTATATTCTGTGTGAAAATGCACTTTCTTCAGATTTTCCACTTAGTTCTTCTCTAGAAGAGAACCCGCTCTTCTAAGAATGGGTCGATGTTGAGGTAAAGAGGTACCTGAGGAAGTGGCTGTATGTATGCTTGCAATAAAAAGTGGACTAAGAGGATTAGTATTTCCTAATAGTACTGGTTGCTTCTATACAATCCAAACTCAAGTTTTGTTTTATTTCATTCTTCATGAAAAATGAGTGAATTATCAGGTCCATCTAGCAAAAACTTTCTGGTTCGATACAATAATTTTCAGGGATTTAGTTTAAGCAGTAAAATGAAAGTGCTACTTAGGAAGTAAACTTCATGCATGCTTACAAATCCATTAAACTTATTTTCCTGATTTTTTTTTTTTTCTCATCATTTGTCCAGTCACCAGGCTTCTACAGCTGAAAGGAAAAAATGTTTTGAATGTCAGTGCAAAGACAAGTGTTTTTTGAGGATCAACAGAACTGTGTTCAGCTTTTACATTGCTTGCTTGATATTGTAAACCTTGATGATGTTCACACTTAAACCTCATTCATGAGTTAGGATTTTGCCATTCTTAGGGGTTACACTGAGAGGCCTCTTCACTCTTGGTAAGTTCATCATATCTGGAAGACAAAAATGGAGAGATGCCTGGTGTGTGTAAGGGTACTAATCTGTATTTGCCATTTTCTASTTAATTAATCCTAACAACATAGGACAAGGTTCCTCATCCCTGTCAAGATTGGCAGAAGGGTACCATTTTTTCAGTTTGGATATGACAGAAGCATTTATGGACTTTATTTTTGTTGCCAGGTAGTTTCAGTGAGACAGTAATAAGACACTGTTGTTGACCCTGACACCTTCCGAAAACCATCATGCTTTTGAATGGAATGAGCTGCATGCCTRTTTTGGTATACTTTTGTACATTGAAAGATTTTGCATTTTTGCCTCCATGGCATTCTTTACTGTCATAGTTATGATCTGAAGAAATGCTCAAGCCAAAGTTTCCTCTGTGTGAAAGAGGTGAAACGTTGTGAAACAAAGACCTTGCTGAAAGGTCATTTTCCTTCGGAGCGGCTTGTGATTCTGTTCTGTCATCTGCTAGAGGCTGGATTTGTGACCTTTCCAGGTATTCTGTATAGCTCGCCATCTTGAATGGGTACTTTTGGAGAAGGTAAATGTGGTAATGATGATTTTTATTGTGATCTAGTTATTTATTAATTTTGGATGTAGCTGGTGATAAGTTTAAGTAATTTGGTGTAACTGCAGCTACTGTATTTTTTTAAATCATTGCCGGAGTTTAGGAACAGTACTAATTTTCCTAAGTAAACTGTGCTTCACTATTGAAACAAATGCAACCCCCTCCCCCCACTAAAACATTAAAGAAGTGCAGGATACATATCTTAAGGGTGTAGAGACCAAAGATAGGTTGCACATACTGAAAAAGTTAACACAGCAATTCCCCAATGTATAAGTTGTGTGCAGATCTCATCAGATTCACATGTAAAGATATGGCATAGACACTGGAAGGTTATCTGTGTACAGCAACAAAAACTACTACTGTTGCCCACCGATTCACGGATGAAGTGGCTGCTAGGTTGTTACTGCTTCTGAAGTAATTCATGCTGTGCATAAATTGTGCTGTTTCATCTGGTCCTCTGGCTCCAGAATGAGCTGTGAAACTTTTTCACCTTTTCTCCTTGATCTAATCCCAGTAGGTGCTGCTTTTTAGAAGGAAGCTCCTTCAAAAGAATGGCGTGATATAGCATTGGTTAATTCCTTTGCTCACATATGCTTATTTTCTTAAGAAAGCAAGCAAGCAGTTATGAAGTCTACCTAAAAGGAAACCTAACTGGATCACACTTTCTGCCAGCTGGCAGTTTATCAGCAGAATGATTGTTCTTTGATGATGTATTTAATGTAATGCATTATCCAAGTGCTGTCTCCCTAGTGACATACTGCTGTAATGCATCACACAGCCATAATGCATCAAAGCCTTCCTCACTTTGATGATGTAGTATAATCACCAATGTGCTTTTGTGAACAAAAGAACAGTGAGCATTCATTAAAGGAGATAACATAATTCTACTGTTTAYGAACTGCTTGCAAATGCAGATGACACACAGTTAGTGCATATCCAATTTTTACTTGAAAAACAAACTACATAGTACTGTCAATGGCTTTTTAAATTTACTTAAATGTGCTATTCAAACTAGATCGGCACGATGATTTGAATACCTTCTGCTCCTACTCCTTTTTTAACACAGCAGGTTTCAGTTAAATTCTGCTAAACCCTGTTTGTCACAGGGTTGCCCTAGACATACTGCATTGGACTGTTTCAGTCAGCCTTTTTTCAGATACTTTGTTCTCTGTTTTGTATGCTAGTCAGAAAGCTTTCTCTTTGTTCTGTGCTTCCTTTAAAATAAACATATTTTATCTTTTGTACTTTCTCCTGTGTTCTTATAGGAATCATAACTGGGTAATTGCTGCTCTTTAGCCATAGTGTTGTAAGAGATGTAATCGCATCAGATCTAGTAAGTGATTCTGTAATTATGTTTCATTTATTGTCTTCACTGAGACATAGTATGAATATGCATAATCTTGCCTTCCTTGATGAGCTGTTTGACCAATTTTGTTTTATAATCAATAGCTAAAATGAGAAGAATCAGAAAATTTTAAGACAGTGGACCATATGTTCCTATTTTGGACATCAGTATTCCAGTGGGGCAGTAGCGGAGAGAAGGATTATAAGCTTCTAATGAGTGCCTAGGAATATATTGCTGTGCAACTAAAGAAGAAAGTGAAAATGTATGATAGGGTAAAGAACTTAAAATACACACCTCCTAACATACTATCTATCATCACAGTATGCTTTAAAAAAAACAACAAACACAAAACAACCACCTGTCTGTGCATGGGGAAAAGTAAGAAGACAAGAGAAAGAAGTGATTCTAATCATTGAACCCCTATTGGGGTTTCTGTCAGAAATTTGAGGCTAGATTTTGCAGAGCTCTTAAATTGTTTAGATGTTACTGAATTCGACATTCTATCTTTCTGTGCTACTGAACTGTTCAGTCTGAAGGCTATTGCTAGAAATAACAATAGAGAAGTTTTCTGGCAGCCATTGGTGTTCTGTTTCCACTGGGTGTGTGTTAACCTATCTCTGCTGAACCCTTTCAATGAGGAATTTGAAATAGAAAGGATGAGGTAATATTTTAAGAAAATGATAATATAAGAAAGGATTGGCATAAGTTGCATGATTTACTATTGTTGGATTTTAAATTCAGTGTCCTGCAGCCTAATAGCATTATTTCTTAATAAGTCAAAGTCCAATTTAAGTCAAATTGTGGTGCTTGGAACACCCTCTTTAGCATACATGAAAACCTGTATGCACAAATAATCAAATAGATGGAATAGCCACTTATCTGCATTCAAGATTGCATGTGGAAACACAGAATTTTTTCCTGTTTACTGTTCATACAAGACAATATTCTTGGTCTACCAAGATACTCTTAGTAAAGTTTTGTAACTACGATAACTCTCCTGCTTTGTTTAGGATTTGTGAAATATTGTTTGGGAAATGTTATTTACGAGTCAGCATATTTAGTTTTACTATGCTTTTAAGGCAGTTTTTCCTCAGTTATATCTGCAATAATTAGCTTGAATTTTAGTATTTATTCGAGATCTAAAAGAGTTCTTCATCTATTGTCTTCAACAATGTCTTCTGGGGCCAAAGTTCTCTCTCAGAGGGCTCCAAGAAGCCTGCACCCTTCAAGCACATACATCCTTTTTCAAGCACATACATCCTTTTTCCAGGTAAGATACCCATACATTATGACACTTAATGCAATAACCCGCGTGTTTCATCCTGTTGGTGTTCTCTCCTTCTTTGAATGGATGGATGTGTTTCTCAAAGTTTTTTTCTATGTTCAGTGGTCCTGTTCACCTCTCTTCCTGATGTTCTTTCTTGGCTTGAAGGTYGCAGAGATAGGCTTCTCCTATCTGTCACTAAACCTGATCATTTTATTTAGTCCTGGGGCTCTTCTTATTATTCACTGAAGCTCTCCTTGCTTCAGAGAAGTAAAGAATGTTTTTGTGCTGGGCAGAAGGGAATATATATTGACATTTAATCTCAAACTTTGTATGTGATATAGTAATGTTTTTAAGGGCAGATTTTAGTTATATAAATTCCATTGCCATATCCTGTCTTCATGATCTTTCTTACATGCCAGAACCTTACTCAGTAGGTGCTCCATGCATTGTAACCTTACATGTTCAGAACTGGGGCCAGAAGAGAAAAATAATGCATTTATATTTATAACAGTAAACAAAGCAACATAATGGGATAAGTTGCAGAGGACTTTTAGAGTCCCAACAGGTTTTGCTCCATTTTTTCCTCTTAGTTTAAAGATAGTTGTTGTTTTCGAGTTTTGCTTTCAGTTGGAAGAAGTTTAGAATCTCAGAACTTACAAGGACATTCCTTCTGTTCAAATAGGCATTTTAAAGTGATAACAGTTTTTTTAGAGTTTGAAATGTACACATTTATTTGCATATACTTCCTAACTCATAAATGCAGATTGCTTATGTGTCTAAGCAAATTAAGGATTATTACACACAATAGGAATAGCATCTGTTCATACTAATACCTGTTCTGAATATCTTGTCCGTTTATGCTCAGATAACTGGTGGATATCTGCCTCATGGTAGATTTTCCATATGGTATCATTTTGCACTTACATGACAGCAGAAAAAGCAAGAATTTCCCAATTTGCAATTACTATGATATTTTATTTTAAAAATATATGGTTTTGACTATATTTTTATATTGCTTTAAGTCTGAATAAAGTGAATCTGAAGTAAAAAAAAAAAGTAATATGTGATATTACTCTTTTAAAAACTATAATACAAACATAAATGACTGTGGTTCAACAATTAATGTATTTTTGGTAACTGTTGAATACAACCCATGTTCTTTTACTTCATGAAGGTGATTATGTTTATTGTTTCTTTATATGATTATATTAATGTATATGTTTTAATGATGCAAAACAATGGTAATTGTAAGGCCTGATCAGGTTTGTGAATATATACTCATATTCGTTTATATGTTGTTGTCAACATATACTTTCTTGCCATAGTTTTATTGTCTCATCAAAAATCCTTGTTGGAAATACTGCGTAGGTCTTGGTAATATGCTACATATTGTCAGAGTTTGTATTTGAAGGAAACCAATAACAATCCTAGGCTTCAAACACAATATATGAAAATGCTTGTGATCTTATTACTGCAGTCAGTCATAGTTTTATAATTTTTCAAATGTCCCTGTCTTTCCTGCTCAACACTATTGATCTCAGTTGGCGGGATTGCTCATTCTGGCAGTCATCTATGCAAATTTGTTTTGTTTTTGTTTTGTTTTTTTAGTAATGGGAAATGCCTTTAGTTTTTGTTTTTGGCAAAAAGCTGATGAGGAGGCATGACTTCTCTCTCCACAGCTTCTGTTGCAAGTGTTATGCAAAGCAATCAAATTAATAAGATTTGTTCACAACATTATTTTGACTAATTTGATAAAAACAAAGAAAAACCACTTTCAAATATCACTTATGCCAGGAAATTTTATCCATTTGGATAAAGTATGTAATTTTGAGATATTTGACATTTAAAAATGCATTAAAAGTCTCTAAATCCTATTCTACTTATACCAATCATTAACATCTATGCTAAAAACAGACATAATGGTAGTGTACTCTTTGGTAGCATAGCCATTAAAATAATACAGTTTCTGTGTTGGCCTGTTCTCCAGATACTACTTAATTGTCTAGTCACAATGAAATTCTAATCGACTAAGTCACACAGGTGTAGAAATGCTCTTCTAATATTCTACAAGAACAGCATTTGTCTTGTCCTTTTTCTGTGTGTGCGCATGTACATTATGATGGCCTTTCTTCAAAAATATGGCTATGTAGTGCAGGAGTAACCACGCTTAAATGCATGCATTTTATTAGGAAACAAAAACACCTCTGCCATGTTTCCATCTTTTTTATTTTTTTTCCTACCAAGAATAAATGAATGAATCAGATTCATAAGGACATTTGTGGAAAGCAAATACTATGTTTTCATAGTCTAACAATTTTAAGCAGATATTGATGAATATTCATCCTGTATGGAGGATAGAGTGGGACACAGCTTGATGCCCTGAAGTCCTTTTCAGTGTCTGACAAACAGAACTGAACACCAGAAGGAAGTGCACTTATCCTGCATGAGTAGGATGTGCAAGTACAGTGCAGACATTTACAATATACCCTCATTATTTATACTCTGCCTCTCTAGAGCTAGAAGGCAAGCGGATCCAGTTCCTAAAATAAAATTTACTTGCAGTGGCATTCCTTGAGTCTCTCTTTTAAATATATTCTGCACTTCATCTGTTGTCTGGTGATACCCTTTCCAAAATATGTTGCAGTATAAAACATGGTCAGGGTTACTGATTATCCAAAGCTGAATTAAGAATGGCTTTTCTGATGACATTTCAAATTTCAACAAGCTTCAACAAACTCCAGCTTTCAGAAACTGCAGTTGGAAATTCATTAAGCAAACACGTAAGACTGCAGATCAGGTTGTGCCAATGCTAAACATCTCCATTGATTCCATGGGAGAACTGGCTCAGATTTTTATATATGCCAATTTTTAAGGGTGAATTACTGAAAAATTTTAAATGTACCCCCACATTCACTCTTCTGTACACTAGGTTTTATGCTGGCTTTCAGTATATGCATATAAGCATAAAAGCTATACCTGCAAAGAAGTCATTGGCAATAATCTGGTATCTCCATTTTCTGCTGCTTTTCCTGTGAGTATTTCCACATGCATGTCAAAATTAAAGCTTCATGGAATTCTTTAAAAGAGAAAATAAAGCAGAAATTAAATACAATAATTTTTCTGTTGCCAGTAATGGAGTGATCTCTGTAATAGTGGACTGGAAAGGGAATCAAAGCAACCCTTGCATTTGTATCAGTTCTTAAAACTGATTGCAAATGGAACTACTACTGCAGCCTGAGTTTCCTGGATATATCTGGACATCAGCGCTTATCATTAGCAGCACCACCTTTGTAAACTTTTAGTTGCTTCATTCACATGAAAAATCTGGAAGTTACAAAATAGAATTGAAAGAATGATAAAAGAAATCCGAATGGGAAGGTTTTTAATGCTTTTTTTTTTTTTTTTTTTTTTAGAAAACTTTCCACAAACCTTGCTATTTCGTGAATAAATCTATGAACAAGGCTTCAGACCATGGACAGTTCTAATGAAATATAGTAACATAGTTGATTATCCCAGTGATTATTTGTAACAGAAAAGAGATGATGAGGCATCCTACAGGGATAAAAATGAAAATTGTAGTTGGAGTGGAGGGATGTGAAGGAATAGGAATTAGTGTTTGAAACTCCCTGACCCACACCCACCCAGTTCCTAACTGCTTCTTCACTGCAGTTTATGATCTTTTCAGATGCTCTAAATGAATTATCATTTGCAGAAGTTAGAGCAGGAATCAGCAAGTTAAGTCTGGCTGCTAGGTAACACAATGTTACTGAGTAGTTCTGGGGATGCTGAGCAGTTTATATAATTCAAGTCACTGTGAAAAATCAGAGAAAGATTTAACAGCTGACGAAAAACAACAGCATTTGATTGAAGTTATTTAACCTTTTATGTCCATTTTTCATTTTTTTAAAATAACTGTTTTTTCAGTCTAAGATTATGACTTAAGTTACAATAAAAGTGACTTCTACTCCAAAACAAAGAAAAAGCCCCAGTAAGCTCTGTTTCATTCTATACCGAATTCTCCTTGTCGGGACAAGAGGTTCGTGGTCCTGACTTTAATTAACTTGCTTATAACTGTCTCTTGTTGATTTGCTCTGATTTGGGAGAAAATTTGGCTTGGTGTCTTCTTCCTCTACAGGAATGGGTCTTGTGGTAAGGACACAGCAGTTCAGTGTTGATATTTGTTCTTCCCTTTTTTTACATGTCACAAAGCTAGCAAAATGCCTGTTTTCTGTTATCTAATTATTTAAGAAGAAAAAATATATAATATATACATGGGATTTAGAGGARAAAATAATTTTATGTACATCAATCTGACATCCTGCAGCTAGCAGTATTATTAGCAAAGTAGAAGATACTGATAATATCTGTTAGCACATTTATGTGTGTATATGAACAAAAAGAATATAGAGGAAGAAAAAAACATTTTTGCAAGCTACAAATAGTAATAGAATTTAGAATTTTAGACATTTGGTAGATCATATGTTACCTGTGTAATTTTCTGAAATTGCATGTGCATCTTCCTCTGTGTAACTTCACTGTCAAATTCAGAGTTGTTCCTGAGTTCCTGCAGATATAAACTCTACTGTTATAGTTTATCATGTTTCAGCTCTATCATTGAAATGTCCCTCTCCCTCTTGTGCTTCTTGAGATCTGTTCAGTTATTTATCTTCTCAGCTGCTTGTGGTTGAGTGCCTGGGCATACCTGCTGACTTCTACAGTGCGTTCCCCTCCTTGGCTTGTGTTCCATTTACTATTTTGGGTAAAACATATTCTGTAAGTTTAAAATTGTCCCCATGAATTGTTTTGTCTACAGAGAAGAGATGATATGGATTCTGTTAGAATTACTAAAACTTTCTGCTGCAGAAAAAGACTTGATTTATTTAAAGGAAAACCACTGCTACAAAACTACCACAAGGAAAGAACTAATTTTTTTCTTCCTGAGCAAAGGGAATTTTTGAGTGGCAAAAAATGCTGCTGGATCTGACTGTGGTTATCCTTTCTGCCCGCATCAGGCCACATGGAAGGTTTATCAGGGAAAACATTGGAGTGCATGGCTCTCTGTGGGTAATTCAGATTACATTAGAGACCGTTGAGCCCTCATCATGTTCCCACTCCTGAAGTAAAAAAAGCTGCCTGCCACAGGCTTCTCCATGCCAAGCATAGCYTTTTTCCTACCCCCACAGCCTTCTTCCAGATATCACTATTTCAGATGTTACCATATGCCATGTTACTCCAATTATCTATCTGCCTGTCTATCTATCTGTTTGTTTATTTACTAGCAAACATTGTCTGGAGCTATGTGAAATGCTTTCAAGACAAGCCAGGAATTTTTATTGCTTTGTATTCCTTTAAGCCTTCTGTGTGCTGAGAGGGAGGAGTGGGGGGAAGCCATATATTAAAAGAGCTGGCTATAGGTACAGCATTCTTGAAACAAAAGTACTTTTGAAACAGGTTCTCGCAAATTGTTACGAATTTTAAATTTATTTTCTCAGAGTGAAAATACACGAATATATCTATGAGTGACTTCTATACCCCAAACCTGAAAACTTAAATTCTGTATTTTTATTTGAAGAATCTGAATTTTGCAGGGATATGAAATTTAGAAGGGAAGGTTAAGATGCCTGTAGTGGTAAATACATAATATGATACAACATAAACTTTGTTTTCTGCTTTAAATTTATTGTATCAAAACAGTTTTAAGGCATAAGGTGAGCGGGGGAAGACTTTTCATTTTGCAGAAAAAGGGGGGAATGACTGCAATTTATGTTATAGTTAGACAGGAAAATGATTTTAATGAGTTTATGATTTTTCTTGCACCCTTAGCTTTTACACTTGTGAGTTTGGAGAAGTATGTTGCATAACAGATTTTTCCTTTACATATAAACTGTGCATTTTCAAGAGGGAGGGGGAAGTGTAAAAACAAAAACAAAACCCAGAAACAAACAAGCCCCCCCCATCCATACCTTAAACTATTTAGCTAGACTGTGCCAAAACTGTATAACCAAATTACATTCTTAATCCAAAATGTACTGACTTCAGTATTTTTCCTTACCTCAGGAGTTTGCTTCTCTGCCAACTCCTACAAACTCCCCAGGAAGGGCCACCTTCCCTTCACAAGGAAGGGCTACCACTAGTAGCAGCTCTGCTATGTTACTTTCTAAAAGTGCAAAATAAAGTAAGAGCTCCTTCACTAGGGCAAAATAGCTAGTCCCTGCACTTTACATTCTTGAGTTCCACGTACTGACCCCTAAAGTAGTGCCTGAGCTGTCAGAACTGGGGAGGTACAGAAATTTATTTCAGTGGGAATTGATGGCTTGACTATTTTCTCAAGAAATCAGGTCACTTTAAAAAATATTTTAATATATGCTTAACAGTCGRTGTTCAGAGATCTTTTATTTAAAGTTCTGGAGAAAATGTCAAAGGCTAGAGCAAAATTTTTATTTTTGACTGTCTGGCTTGCTACATTAGACACCAAAAATGGCATGCCCAGTTTTTAAAAAGACTGTAGTGAATCTTTATTCAAGAGTTTTTCATTGTGTAACATGTTTTATAGTCTTTATTTCTGTGTTTTTTTACTCTCATCTGCACTCACTCTAAAGATGTTAAAAAAACTCCTGATTTTTCAAAACAAACATTCCCCTTGTTTAAAATTTAGAGACTTATCAACTGATAAAAAATTGAAATAAAAATAATTACATTTTCATATGGAAAATTTTAGCCTAGAAGATAGACTTCATAAAATTAAGAACAACCACATTCTTTGACAGAAATGTATTATGTTAAAACTTTCCTTTTTCTAAAGATAATATTTACCATTTACTTTATGTATGTGCATATTTTAATGTATATTTTAGAATTTTTTTAACCCTTTGAGTTTAGCTCCAGCACACTCTTGCATGAAGTAAGTGATGTTGACTAATTTATAAAGTAGTTTCTAAAGACTGGAAGCAGACTGCAGAAGCGAATAATTTCTATTTATGAAATGCATTATATCATTGTGATATTAGGCCGAAATATAATTATTTTATCTCTAGAGTTTGGCATAACATCACTACAAAACAAGATTGCAATCAAGAACAGCATTTATCAACAGCAAAATTAAAATCTTATTTAAAATGTTAACTCTTTCCTCTGTATCATCTGTTCTTTTTCCTAATGCGATGCATTATTCTACAGGTTTATTACTCACCTTCTAACTGTTCAAATACTGAGTAGCTGCAGATCTTATTTTTCATATTTCCTCTTGATGTTGAACAGGCATCTGGTGTGGTAGTATTTTTGATCATTAAATGGATCCTCTTTGCTAAAAACTGCAACCCACTGTAGGAAAGAATTTGTATTCTCCTGTATTACCTAGTTAAGTTTGTGGAAACTATTCTGAAATAGATATATGTTATCTTATTGGTTATTCCATCTCTTGATATACTTTCTTGTTCCTATACTTTCCTTATCTTTAGTTCGTCTGAATGATTTCTCCTAGTTTATTTTGTTGTGTTTTTTCTATATTCATTATTTTGAAACATAGCACCATTTTTTGGCTTTTCAAAAATTGTCTCTAAATCTTCAATGTTTTCAAAAATGAAACCCAAACCCCATAACACTCCTTTCTTACTAGAAACAGAGCTTTACCTTGGATTCTAATGCATCTTGAATGCAAATTAAGATTTCTGGTCATTCATGAGCATCCAGCAACTTTCTCCAACTTCTTTTCAATATGTTCCCTCTGCTTTTTTGTCTTTGTTCTTCTTGCTGTTCACATTTTTTGACCTTAAGGTGTAGACTAAATAATCTTTGGAGTGAGGAAAATAATTCCTGAATGTTGACCTAGCTTTATCATTTCATTAGAGAAAAATTGTCAGGGTGAGGGTTATCACTGTACTGAATAAGAATAGAAGATGTGTAGCTATGCTGTAACACACAAGGATGTCTTGGCAGCATACCACTGGTTCTTCCGAAAGCATTTATGTGATGGCATTACATGTGGTACCCAGGCCATATGAGCAAACTCTTTTTAATACACAAACCTCTCATGGGAGGGAGAGTCCACTAGTAGCCAAGATCTGAAGGTACAGAAAGAATACATGCTTCCTAAGCATTTTAGATGAATAGGAAAATAGTAATTGGTGTTTCTTGGTAACCAGAAAAACAGCTGAAAAATTAAAAATATCCAACTCTAAAACAATGTCTGCAGATGCTCATCATCAGTCTAAACTTGTGGCAGTTCCTACTTCCAGGGAAAACTGTCATTTTGCCAAATAAATAACAAGTAATAAACATTGAAGAATGAGTTACAGAAATCCTAAAGTTTATTTTTTATCACTCTCTGCATCATCTAATAATAAATTGACATTTGTTAAATTCCAAGCTTATTCAATATTTTTTCAATTCCTGTTCTCAGCATGAAATAGTATTTCATGTGCAAAGATGACATCTGTTTGTTTGCCATTATTATATACAYTGAGAAACAGCTGGTTTGGTTTATGTTTAAGTGTTGAGGTACATTGAATCTCACTGTCTGCTTTTAAACTTCAACTATATCATATTGGAAGGAGAAGGTTTACAAGCAGATACCATATAGTTAAAGTGATCATGATAATACATCATATAGATAAGATAACACAGGCACAGAAGGCTTTAGTGCAGTGGAACTCCGAGAGTAGAGTCAAGTATTATTGCAGATAAATGGCTTTTGAATAAGGGCTTTTTGTAATCCTCAGGCTCCATAGCCACCTTCAGTTGTAACGGTGAGCCTTTGCTGGAGCTGTTTTATTGGTGTTCAGTCATCAGTGGTAAATACAAAATTCACAAGCTGGCATGGAGTAGAGAGAATCTGGCTTTGAGCATCATAGAACATCATACCACAGGACAGAAAGTTTGCTTGTCAGGTCTCAACTTTTTCTCTTGTCCTTTCTGTTGCTTCAGCTGCTGTGTGCTGTTCTTCACACTGTTGCTAAGAAGGCTACTGCAGGATCTGTTTTCTCTTCCTTTCTCTTTGAGTCTTCTTTCAGACCCGCCTATAGATGCTGTTTGTGATACAAGATCAGGAGCTATGTCTATAGCAGTAATAGAATCTGTTCTGTTGTTTGACTCACCATTCAGTTGAAGATGGTGTTGCTCCACAAACCAGGTGATTTAAGCAGTATCGCTGAGAAGGATCGGGTGATTTCAGAACAGTCACTGAAAAGGTAGTGTGTCAAAATGAGGAAAAATTAAGGTCCATTTCAGAGTTTTCACAGCATACATAGATTAAATGGAAGAGGGAAACATTGAGCCCATTGATTCCAGCGAGACCTGGGTATGAAAACAGTCAGTTTACAGACCTGTGTCATTAAGAGAATACTTGGGCTGTCTTTAGTTGTCAGTGTATCATTCCTTATATTCATTAGAGAGAGGAGAAAAGTAAGTGTATTAATGGCATTGTCATTTGCCTGAGAGGGGAAAAAAAAATCCCTTTGTAGCTGTGACAGAAGTGGAATATTGGAACCAGGCACTTTGAGAGGTGGGATACCTTCCTTACGGTTATTTTCAAGGTGATCCTGGTCATTGCAGGGGAATGAATGTGAGGTTCTGGTCACCCCTACACTTCTAAGGCTTGGCCAAAGAGAAGAAACTCAGTGCATTTGGGTGGCACAATTTTCTCTACCCATCTACCCTTTCTCAGCCCACTATAACCTAGTAGGATGGATCCTTTCATCTTGTCTGTCTTCCTCTTCACCAAGCACTCTTCAAGCTATCTTCCATTCTGCCTGTACCCTAGAGCAGGAGCTGGGAAATTATGAGAAAGCAGCCTTCCTCTTTGTTGCCCAGCTGCATCCTGTTTAACAAAATCAGAGTGTACAGTACTCTTAGAAAAACCGTTAACAATCTGTCACACATGCAGACTTAATTTTCAGTTTTCTTCTCACCTCAACTCCATGAAGCAGGAGGAAAAAAAAGGCACTGCAAACCACTTATGCATTTTACTTAAAGCAGCAGAAATACTACCTGTGAGTTAGTTCAAAGTAAAGGATGTGCTACATGATGCAAATAGAAGGGGATAAGTGAAAAAGTATTTAAAGACTGATTATTTTAAAATTACAGGAAAAATAGGTGCAATAAATGAGTGTTTGGATGTTGGAAACTGTTATGTTCCATATGTAAGCCTGAGTTGTGTATGATAAAATAAAGGCATGCAGTGACATATTTTTCTCTCTACAAGCTTCAAATTTTCCTGTCATGAATTTCAATCATACAGAGCAATTTCTAGGTTCCTTTGTTCCTCATATATTCACAGCACTTTGCCATAGATGTAAATAATGATTCCCTTTGCCAGATTCTGGACTTATAAAGATATTACAGTATTTAATTAAAAAGCTATGTGAAGAGTTTTTTTGTATATATGTATGTATGTGTGTAAAATTCCTTTATTAAAGAGAATATGTACAGTAAACAACACATGGAAGTCAAGAACGGTGGAAAAATAAGTCAGACAAACACTTTTCCTTCATTCAAATGTTGCCACAAAGCAGTCAAATCTGGCTATAGAATAATGTAGTCTGCTAATCAATGATTTCTTCTTTTTTAAGAAATCATTGCTGGATATCAGCTAAAAACAGGTGCAATGGTCTGAACTATGGGTTTAATGGCTGCATTTATTCTTAATCTTTCAGCTTGAAGATATTGACTGTGTAGTGGCTATATAAATTTTTACATGTAGGAAGAAAATCATTTGGTATAAAATCCATTAAAAAGAAATGACTTGCTTCAGAACATGAAGCTATCCCTCATTCATGATTCCTACAAGGCTCCTTGGCAGAATATTTAACTTGAATAACCTCAGGTTGGTTAGTGTCTTTAATACTAACCTGCAGCTATGAACATGTATTATTAGAGAAATGAAGTAATGGAAAATCATCCTGATGTGAAAGCGTATTAGAAATCACAAGTGAATAGGCTTGGGGAAATTGAATAAAAAAGCAATGCGCTACTGGAGAGTTGGAAACAATTCAGCTTCTTCAAGGCTCACAGATTACCTGGATTTTGGTTCAATTCATGGTAGGAGTTTACGCAAGTTTCGCTTTCTGTTGCTGCTGAGATTTGTCACCAGATAATGAGTTGCAAAGGTGGTTGTGAATTTATAGAATGGCTTATCCACAGCTAGTTAAACAGTAGAACTAGTCATTTTTTATTTAATTTATTTGTAATTTTACTTGTTATACCAAGCTCAATTTTAAATCTGTATGAACTGATTTGAATAACTAATTGAAGCTAATATGCTATTCTTTGGCATATGAAACATTTACAAAAGCAAATGTACTTCAAAAATGCTTCTTGAAGCACTCTTAAGAACTGTTCAGAAGTGTAGAAGGATTTTGAGAAGTTCCATGCTCCTGTCATGTACTGTATCGAAAAAAATCTGAATACATAACACCTTTTTTATGGTATAAATGTACAACCTATCTTAGTTTTCTTTATCTCCTGAAAAAAGAGATCTGCTTTTACAGAAAGGTGATGACAAAATAGATGAGAGCAAATAATTATTTGCCACAGTAATGTATGCAGAAAAACAGCTCAGGCATAAGAAAAAGTTAAAGTTGGTGAGCTACAGATTAAAAAAAATTGCTCTCCAATCAAATTGCAATTCTCAAAATGTCAAGTAAAAGTTACAAAACTAAATGAACAACATAACTAAAGATATACAAAGAAATGACACCAACTTTGACAAATCCTCTTTTGGTATTTAGTAAATGAAATACATAACATTTTGTATATTTTTGCACAGAAACTAAATGAAAAGCTTAGTGAGTTATTTCACATTGTAACCTCTCCACCAGTGTTTTTGAGACACTTGGAAAATGAAGTGAAAAATAAGATCTATTCAGAAAATCATTTTGAGAAATTTAACTTAGAACCTGAGGTAATGACACACTTTACTTGCCTGTGGAATGGCAGCCAGGAGTTTCCTGAAACCTGCTGAACAAATTTTGTCAAATAGGATACAGTAAAGGCACTCATGTTTTGATAAATTATGTAAAACTACAGTTTCTCATAATACTCTTCCACGGTAAGTCAGTACAAGGCTCTCAGTTTACAGTGATGGCTGTTAAAATCATTAGCTATAATAAAAAGCTGGAAATTGTTAAGAAATGCAAAAATAAAAGGCCAGGTTCTTCTCTGCTGTCCCTCTCCCATAGGGAAAGAGTTACATGAGAAGCAGATAATGGGATATTGTTTGAGGTGCCATGCAAGTCATCCTCGCGGTCCTTTGCATTTGGCACTTTCACATACAGTGCTCCCATTGTTTCACATTAAGTCCCTTCCAGGTAAAGGATCTAATCCTGAACTATTAAAATCAATGGCTGTTTCGACTTCTGCTTCAGTGGGAGCAGGATCAAGTTAAAAATGATTACAGAAGTCATGCAGTGAGCCTCTGAAGTCAGTCAATGGCTGCTCTCAAAAACATATCAGTTGCTGGGGAGAACATATGAGTTCAAGTGCACTGCAGAGTCCAGTTGAAGATAGCTGGAAGGTAAAAAAGCATTACAGGCAGAAATAAAGCATATTGGTATTGCTTTAATATTTTGGCATATGAAATGGTCTTAAGTTAATTATGGAAAGAAAGTCCCTTTTATGAATTATAGAAAATGAGGCTAACAGAAGAGATCACAGATTTTAAAATTCAGGTTATCCTGTGGGTGTTGAGAGCTGGCAGCTGTGACTACAGCTATGTGAATAGTTCATTTTCAGGCAAATTCTAGGCAATTTCCAGATCCATATTTCTTGTGAATCATCTGGCAATAGCAAAAAAAGTACCCCTTCTGCTTGACTTGTGGAAGGAAGTAGCTGCTGAAATTGCAGTTGTTTTAAAATAACATAACCTTGGACCTGGAAAAATTAAAGGGAGTATGTATTAGATCATTGTAGCCAGAGCTAAATGACTGTTGATGGGAATAAGCCCCTTCATTACTGTGTAGCAGAGAGTTAGAAATGTTTTTCTCTGTTTAAATTGTTTCTTTCTGGAACATGTCATTTGAAAAAGAATTTTTGAAATCCAGACAGAGAACCAAAGCCTCTTGCTTTAATGTTCTTGAGAATGTTGTAGGCCAGAGGGCAGGACAGCTTTATCTGAAGTCTTGGGTTGGACTGCATATACCATAGTTTAAGAAAAAAACAATGAAATTCATCTGTCTGAGAGTTACTTTATGTAATCTCTACATTTGTGTGCTTTCATGTAATTTGGAAGAACCTTCTCTGGAGATATTCAAAATCCACCTGGATGCGATCCTGTGCAATGTGCTCTAGGTGACCATGCTTGAGCAGGGGGGCTGGACTAGATGATCTCCTGAGGTCCCTTCCAACCTCAACCATTCTGTGATTCTGTGAACAGTTATACATGCTGAATATTAGGTAACTTTTGAAATACTGAAAATTTGGTTCTGATTTTTGTGCAGTTTTTATTCTACTTAATTTTTTTCTGTTTTTCCCACAAAGATTTTATGGAGCTAGGGGAGTATAATAACTTTTTCTGCATTCATTATATGCTATGTTGTTAAAGAACTGTTGAAGTGCCTATAAAGCAGGCATTGTAATATGGTGTGCTATTCTTTTGGTAGTCAGGTCAATGTTACATCAAACTGCATTATATCAGATTTATTTTGGAAATGGGTTGTGTGGTTTGTAATTAATATTATTGTACATGTTTCTGGAGCTTTTCTTTAAGATGTTAGAACCCAATATATAAATCAGTTGTCAAATGTGCAGCTAATTTCTGCTCTTGGCTGGGTACCAGAGTAGTTTCATTTGCTACTTTCCAACCAGAAAATAGTATACCAATGTTTTTCCTATAATGTTCAGAGTACTGTAAGAATCACTTGATCTGTCATAATAATTCTTTTATATTAATGTCATTTTAAGTGTTCTCAGCCAAATGATGCCCTAATTTAAATGCAGGCGATCATAGAGAGGGTCTTCATGATCCTGATGGTCCTGTGTGACTTCTGGTCATTAAAAATGTCCTTGAAATACTGGAGAAGCTCATGCAAAATCCTCGCTCTGTGCCTCTGCATTGCAATACATGGGATTTGGGAGTGTGGCACTGAAAGTGTCTTGACTTAAAACACTGGGACATTGTTTCCACAAAGATGGCTTTAAAGGAATAAGCAATTGTGTTTGATCTTCAAATGCATATTTGCAAAAGTTATTTTGGTTAATTCTTCCCTTGTTTTGTGCTTATGTCCTGATCAGACCACAAGCATCATATTTTTATAAACATTGTAGAATAGAGTGTTCAGATACTAATATTCACTAAGATATATAAATCAAACTGTGCCTGAGAGAGAAGTTAAAATACTTTTTCGTGAGGAAAAGAATCTAGGTCAGCTTTATCAGAAGTCTGTTGAGCATTATGAAATACTTTATTAAATGCATTGAGAGGCCATGTTATGCAGTTGCCCACCATTCACTTACATGGAGTAAATTTTGCATATTAGTTTTCAGATTGCTATAACTGATCATGGCAGGGTATGGGAGCAGGCTCAGTAAGAGTCTGGGAAGCTGAAGGGGAAAGAATATCATGGAAAAGCTACCGACACATGGAAAGGACACCCATCATAGGGAATGCTATCACATTCTCTTGGACACTTTCAGATTCCTGTCTCCCTTCGGGACCTGCTGGTATGGTACTGTGTGAGCAAGATGGGTGCTCTGCACCAGTTGGATTGGGGTACATGCAGGACAGTGTGAGATTTTGATCTCTGACTTTTTTTCTATCTAAGTATTGGTTTCAGTTACAAACACAAAAATGTATGACCCTGCTACTAAGTTTAAAATCAGTCATCAGTTTCAGTCCCTCTTGAAAAATCAGGCTTTCTCCAGTTCTTCAGTTATTTGCTATAGCAAGTAACTCAGAAATGCTTTCAGAAATTTCATTACAATCTGGGAAGAATTGCAAGGTTACTTTGCATCCTAGGTAAGACCAAACCTGTTAGAATATATTAAACGATACCTCTTTTACCATCTGCACAGTCTCACACTTCTGTTCAAGTCTGATGCCTCATGCAGCTAATTTTTCTGCAGTGATGTGTGTAAACAGTTGAGTTAAATTCTGTTCAGTGCCTGGGCTTCTATTCCGTGTCATATTATTTCTCCATCAGATTCTCTCTGTCCTTTTTAGATTGTGTGAACCACAGTCTGTGAAAAAGGGCAATGGAAAGACATTTTGTGCAGACAGTATTTGGTATGCAACAATAATCTTATGGAGACTAAAAGCTGCATAATTCAAATTGTATGTTTAATCACAGGACGTTTCTGCTTCAGTTGAACAGAATGTAGGGTACTTGTGGTGCTAAACAACTGACAGACGTTAAGAACATTGTTTGAATTGCAGAGTGAGGAGGAATGCCTGTGGGATGAGGAGGAGGAGAAACACTCGATACACCCTAGTCCCTAATAGAGGGACTGATTCAGTGATTGTCTCCTCCAAAGACTAGCTAAAAAGAGTAGAATGCCRAGTATAAATAATATCACCATAGCTCATGTTGGCCTGTGTCATTTCCATGAGGGTCGTATTAATTTATACCATGTAAGGCCATGTTTTTTCTGTGATAATGGTGGATCCCACATGCTTGTCTCTATGCAGAAGACCTATCTTCAGTGGCAACAGTTTGTGGTCTTTTAAAAACTTGTAATGTATACTGCTTCTCATAGCTCCACACTTCGAATGTAAATTTTATTTACCCCTAGCAGTGTCTTCAGATAAACCCAGGGTAACGTACTGTCCAACAGGAACAATATTTGTGCTGTAAAGAAACCAATAAGCACAAAGAGAAAAGTGAAAGGGCAGGAGACAAATAATTCTTTGAATAGTTGATTTCAGCTAACATGGAGAAATTTTAGGAAAAGCCTAAACAAACAGATGAAATATAAAGAAAAACAGTGCAAAATGCGTGATACTAGTCTCTTCCACAGACTCAGCGTGTGTTTCCCAACTTCTTTTTCTTCCTTCCTTCAGATGAAGAGATTTTGGAAGAAAAAAAATTATTTCAAAAGTTGTGTTAAGGACCTTGCACTTGTTTGGAACCAGCTAGCTGGCCAAGATTTGGACTTGGTGGATTCTTTGGGGTGGGAGTAGAAATTGATGTTTGAATCTTTGATGTATTTCTACTCGTAATTGGACATGGACATGGATTTCAGTCTTGGGAGTCTTTTGTACCCTTAACTTTTTCTGATCACAAGTTATTCGCAAGTGCATGTGTGTGTGTGTGTCTATTTAATATTGGCAAGAACATTTGTTTCTTATTTAAATTTTACGTTTGAAAGCATCAGTGGGAAAATGATTTCTGAAACAAAGCAAAGGCAGTATTTATACCAGAATTCTAAACAAGACCATGGTGTATCAAGCAGAGTGAACATTACTTACTTTGAACAGCCCTAGAAGTCAATGTTTTTCTGAGGTACACCCCACATCGGCTTCCCATGGACTAAGAGGTTGTGATTGCTTTACCTTAGCACTTGAAGTGAAAGGCACAGTGAGATTGTTAAAGTAAATTTCATAGATCTTTCTTTTCCAAGAGAAGATGAAGTATTTGTCAGAAGTTCTATACTGATTTCTGCACTGTAGTATTTCAAGTTAATGAGAAGCTAATGGAGAAGAATGTCAGCCCTTATATTTGACTGATAAATAGTGTGCTGCTACTTCACTACTAAAAGATCATTGGTTTTTGAAGTTTGTTTTAGCACTGAAAATAAACTCTTGGGGTATATTTGAAACAGGATTTTTAAAAAGTTGGCTGAGACTGTCTGTGTGACATCTTCAGTTGCAACAGATGTCTTTCTAAATGTTTCTTTTCTGTGTATTCCGGAGGTCACCTGGTTTAACATAAGGTTTTATAATTTTCTGGAACTAAATAAGAAAAGCTGTTTTCTTTGAAATTGAACCCAAAACCAGCTGGGGGGAAAACAATTGTTTTTTGATGACCTGTAATCTCTTGATTCAGTGATCTTCAGGAACTATATATAGAAAAGAATAGTACAGAACTCCATGAAATTATTATGACAGCTGAAATTACAATACCAATAGCTTTGGAAAATATATATTTTTTCACTTCAGAGCTATGTGAACATACTGAGCGAAAGATGAGTTTCATAATTTTTAGCCTGCAATCAGTGAACTAATTTAATTTAGCACATTTGACACCTTCATTCTTGTTTACAGAGAGATTACCTCTAATTAGAGACAGGCTAATGAAACAGCCTAATTAATTAGCCTTAGGGTTTCAGCAAAGATTGTACAGTTTTTATTGTGTGCTTATTTTTGCCAAGTCACAGATGACTTTTTCTTTCATGATCCTAAGGTTTTAAGCAAAAACACTGAAAAGTTATACAAAAATAGAGCATGGCACAATTTTTGGCCTTTTGATTACTCAGATTCCATTTCTGCATTACAGTGCACCCTGAGACATGAACCACAGATTTCCTAGGATCGTTTTTCTTCCTCAGAACTCAAAGGTGTTTTCTCTGGAGAAAGGAGTTGCTTCAGGCTCCTAAGATGAGGTAGCTAAGCGGTGCGATAACACTTTTCCCTGTGAACCTTCAGGAATTTTGTACTAGTTGTGCATCTCTGTGTATCTGGAGAGCCTTGTGAGGCAGAAAAAAATGCTATTAAGAAACTGTGTCACTTTTCCTCTTGCCTCTGGAAGACGGGGGGAAATGAGCCCCTGAGGAAGGGGGAGTCCCAGCCTTTCATGTGTCCAGGCAGCAGTGAGTAGATGCAGTTTCTTCCCTACAGATCTGTGCCTGGATCACAGCCCTGCAGCCAGAGCTGTTCCACGCCAGGAACATGAGCGCCTGATGCTGGCTTCCAGAGGGAGTGCAGAAACTAACTTTGTGTATCAAGGTGATCTTTTTCTGACACYGGAAGTGTTTGAAGTGATAATCAGATTTAGTCAAGGGTGCTTTGATTCTACTGGCTCCAGTATTTCACTGGGCTACAGCAAGTACTTAGAGGCTTCTATATTATCCCATACTCTGGAATGCTCAGCCTGAAGTTTTTTTTCCAAATCTTTGCCACCATCTCTCTCATCAATACTGAAACAGGAAAAAGGTAACGATCTGCTTAAACAGTGATATTCYAGACAGTAAGAGGTTATTTTATATCCTGATTTGCAAAATATCTAATAGCATTGTGTTATATTTCATAACAAAAAGTTGCCCAAAGCATGTTCGTTCCACCATTCAGAGTTTGGACTCAACAGTGGGTTTTGCTACTGTTTAGACCTTCATATGCAATTTGGTACAGAGAAAAATAAAAATGTTATCCAGGATGCTGATAGTGCTTTATGTTTGAACACAGAATAAAGTACTTTTGTTTAAGCATCAAGTACAAATGTTTACCTTGGAGCCTTGAATAATTTTAATTAAAACGCAAAGTCATGCATTTGAACCTCTATTGAGTTCTACCTCTGAGTCATGTGTAATGAAATCTCAAAATTATAATTTCTGTGAACGATAGTTTGTTTTGCTCTACTGCTAATCTTAAACACACTGCAGGTTAGCCTCATTTATACTTTTTGGTCTGATCTGCTTAAACCCCATTCTATGATCAGTTTTGGTCATGTTTCAGCACCTAGCTAATTCTGATTAGCATTACAATCCTGTACAATAAAAGCATTTTAATCAGAAATTGCAAATGAACCTCAACCAGATCTACTATAATCAGCTATTTTGCTGACATTGCTTCAGCAGCAGGATTGTCAAGCACAGAATAAATTAGCTGTATGTATGAATGGCTTTAGGACATGTTTGATACTGATTTAGAGGAGAGTTTCCATAAACAGCAGTTAAAACTTAATTAAAAGTAAAAACCCTGTAGTGCAGTTCTAAGGGTGAGCAATCTCTGCTAAATTTAATGATGAGAAAGTCTGTCCTCAACTAATCCTTTTTACTTTCTCAGTCTGCCATAAGCACAGACTCTTGCATTTATTATGCAGTTGTTATAGGTTCTAACCATCACAATACATTTTCAGTAGGTCTGATCACTGAATGTCCTGTGTTCAGTACTTCATTACTTTTTTTTTTTAAAGTAGTGACATCTTTACTTTGGCATGGAGCATCTTCTCCTAATTAAAAAATACTTAGCACTGATCATCCATTATAATAATCATGTTTATGATGCTCAGGAGCCTGGTTGAGGAACAACAGAGGGAAATTTTAGTTTTCTTAACATAGCAGGTTTAAAGAACAAAATGTTAAGCATTAAAGAAACATACTGGGATGACAGACTTGTTTGAAAAACTCTAGATAATGAGTCTGGATAAGAAATTGTTTTCAAATAATAAGAGCAAAAGTTTGGCTCAGACACTGATCTAGTGAAATAATTTCATTTCTTTTCTCTGTGTTGATACAAAGAAACAAATATTCTTTACTAATATTAATGTTTTAGTTAGACTTATTAATGCATCCATCTGGAGTCCTGAATTTGGGCTGCCAGAACAAAATATCTGAAAGTAAAATACTGCCTGCAGATAAAATCTTGTGACATTTATGGAAAAATTCCAAAGGTCTTCAGTATATCCAAGTGGAGGTTAACCTTAATGAATCAAGCTTAGCTAAATACACAGGTGAGGATCCCTTTCTTAGTCATATTCTCCATGGACTTGGCAGAGAGAGGGAGCAGAATGCAGACTGAGCAACAGGCTACATATGCATATGTAAAATATTAATGAAAATTAATAGAACTTGGACCAAAATCCCTGGTTCAAATGCTAAGTCTCCCATTGCACTGTTGTTATCATTTAGAAAACCTCACCAGAGAAAAACTGAAAATAAAATTTTAATATTGACAACATCTTAATGAGGTGAAGGATATATTTTAAATTGAGAAGTATATATTGCCTATAGGTAAGAAAGTTCATAAATAGACATTTTAACAGAAATTCTAAAATGTAGTGATAGTCAACAAGCAGCCCATTCCAATGAGAAGATGGTTTAATTATTTTTATAATACAATCTGTGTTGAAGGTATTCCACACACATTTAAGCAGAAGAGGTTCCAGCTATGCAGATGGATTTCAAAATTTATACAAGGTCAAATCCAGAATTAAACTGAAGAGCTACATTTGGGCCAAAAGCATCTCAACTCCTCTCTGCTGCATGGATGGTATAATCAAATCAATGGGCAATTACATAATTAGGTAGAGCTAAGAAAAGCAGCTTACTCCTCCAGATCTCCAAGCTTATAACATCCTCTGTTGTTCTAACTAACTTGCCTGAATTGGAGCAAAACAAAATACAAGGAACAGGAATACACGAATGTAGCTTGGAATGACTGCAGATCCTTTAACGTTTCTTTCTGGCTTCTTTCTCTTGATGCTGAAACAAATTTGCTCTCAGTCAGTTCTTCCCACTCTTTGCCTTTTCATAGTTTTGTGGGACAGACGCACCATATAGTTTGGTGCCAACTGAAAAAAGTATCTTTGGAGGTCTTGGATAGCTTCATTTTATTCCTGTACTATCGTGGAAGTGACCTGTATCACTAGTTTATAAGCACCTAGGCTTATGTAATATAAACTAGGTGGCGGCAGTCTAGCAGKTTTTTTTGAGAGGGTGTTAGTATGGCTGTACTTACTGTTCTTCAGCCTTTGCCATCAGAGCTGTTCTCTTAGGCAAAGAATACTAGAAAAAACAGAGGTGCTAAAAGAAATTCTTCTTGATGTCTCTTTTGGTCTCTAACCCAAATAAAACAATGAATAACCAAAGGAAAAAAAATCTTCAAATCAAATTGTATAAGYCATCAAGATGGGAAGAAAATGAAGCTTCAATGTAAGCAGAACAGGGGCTGTTTTGACTGTTTCCCTTATGTATGATGTTTTAAGAGCAAGTTGGGAACTACACCTACTTTCACCAAGATTTTCAAATTTTTCTTGACATACAAAACTTTTTGTGCAATTCCTTTAGCCACTCTTCCCTTTCATCTTTTTAGGCTTGGTATTTACTTAGGTTGTTTATGTATACTATGTCTTCCTTTTCAAACACAAAGTACCTTTTGACTCAGTTAAATTCAGTGTTCTGTAGATCTTGAAAATACAGCTAATGTAGGAGCTTAGGATCCACAGCATAACAGGGGAAATAGAAGCATTCATTTTAGAGCAAGAAAATAGGCTGACCTGCACATCCAGTCTTCCTGGATACTTCTTGATAACTCTTATAAATGTATATTTATTTACTATAAAGTCTTCAAAAATGTAAACGTAATTATATTTTATCATCTAGAGAGAAGTATAAATAGAAACTTTCAGTCACTCTATGATTTTCATGGTTACTTCTCCGCTCAGCAGAGATGTGAAACAATAATACTAATTAAAATACAGCTTTTCTATGCTCTTCTGACCTGATATGTTTGCCAGAATTTAGGGTCTGGCAGGTTATTTCAGCTAGGAGGAAAGGTTGATGCTGAAGTGTTAGTATTTCTCTTATTTATTCTCCTTGTTTTTGCTAAGACCTCTTTTCCTGGATATAGACTCTTCAATGCTTCTCAACACTTTTGTCTTAGTTTTTCCTCATGGTCCATACCACTAGTTTTTTTGTATTTGTACTGAATATTTCCTTGCTGTTTTCTCTCAGCTTTTTTGATAGTCTTTACAAAAACTGAACTCTTCTAAAAGAGTATCTGGTGAAATACCTGCACCTACATGTGCTGTGCAAATGCTTTTGTTCGTAATGCTGTCTGTGGGCTTTTGGGGGGTGCGAATAGAAGGCAAGGGGACAAACCTATTGTGCCAGTTGCCTATTATATTAAAAAGAGCTCCGTTGTTTCTCTTTCAACCTGAGTGAAGAGCAGCTGATTAGCCTCCCCCTTTCCGCCAGCACACTTCCCATGAAGTTTAATGTAACCCACAGCAATATTAGGCAGTATGTTATTAACAGAACAGTACAAGTAGCAGGGTTGATGTGTTGTACAGAGAGAAAAGCAAGCAATTGGGTATTCATTGACTCATTCACTTAAGCTATTAAAATTTATGTGACTTTTTTTCATCTTTTAATTTCATTTTGCTAGATAATGGGACTTTGGACTTTCTTCCGTCTTCCTTATATACTGCAGTCCAATCTCTTTGAGATTTAAAGCATTTCCTGCTAATAAAATTAACAGATAATTTTCTTTTTCATATCTGTATTATCTGTAACTGAATGTTTTTATCTGATCCTGGATCTTCATGTCACGCTTATCCCAAACAAGAAGAATAGATGCTTGTCAGATAATGCACACTACTTACTTTAATTTACTGTTGCATGATTCCTAAGGGAAGGTTTTCTGGAACTGTTTAAGTTAGTAATCTCATCTGATTTAGAGTTGACTTTTCAATCGTTGTTATTCAGTAACTTTTGAAAAGTTAGTTAGCTATTTTCTGAATAAAAAGTTATTTTCTATGTGGTGAATAATCAGTTTTGGTTTGTTGGTATTTTGCTTTAGTCATAGTTTTAATTAGAATTCAAATTTGAAAGAATATTTCAAATATATCTATATATGTACTTGATATATCAAGAAAGTATTCATTTAAACATGTCTTTAACCCCAAATTTTCTTGAATGCTTATTCAATTTCATTTTTTTGGTTAAACTACTGGGATTTTTTAAGAATTCTTATGAGCATAAGAAATCTGATTTCTTTTAATCAGAGAGGTCAGGGTAGCTATATTAATATTCCTTTATGGTTGTTATGCCAATTATTTGTGTAATATTGATTGTCACTGCATGGTGTTGTAGTAACTTCTCTTTAAAAGATCAAAGAGACAGAATGTGGAGAGAACATAATGTTCTTACTATAGCTGAAATTGTTTCCGTGAGCCTGTTTAACATGAGTGTGTCTTCGCAAGATTCGTGGGTACTTACAGTACCTCAGAAATGAAAAAGTTTATCTGCAGAACACTGCAAAGCAAAGACCACAGTCAGTATTAGAGGTGCACAAGTATATATGTTTACCTTAGCTCATGTATATGTTTATACTGCTTATCAATATACTGTGAATATGAATAATGCCAGGGGAACTGGTAAATAAACCAAACATAAGGCTACCTCCTGAGTCCTGAGAAGCACTGCTGAGTTACGTGACGCTGCTCTGTGCTGATATTAGCATTTCAGAGATGAGGATCTGGATCTCTGGAGTCGATGACCCCAGTGGAAGTACACCAGAGAATAACCTGGCTAAACATTTCCTGCAAAGCCTGAGCTGACCTAGTGTTTTGTCAGAATTTATTCTGGATAAAGCTGCTGTCTTATGCATGAATTGCAAATACATTACCAATGTATTGTGAAACTTGCTTCCAAGGGTTTCATAAGTCTGCACCAGAAGTGTGCTGACGTTCCTGGAGGCTTACCTGGAGGCTTGTGCTGGGAGGGCCTGCTGCCACCAGCTCTTGGTGAAGAGGTGTGCAAGTGGCGGCGGGGCTGCTGCACGCGGCGCTCCTGAGGAGGGACAAGGCCTACTGCGGACCTGTTAATTTCGAGGTCAGAGCCCGGCATGTCTTGAGGGCTCTTCTCTCCTGGAATAGGTCGGCCTTATTTTTACTTTTATTTTGGAAAAATTTTGTTTGAATGCAAATAAGATCTGCCTGCAAACTACCAAATCTTTTCTCTGAGCAGAAGGTGGAGGTCAAAATGGAAGGCTTTTCCCACTCTGTGAGGCAAAAGGAACATGCTTCTCCCAGGGGGTTTTAGAGTTGCATTTTGTTTGCACAGTCAGCCTCTGCTGGTGGCCAGTATCAGCGAGGAAAGAGAGCAGGTGAGAGAGAGCCACTTCGACCCACGTTAGAATGAAGCCATGAGAATTTCAGTCGGACTCCGACTCCGACTTTTATCTTAATGAAATTAAATGCTGTTCACTTACTGAAGTTCGCTGAGGGCGCTCGTTGTTAACGAGATGTGGACAAATGGTGAAAAAATAGATTTGTTGAGCAAGTTATTCAGCAAATACAAGAGCTTGTTTAAGAATTATTGAGTAAATATTTGAAGTAGTTCTCTTGTTAACCATAACCTTTTGTTGATAGCAGCGGCAGCTGTAAAGAAAGCATCATAGTGCTTTCCCGCAAGAGATTTACATGAAATTTACTGCAAGACTGTAATTCTTGTGTTTCTAACAACACTGGAATTTATTAGAGTAGAGGCAGTAAAGCGGCTTCGTGTGTTTTCCTGAGTTCCCTTCTGCATTAGAACAGGCATTAAGCTGAAATATTTTAGGGTGTCTTCTATGAGATTTGAATTACTAATTTATAGGTGAAATCAGATTTTTCATTTTGCTTTTCCTACTACAAATATTAAACATTAGCAATATGCCCACCAGTAAATAATTAATTTGATCTAAGTCTGAAGTAGAAGAAGCTGTTGAAATTCATTTGTGTAAGCTGTAAGTAAAACTTTACCATTCTTATGGTAWATCTTTCATGGGAGTAGTCATTGGAATTCTGTGGAAGGAAAAATATACATGAATATTTTGCCTGCTCACTTTGGCAATGAGTAACATGCAGATAGAAGAACACTGTTAGTGAGTTAGAAAACAGCTTTTGAAACGTACATAAAATTACTTGTGTGCCAGTTTGAAATGATTGCCAAAACCAGTAACTGTGTCTGGAACAAGACATTTTATCTTCACTAGCAATAAATCAACAAATCTAGTTAAGAAAATGTGAGACAACACAAATTTGGTAAGACAATATATTCAGCTTTCAATTTTATAGAATCAGCATCTTTGAACAGGTACACATAAACCAGGTAAAAGTAAATTATTCCAGAAGAAAGCCATAAAATGCCATTGTTTAGTCAGTGGAAAAGATTTGTCTGAGAAGCTGAATTATTATGCAAACTGTGCAGATTTTATCTAAAGCGCAGTTCTAGGTATCTAAACTCCCCTGTGAGACAAAGAACTAAACTTTCCCGGGTATTGCAAAATTGGTCTGGAATTTTGTTGGTTTTAGGATGTACTGCAAGGCTATTTGCCTTAGTTTTTAGTGATGGAAGCACTTTATAAATAATATTTCTCAAATGTACAGTCCTTATGTCAGAAGAAGCACTGAATATTTCCTCCCATAGGTTTGGACTGTAGAGCACACTGTATGATACAGCTTCCAGAACTGTAGTAATGGAGTAGTAGTAATTGTAGTAATAGAGACTTGAGATGCATGCAGAGCAGTTTGTAGTGGTGGACTGTAACTTGATTTTTTTTTTACAGGTTCTTAAAGTAGTATAGCTAGATACTGTTCATAATACATAATTTATTTGAAAATCTGAATAAGAGCCATGAAAGTGCGTGATATTGTATGCAAAGGATAGTTTTTTACTTTTCCACTTCAGACCACTAAATTTAGAAAGTACAATTATAATATTTTAAGGTATTTGAAAATACCCCTCCATTTACTTGTTTATAATATGTGAGAAGTATATTAAGTCTTTGGTTCTCTCCTACAGATTTATGAGCTCATAAAAAATGTATTAAATCATAACTATCAAGAGGAAGACTTGTGGGAGATTAGTATATAGTTACAAGGTTGCCATTTTTGAGGGCAAATACAAATCTTTATGCTGGTTTTGAATTAAATTTATTGTTGATTTATCTATTTTAATATGGAGATACTGAAACGGTTTGGATTTGTTAAATAAGGTCCACTGCGGAAAAGGCATTTAAAAAACTGTTAAAAGTCTAAAATTGATAAATAATTTTTATCATTGTAATTCTTGTGTACTGACCACTTACATGTAGGGGAAAACACAAGGATTAAAAAATTTCTGGTTGTTTAATTGAATAAGGGCCTTTGGTATTTGTTTAGTTGTAAACCAACTGCACATTTATGCAGGGATCTGAGTGTAAAAATGTGTTTAAGAATTGTTTATTGAGGCTAACATTGTAAACTGACATCTTTCTCAGAGAGCTTTTTTATTAAAATAAATAGTCTCCTGACAAAATTGTATTTGATTAGGTAATTTAGGTGTATATTAATTCAATTCGTCATCTAAAAATAGTAATTTGAAGCTCAGAACGGGGATTTGTTGTTAATCTAATCAGGTGGCAGGTGAATGTACCGAGTCCATAAATTTCCTGGGAAGGTGGTTATTATTGCAGCAGACTGAATTATTTATGGAAAATGGAATATCTGATGAACGTGTACATTTTTTTTTCCTTTTTCAAGTTAATCCCAACTACTATAAATCCCTATTGAATAGATTAAGGCACCAGTTAAGCATATACCTATGTACCCTATTTGACTTTAAGTTTATGAATAATCAAGGGGACACTTGTGTAATTAAGGAGCAGAGTTTTATTACCCTGCTAAATGTGGAATTTGCTAGTTAAAAAAAAGAGATCACTACTAGCTTTCTTGAAGTTAAACACATATTTAAGTGCTTGAGCAAATGGAAGCATGAAGTTGACATTTCCAAAGCATATAAAGGCATGCACCCTATACCATGAAATGCAGAGTGGTACACAGTAGCAAGCTTGAGATAACCAAGATGACAAATCCGCAGGACTCTGTTCCCTCATGCAGCGTCACGCCTTAGCGCTAGTCCCCTTCCTAAGTATTACACTACATTCTCAACCAGCAAAACCATGCTGATGTTTCCCTGTTGTATCTGTTCTGTTACACATTTTCACAATCTTCTCCCATGATATTTGAGCAGAAAGATGTTGTCTAGTGACTAACAGAATGTACAGCAAAAGGCTTCTAAACATGGTTTCGGCTCTTAGTTACTTTTAACTAAAAATTGCCTAATGTGAATGAATTGACCTCTGTCTTATGCTCTCAGGCCACTCTTCTCAGCATATCTTTTCACTCTTGCCCAGATAAGGATTCCTGTATTTTTTCCCTCTCACTTTTTCTTAGTGTCTTGTTGCTGTACTAACATAAATTTTGTTAGTTAACTAGGTCATAACACCTTCATCTGAGATAGTTTTACATAAATATGGTTGTATTTTGTTTATATACAACTTTATCCACCATGCAAGAGAAAGTGAACCCTCATGCTTCCATCTGCACCACACACCTAACCTGCATTTTCAGCTGTTCTTCTGGAACATGCTGACATACTAACTCTGGGAGCAGCCATCCACAGAGGACGTGCATTTAGTAGCAGCACCCGTGTAGGAAGCAGAGAAGTCCGAGGTGACTGGCTTCATTGTTTCATAGGACAGCAGAGGACTAAACAAGACAAGTTTATGCAGAGAGCTGTAGGAGTTCTTGCCACTTTCAAAGCAAAGCAGCTCTGCACTTTATACTGTTAGTCTCCTCAGAAATATAGCAAATTACTGAAACAACATTAATGAGACTTCTCACTGAGACTGTTCCACAATTGTACCTTTACGGAATGAGGGTTGCTTCTAGCAAGATACAAAGGACCTTCCAGGCCACCTTTTCTGTATCTGATTGAGCATATCCTGCATGCTGAAAGGATATCTGCAGCTGAACTAAATTCTCACTGAAGTCAGTGAAGCTAACACCACTCAGCACTGTTTCAAATTATGGTGACCATGATAACTTAATAGCAACTTAATTATGCTTATTAGGAAACAATGAAATTGGTCATCTTAGAATTTACTGCCTCATATATTGTTTTGGTGCTGCTAATAAATGCATTTTACTATAAAGAATTTCATTGCCAGAACAAGAAATAGTTTAAAAGCTTACTTTTCTGCTCACACAATGCAGAAAAGTGGGAGGCCTTTAAATGTAGAGGTTAACAAATGCTAAAGGTTTAATGCTTTAATGGATTTTAAAAACTTATTTTGGGAAACTTTCATAAATCCTTGATGTTAAATGTTTCATGTACCTTTGAATGCAGCTGAAAAGTAACATTTAATTTTTAAATGCAGCTGATTCTTTGTTTTCAAGGAGACCAAAAAAGTAATTAGGATGAGTCAAAGTCCTCTTACAGTGAAGAAAAAATGATGATAGCAGAACGGACAAATCATCTTTGTAAAGAATTTTCTTGCGTATAGACTTGAACTTTTATGAATTTTCATTACTAACTTTATCTTTCTGAGTTAATGAAGATGATTTACTGAATTTCATTTAACACTAGTCTCTGACTAATATTATTCGCTGTCTTTATTAACACTGGACCAAAATTACTGTTTTGATGCTGCTATTGCAGAAAATGGACCTTTCTTCAGAGCTTCTTTACCTGAGATTAACAATTTAGGACTATTTAGCATTCTATTTTTCTTCTATCATAGAAATTCTTTCATAAACTCAATATTGAAGCCACATTTTTTCAGATGTATATTTTTGAGGCTTAATATAATCTGGCTGATCTTTTTTTCCACTTCAAAGATTATTTTCTTCCTTTATCCGGTAACTAGTATAGCATATGTATGCCCTGCTATATAGCCTAATAGGAAATACACAGTAACAATATGTTTTCTTTTATTATAGTCTATCCATCTACACATTCACAATTATGTTTTGTTTGCCTTTTTACTGCTAATGTGCTCTGTGTTGCTGGTTAAAATGATTTTCTGTAATAACCTTCAAATTGTTTTCCTGATCAGTGTGCTAAATTATTGGGCCATTTGCCACATATTGTATAGCTTGTTTTCTTGCTCCAAGCCTAATTATTTTGCATCTTTCTGTACAACCAAATGCCTTAACCATCTGCTGAGCTTTTCATCTAAACAGTCAAAATCTGACTTAGTTTGTACTGTTCAACCTTATTTGTTCAATCTTCTAATTCTTATATCATCTTCAGTCTTGAATACAATGACCTTTTCACTAACTATTTAAACGATGTATGTATTGAGCTTCAGAGTCTTAAAACCAACCACCAGACTGCTACTTTCATGGTTCCTTATTACAATTAGGAATGATATGTCAATGCTTGTTGATTTTGCTTATCACTTTGAAACTAGGGTTCCAAACTTTACCATAATTTACTTCTTATTCCATAAACCTTAATCTGAACAATTACTGTCTGAGTTTGAATGCTATCAGATATGCTTTGTATGTCTCAGTGCGGAAGTTTTACTGTGTTTTACTCTATTTATAATGGTAATAATATAATAGAAAGTCAGTGTAGGACAGTTATGAATGGGTTCTCCTTCTTCTGACCTCCTTTTGCTCCACAACATTTTGAATCAAGACAGCTAAGATTAAAACAGTTTACCTCTCTTGCTTGCACATTTGCTCATGTGTGTGTTCTTACACATAATTCTAATAGTGTGCTAATAGTGATGTTTAAGATACCTTGCATAACTCATTCATGACTTTCACGTCCAGCTAAACGTTTTTTGCTCAGTGATGTGTATTTTAAATACTGTATATATTTAATCTATTTTAGTGTTTCCATTTATTCTACATCATGTGTACATTGAAGACTTGAGGAATATTTAAAAATATTTATTCTCCAAAACAAATAAAATGTAAAGAAAAACTAGATCTTATACTAGCCTATACTTTTCAGGTGAAATTTCAGATATTACAGTGGGCATTTCCTATGTTACATTAAAAAGAATAGAATTTTTAAATGCTTATCCAAATGCATATTTTGGAGAAGAGGGGTACTATCATGTCATCTTGCGGTGTGTATTGATGAAATAAAAATCATGTCACCTACTTGCATTTAATCTGTCACCCAATTACATTTCATTATGCTCTCTGGGCTATTCCAGTAAGGCAAAAAAAAATCTATGTTTGCTTTTACTTTGTTGATGGATGTGCATTTATAATCCACCTTTGCTTGAGCAAGGAATGCTCTGGTCATCATTTTCTGGTAATAGAAATTGCATGTTGGGCAGGCAGGTAGCCCTTACTCACATCATGTGCTCTAGGTCTGCCTGTTCTRTAACCCAGAGGGATAATTTCCTATTCCATATTTGAAATGACTTAAGGTGGGAAGTGTTGTTACCTTTTGGTGAAGTTGTTATTAGGGATTTAGAAATACTTATGGTGTATCTTAAAGGGTAAACCTATTGTTAGGTTAAACCTATTGTTTAGCTTTGTTTTTATCTCCATTGAAAACTGATATTTGTAAGCTGATTATCCACATATCTAATGTATTGTGGCTGACATAATTAGTTCCCCCTCTGATTCACCTCTCTCTACTTTCCTCTGAATTATATGTTGTCTTTATATGAGGATTAATGTAGTTGTTTGGGATTTTTACGTTCAAAGTTAAAGAAATGAGAAAGCAATGATACTTAAATCTGCCACCGGGAGATCCAAAAGTCAATACACTGTGAAGGATGTCAAGTTCAAGAGAGAAGACAAGTAGTTACCATGTCAAATTTAATGAATCTAATACAAAAAAAAAAAAAAAAAAGTTGCTGTCTACTTGAGAAGTGCCACTGAGGAAAACAGAAAAAGCAAATTACTCTTACCCAATATAATGAAGAACTCAGTGTGCTCAAACACAGATAAGACAACAGAGATGGAAGTTCGTAGATAAGAGAAATTATGCTTTGCTGGATGATAAACCATCTGCTTTAAGTGATAAATGTGTAGTGGGAAAGAAAATGAGGTGTACCCACATTACAAGAGAATTTACCAGTTACAGAAGAAGAAAGTTTGGATCTGGATACCAGTCCAGCAATCTTCTGTCACCAACAAATGGCAAAGGAAGATTGTTTTTTTCATTCAAGCTATATGGAGAGTGACGGATTTAAGGTGTTAATTGTAGGCTGTAATAGGCAAGCTCTTGAGCACTCTGGCAAATTAACTAAGCACATCCTTAATTTAAGCACTGGAACAATCTGATGAAAGATAGGAGAATATTATTGTGCCTAAAAGCAAGAATATGCCTAAAAACTTAGAAGGTTTGTGGCCTAAGTAGACATCATCTTGCTGGGAGAAAGCCTAATTATCTAAAAGAAGAAAGACTCATGTTTTCATGTTTTGCAGTGCACTACAGTATGAAGGGCCATAGCAAAAAGCAGAAATGTAAAAGTTGGGCCATTTTTAGGAATAGAGAATTATTTTCCTTGGGAAGAAAAAAACAATTTTTCACACGTTGCCTTTGGTTTTGCAGATAACAAGAATCTTGGAGTTGGATGCTCCATTATGTCCACTGATCCCTAGCACAATACAGTCCTATTTATGGTTGTGTCCTGTGCATCCTAAATATTCAGTCATGATGATAATGAGAGAAAAGAGAAACTGATTCTTTTAAATGTTAACAAAGTTTTATTGAAACTCAATGGCTATGGTTAAATTATTAATTGTAGTATTACTGATATACTCTCATAGTAATATTACTAATGTAATTGCAAGAATTACATCCTTTGATAACAGCCAAGTTTTCCACTTTTATACTGAGGCAGAGTCATGGTTTTGCTCAGGTTTGCCTGTGGGCTCATAACATCACTGATGGCTGTATTAGTGATTATTGACAGCTCTATATGAGGTGTTAGCACTTCCACACATCCTCAACAAGCCAACATAAAGCCATTCACAAAGCAGCATAACTCTTGCAGGGAGGATTCCTGGGAGTATCCTTCCATAGGGCAATATTTTGTAAAGAGAACTGCTTTTTAATAAATAGCTGAGGCAGAAATGTATTCTTCAGAAAATCAGTGTTACTATTCAGCTCCTCCTCACATCCTGTGCTTTTCCCTTGCTGTTTGTGTTGATTAACCCTCTGCATTGCAGAAAATCTTGCCTAAATCTTTCTAATTTTTTTTTGCCTTAGCTCTTTCTAACCTCAGTAGGGATGGAACTTATCACAAGGATAAGTTATATGTGATAAGAAATGTTCCATTTCTTTGTCTTTTGATACCTAGCCAAGACAATGAAAATGCCATTTTTGAACATTTAAAAAAAATAAGTGGTTGGGATTTTATCAGCTTGCCTGTCAGCTGTCTCAGAAGAAGAGAAACTCCCTGGGACAACAGAAAAAGTGAAAAAGTGCTGTTGATTCAAGCAAGTCAAGAAATACATGTACTGGCAAATAGCAGGAATGAATGGGCTTACATTCTTGCTGAGAAGGGATAGATTTATACATTTAAATTTAAGAACAAACAGCAAATATAAATGCTTTAAGTTAATGGTCTCATTGTGGTGTTCTAATGCATTAGTGTAATTCACTGGGCACAATGGTACTGGAATTACACTGCAATCTTCATGTAGATGTATTTGTGTCAACCTTATAATTAAAAAAAGGATGGTGCTTCTAAGAATTAGAAGTATCTATAGTATAAAGAAATTTAGTTAAATACTAGCCAGTGTTTCTAGGTTGTAAAACTTTTACAGGGAAAACACCAAAATTGTCTAAATCATATGATAAATGTAAGGTAAGGGAATTGGTACATACACAAACAAAAAGCCAATGGATATGTAACACTTTTCAACAAACAAGGTCACAGTGCTGTAAGAAAACAGAAAACAAAATTCACGCACAGAAGTATTTCAGAAAAAGATAGTGGAGCATTTGTCTTTTGAAACCAGTCAAGGACAAAAAAAGAGATTGCCTCATAATAGTTCAAAGCATATTCCATAACTTCAAAGCAGAAAAAGCAAAGGTCAATATACTAAAATTGTTAGGTATCCTCTGTAATAACCTGTTTAGATCAGTGCTACTTCTGAATTCCTGAAAGTGAATGCTTTTTTGAGAATTGATCCTTCTGCAGAAATTTTGAGAAAATTCAGAAAGTATTAAGAAGATAAAATAGTAACCTTCTGTGTCTGCTGGTCCAAAAGAATCACTTTAAAAAACTACAGTGTGCAAGTGATATGTGCTGGAATTGCATTTTGATATTACTGTAGAATCAAGACAAAATACGACACCAGAGATGAAGGAAAATAGAAGTGCCACCTGCATACAGCAGAAAAAAACCTGGAGTTCCAGAATATATGACCTGTCAGTTTCTAGCACAACCTCAGTCTGAAGGTTTGGCTCTACAAAATTACTTGAAGAACWGCAAAACTTGTTCTCCTTTCTCTTTCCTCACTGTGCTTGAGTGGGCAAATCCCTATTACATTAGATGTTATTTGCTTCTTGTTTTGTTCATTCAGGTACAATTGCTCCTAAAGGAAAAGCATCAGTCACCAAATGTACTCTGGGCTCTCTAATTTTCAGGTCACTTTGTCTCTTTATTCCACAGCACGTGTCTATTCCCTGCTCACTGTGGACCTCTGCAGTAAGTCCCCCAGCAGATCCAGACCTTGGAACTGGCCTTGACCAAAAAGTCAATATTATGCCAGTTCTGTAGCACAGATTTCTCTGTAATTACTGCATCTTTGTTACTTCCTGTCTGGGATTGTTTATGTCAGATCATTGTCATCAGTTTCTGAGCCCCTTTTTGGGAACCCATTTGGTCCTAAATCTTCACTTGGAGCAGTGACTGTATTTTATCAGCTCATCTACCAGATTTGTGAGATGGATCACAAAGTCCTTCTGGGGGCGAACACATACTATGGTGCTTAAGATCGTTTAAGATGGTGCAGCCTGAGAAAGTGAGAAAAGGAGAGTCTTGAGYAAATCAGCCAACTTGTTCCAGACCAAGGAAGTTAGGTGAATCAGGAGCTGTTAGGGAACTTCAAACATCAACTAGGACTTCAAACTAGGACTCTGACAGTACCCTGAGAACATCCCCAGGAGGTTCTATACCTTGATAATCCTCTTTTTTTTGTCACTTTGTGATTGACTGTGTATGATTTTTTTTGTCAATATTAAAACTGCTAACTTTTTCCTCTCTATTGAGAAAGATTACTTGGCAGAATGAAAATGTAGCTGCTGTTCTCTCTCTGAAATATACTCATATTTTTAGTTAGATGTATTCTCTCATATTTTTAGTTAGATATATTCTGAAAGCTGCAAAATTTTTATTTAAATTTCAAATTTTTTCATCCAGTTCTGATTCTTTCCTTTCTGAATATCTCAGTCACTATATTTTCAGGATTTGACATGAATTTCCAAATATATTTGCCTCAGTAGCAAAGCAGTCAGAGGTTTCTTTATTTGTAACACCAAATCATGTTTAAACTGTACAGTGCTAGGTCACATTACTGCATTTGACTTTCTGAGTATATTTGTTTCATTTACATGTATATAATGAGTCCTTTGAGTTAAATGCTAGAATGGCAAGCTCTTTCTCAAAACTATGTACGGATTCTCAATTTGGAAGCTTCTTGCCTTCCCTTTGGCAATTGATGACAGTGACTGCTACTAAACCTCAYGCTCTCTTCTACATCCAGTTAGACTGAAGCTGATGCTAGAGTTCTGTAGGTATGTGTCTTTAAATGCCTTAGCTATCTCCATGCTTGCTGTAAGCTTGTCACATACTGTCTTAGAGAAGGAGCTACTGAGTACTTCCATGATTCATGGTTGTCCTTGTTCTTTACATGCTCGTAGGGGCGAAGGGACACCATGTTGTTGCTGTGGACATGTTCTGTTACTTTGCTGCAAAATGGTTTTGTAACTTTTTTCTTCTCTTGCTGTATTTGAAAGATTTATATCAGAGTTGCAATAACCGCTGGTGAAGGATAGAGAGGACACTAAAAATAGAACACTCGAAAAGCTGCGCTGATCAATATGCAAAATTAACATTGGTTAACTACTCCAGCTTCTGATGCAGCACAGCAAACTTCCCTCTTAGGCTGTAAAACCAGTGCTGTGCTGTATTTTAGAAGAGCACAGCAAAATTCGTTTAGAAAAATTATCTTTTCATGGATTCATCAACTGTTAGCTACTTAGGGGAAACTTTTTAAAGGCACACATGTGGAAATGCCTAAATGGCCTTCATGATCTTTAAGATCTCTCTTTCATCTGCCTCACATTCTGCAAACTGGTCTTCACATAGGGCTCAAAAAATATCAGGTAAGCTCTTTTTCGTTCAGAGATATCCTGCAGCCTCCTGCCAAAAAAAATCCTCTACCGCAGTTGTTTTAAAGCACTGTCCTTTACATATTATAAGGTATTATGTGGAGAAAACATTTGGAGGAAGGTATACACATATATTACTTTCATATCTCTATGTAGGGCAATGAAAAGTCATCTCTGTAGAGATTCTCTTTGAAGAATATTTACAGTGGCACTGACTTTTTAGAGAAAGAAAAATATAGTGATTTCTGCTTGGCAAATTTCATTCAATTTTCCTTTTCACTTCAGTTTATATTTTGCATTAATGAGCTTTATTTCTCAATATAGGGAAGAAAATAAACTGCTTTGTAATTTTTGGAAAGGCAAGTTTAATAGATAACTGAGTAGACTTTAAATTGGGATGTGCACTGTTCTGGTAATAAATATTTCCTGACAACATTCTAGTACTTTAGGAAATTCTTTCCTCCAAGTTGAGAAACAAACTAACATAGCGATTTTGTTCCTGAAGATAAAAGTTGAATTATGTCATAAATGTTTAATAATTGTGTACGCTAGCTGCTTAGAATCATTCAAATATTATGAGATCCAAATGCAATTTTTTGTTCCAGTTGCATGAATCAGCAATATGTACCTTGTCAGTAATATGCAGAACATACTGATTTTTAGAACTGCTTTTTGTTCAGTCATATCTTATGTTTGCATAGCCTCAGTGGTAAAATAAACATGAAAAAAAATCTGTGCAAATAAATTCAGTACCACTAAATGACTTGCTCTCAAATGACACCAGAAAGAAGACTCATGGGAAAATGTTAACAAACAGCAATGTCAGATCACAGTTTTTATAACTTTGTCTCAGCATGGCATGCCACAGAGCAAGCTGTCTGGTAGTTTCATTAAATTATTTGGAAATTGCTTTTTGTTATGCACTAGGGTACATTTTCAGAAAATACGTTGTTGTGAAAGTTAAAACTGTTTTTATTGATTTAATAGGTCTACAAGTTACTTCTAGGGAAAGATGGTCTATGAGAAATACTGGAATTGCTGTTAATATCTGGGTAGCCTGACTCTATTGGTGCTTCAACACGAGTGATCGGCAACTGAACCTGATGTCACTGTAAAAGCTTCCTTTGAAATGAAAAACATAATACTAATAAGAAGAAAGGAACTGCTGTGAATTTAGGGGAAAAAATGCAGGCTGTTGGTTATTTTGATGTTAATKGTAAAACTGGTGGATCTAATTTTTCCATTTTTATTTAAGTCTTTATACTACAACAAGACCTTTCATGTCTCATGCCCTCAGTGTGAGTTTTTGAAGAATTCATGCCTTTGAGTAATTTATCACCTGTTATTCTCAGTGTGTGCAATTACAAAACTGTGATGTTTTCTAATGTCCGCTAAATTTACATTAAAGTTCATCATTCATTTCAGGGAACTTTTCATCCTGCTTCATTTTACTGAGATGGCTCTGTCTGTCTTTCTGAGTGTTTCCGTCAAACTCATTTCACTTTTGAGCTAGCCAGAAATTCTGAAATCCCTCTGAATGGGAAAGTGGCAAGGATGTTTTGATTTTTATCAGAGCAACCACTAAAACTCTGTTTCACATGAATATGTAGCAAATAAAAAAAATTTCCACAGAACTAATTTTAGCTAAAACTCTTGCTTCAAGGAATGGTTGCTTGCAATATCATTTCTCTTTTGTATCTTCTCATGAAAAGTGTGTTGCCGTTAAGACAAGATTGAAGATATACCCTTGCAAATTTTTCTTGATGAACATTTAAAAAATGCTTTTTAAAGGTTTTCTGTAATTCTTAAGACTACCGACTATTCAGTTGTATCATGATGTGCTATATTGACAGTGCATAACTATTAAATTAGGGTCATCTATGTTAGACAAATCACACATAACAGTGCGAGCAGCCTCTAAGCCACATTACTCCACTAGAGGTGTGTAAGAAGTGACACATCATCCTCAGGAGCACTGCGGGCAGGTGTTTAAAGTATGTGTCTCATGCCTGATGGCAGAGGCCACTGTTTCTTCAAGTATTAAAAGTTTGCTGGATAACTTCTCTAGACTGGTGTTTCCATTGTGTGTGGAGGAACTAAGCACTTTTTTTTTTTTTTGACATCCATATAATCTTCAGGAGATTTCATTTCTTCTCAAATACAAAGAAGAAATGTGTCATAAGCACAGGAGTATGTACTCTTATTCAATTATGCAACCAGTTGTTTAGCAGAAGTGGCAGCAGTATTTGATTTGTTCTAGGAACCACCTGAAAGTTTGTCAGAATATTTGAGACTAATGTTCCATTATTTATTTGAATACTCAATATAATACTGAGGCAATTTTGCAAACTGTAGTGCAAAATTTGAAGCACCATTGGGTAGATGCATGAGAAGCTGGGTGTTGCCTACTCTCTTCACTCCAGATCATTCACTGGTGCTGAAGACAACATGATAATTGGAAAATCAATTTGTCTGGGTATTCTAGCATGGTGGTATTAGGGTTCTACTATTATGTGGCTTTATAGTAGCACAGAAAGGACCAAGTGTGTTTAAGACAGCAGTTGAGCTTATTTCCTGACTTTGTAGCTAGAGTGGTGCCTTGATGAAGAAGTATTATCCCGTATGGACTCCAAACTCTCTAAAATTGCAAAGGTACAGAAAAGATTAATTATTTTTTCATTAATTGTTGACATCAGATTGACTTTCAGTATAGCTTAGAAGAATAGAAATGAAAAGAATAAAAAATTCTTCAAGACATGTTCAACCCATGTTCATGATTAATTATAAAACCAATTAGTTTGTGGTTGCTACCTTCAATGGCACGAGAGAAAGTCTTTCATATAAATGGGCTCCCCTTTTCCTGCAGATTCAGACAACAAAAATAGCAAATCTAATCCTGATCTTGGATAGATCCAAAACTCCCACCGAAATCATTGTGCAAAGTATTCATGGACTTCCCATGTTCAGCCTCACCAGCTCCTGAAGTTTGGGAGAGGCCGTACTACCCTTTAGGCCTTCTCTGTGTGTTGAAACTGCCTCTTCACAATCCCTGGGTGAGGTGAGAGCTGTTTTATTGAGAACTTTCTTTGTGTTAAAGTTTATGGTATTTTTTTTCAATCACTTTTCATAAATAACTTTCCTCTTAAAAGCATGTTGTTGGTTTTTCTTTGTAGATTGCTAAAGTATCTTTTTATCTTAATCTTCTTTGGAATGCTGCTTTTGGTTTGATGAACATTTATAATGCTTTTCCTCTTCATAAGGCTGGCTAAGGAACCCATTCTAGCAACTTTTCTTGTGGTAGGACTTCATTTAATGACTAGTCTAATGCTATTTTCAAGAATAAAGGATACTGAGCAGATTCAGAAATATGAGGCTAAGAATGGTTATCTGCATACTCATAGGTAAGTTAGTTGAGACAGGCAAGCAAAGTCTGTGGTCCGAAAAGGATAGACCACTGGCTTCAGAGATGTGATTAGGACTCAGGAGTTTGGATCTTTTTAGTTTATTTGTAAGATTGTTGCTAATACTTTTGTACTACAAGTGTGATAAGGTTGCCATCTGCTGCCTCCTTAAAAGGAAGTGATGAGTAAGTTCAGGAGAACAAAACTTTCTTTGCCTTGTATCAGTCACTTATATTTCCTTCCATGACCTAAATGACCAGCAAAGAGCTGCACACAGGTTGTTGTTCCATCATGTTCCACAAACAGCTGAGAGAAAAGCAGCACCAATAGATTAGAGGAAGGCAGATGAGATCACTTCTGCATGTTTGAAAACTTGAGCCGCTTGTCTTTAGGATGAATCTGGAATCAGCCGGCATGGAAATGGTGTAGTAAGAAGGAGATGTATTAAATGGGGAAAAATGAACACCAGTATGACTATGGAGAAAACAGAAAATAGTACAAGATCTGTACGGTTAACATGTTGCCTGACAAGCGAAGATGTGAGCTTTTGAGTATTTGACATAGCAAATACTAATTAAAGAAGAGCAATAAGTTTATCTACTTACATTTACTTTAGTGTTTCACTGCTGCTGATAGAGAGAGATTGGTTGCAATTATGGAGTAGTGCCTTTTTTACTAATTGCTTTTTGGAGAGCAAATTCAGTGACATATAAATGATATTTTATGCAACTCTAAAATATTCTTGGAAATATWTTCAAATATCTTCTGTTATATTGAGTTCTAGGTGATAGAGATCTTTTAAATGTAAGAGTGATATTTTTATTATAGAAGTTCCTTCCTAAGGAGGCTACGTAAGACTTCTGTTTCATATCTGTAACACATTAATAATACAGCAGCTTTAATTAGGTATTATGCAGAAGGGGATTAGGTCACACAGTATTAAGTTGGAAGAAGCCCATTTAAAGCTGGAGGTCATTTTCATATGTTAATAAAATCCTTTTTTCGGGGTAGATGTCAAGCTTTTAGCAGAATGTTATTTTTTTGGTCATTAGTGGAGAGCTTCATGAATATTTCTTTGCCACTGCTTATATTAATATTGTGAAAATATATGTATTCTCTCATAATGTGGAATGAGATGAGTACTGTGGGTGCTTGAGGATCTGGAACCAGATTTACAGTTTTAGAAAGATGCCTAAAGGTGGAAAACCATATGTAGACAAAATTTGTTGCATAAAAACTCTCATTTTATTGAGGCACTACTTTGGTAAAACTTTACAAATATTACTGAGTATAGTAGCCTTGATTTGTAAGTAAAATAGGACTTGTAAGTGGTTAAGAATAACCCTTTTGTGGATTGAAAAGCAATAGAATTTGAAATCTTATAAAGTATACAGTAGAAACACACACAGTGGCCTCTAGAAGACTGTTGTCAAGAAATTTTAGTTTGTAATGATGGAGCAGAAATGTCTACATGGATCATTAATTTGTTATTCTTTCTAACATTCATAAAAGTTTGGGGATTAAAAGCCCTCGGAGAATGAGGCCACRTACTTATTTGCAGAAGGAAGGGTCAAGATAGATGCTTGCCTAGTTGTCTTTCCTCCCTCACAGCACCGTGCTGAGGAAGTACCGCTCAGTTCTGCTAGCCAGGCAGATTCTCATCTCTGTTTATTCCTGTTGATCCTCTGTGGAGTCAGCATTATGATGAGAAGGCAAGAAGGTTTCTTCTTCTATTCTCTTATTCTTTTTGACCCCTAAAGGTTAAGTATTAATACCTATAARTTCACCTGTAGGAATTTTTTCCTCCTCATGTCATTCATTGTAAAAGAAGATCCAGTCAAGAGATATCCATTCAGTAACTGAAAATATGTAGAATTTTACCTCAAAAAGTGTTATTTGACAGTATTTTTAATCGAGTTGGCTTATTTTGTCATCTTTATTATCTCATATCCTATCATTAAGGAAATCGGCCTTGTCTGAGAAAATGTCCCTGATGGGTTCTGCGCGTGAGCATTCACTTGACTCTAACTGCATTACTCAGAATAGGGAAATCTCTAAATTACTATATTCTTGAACTGGGTCTTACAGTAAAGTACGAGTAGATATCGTCACCACTGCCTGATATGAGAAGCAAATCTGTAAATTAGAGTGAGTTTGTGATACCCATCGTAAATATTTCCACTCCAAAAGTTTTTTTTGTTGACTAAATGAAAGCATTATTAAGGATATGACCTCTAACCATTTGATGTATTCTCTCTGCTGAGTTACTSGTCTCCAAATATTAGCGACATGAATCATCCACCAAACCTTTGAAAAGTATTTGTAAGGTCAATGAGATAGTTGAATATCTTTCTGTCTTTTTATGAAAAATTAAATAATTTCAACTCTGATATAAACTGATGGCTCTACAGTATAAAAACTTTTAGGTATAGGGCAAGGGAAAGGAAATCAAAATGGAAATGTAAGCTTTTTACAGTGTAAGCCAAAAGATCTTAGAGCTGATATGAAGGATAGGGTAGCATCTCAGGGGATCAATGATTCAGTCTTTAGGTCCTTTCAATCTGTAGTTATTTTACTGGTGTTATAGTTTGTAGTTTCAGCAAAATAGTACAAGATAAATCCCAATATAATTGTGTTTTATGATTGGATTTACCAGCTTGTCAACTTTTATCTTTACTGTGAGGTAAAAGTAATTTACTTTTGGAAGTAATTTTTTTCACTTCTAATAGTGGATTTTAGTCTTTGATTAAAGCACTTTTTCTTCCCTTTATGAGTTACGAAAAGCCTCAGGTATGCATGTCTGTGCTATTTCTTATTTATCTACTGCTCTTGCATCATGATTTTGCATTTTAACTACAGAGCAGGAAGAGAAAATTATTTATGTAGTGTGTCAAACTTCAATGGCTTATATTGAATTGTATACTATTGGGATGTTACTTTCCTTATACTTAAGAAGTGTTTCAGGAAATCTATATTTTGGCACTAAAGGCATAGCCAAAAGGAAGGGGATTTTATTTCGTTTGTTTGTATATTTTTCAAGATTACTTTTGCTTTGTTTCTATGAATTTCTAATCTAAGCTCTTCTGAGAGGTATGTAGAAAAAGTGCCACAACCCCCCTTTATACTATAGACAATATCATCATTCGATTGCTTTTACTGTTATTAACTTTTTCCTGATAATATCTGTCTAAACTTTTCCTAGCCTCAGGATGTCCTATCCTGTTCTGCCGTCATCTCTTGAGACTGTGAATGATTCCCTTTTGTCATGTACACTATCACTATGAGGATGTCTGTGGACTGTTGAAAACAGATTATAACCCCTGAGTCTTCCCCATGCAGAACTATATAAATTCTGTTCCCCTAGACTCTCCTTGCAGGATTTATCTTCCAATTTTTGTGTCAGTTTTGTTTCCTTTGTAATTTCTCTAGTTTTTTTCTACTTTCCTATTCCCCTTTGAGGATCAGGATAGCAACGTAGCAACGTGTAACTAAAGAGATCAGCAACCTGGGCCGGAAGAAAAAAAAAAAAAAAGATGCTAGTACTGAATTAAGGCAGTAAATAAATACTCATATATTTAAAGGATATTTTCCCACAGTGTTGTCTTATAAAACAGGTATTTGATAACTGTTAGTGTATTCAAGGATTAGAAAGATTCTGTCTAGTCTTTACATGGAATGTGAAGGAGAAATGTCTGTTTTCCTTAATTAGAAGGTCTTTGGATAGTTTTTTAGATTTTATGTTTCAGTCTAGATAGAAGGCAGACATTTGGCATTCATTCTGCAATTCAACTATGTATTTCACTTATTATTTTTAATAATTATATGTTTTATTTATTATATTTTAATAATTAGTAATGTTGAATTAATAGGTATTTATGCACATTTCTATCTTTTAATGAGGTTCTGTCTTGAGATATTTTTTATTTTTATAAATACTATGCAGAAGCTTGAAACTACATTTGATGATGCTAACACAGCTCCTTATCATAATAAATAGTTCATCAGCCATAGTAGTAACTGAAGTCCATTTCAGATTAGTCCACTGCTGGAAAGTAGTATTGAACTAATCTTTGTTACTAAATACTACATCTTTCATGTTTCATTAATGTTTTTAAAAATGTTCTACTGGCAGAGTGTATAGGTTGCTGGAAATTTATATGAGAAAATACAAACTCTAAGACAAAACGTGTTTAGATTTTTTTAAGTCCTTCAGCTTTAAACAAAACTTGGTTATCATACGTTATTGAGGTTTGGCAAATTTTATGCAAGTGTTATCTTACTTCTCCAAATAAGATAAAAGCTATTGGATTTTGATTTCCTATTTGACTTTCCTCTGCTAAATATGCTTTGCCTCTATCCACTTTAGTTTCATCCACCATCTATTCAAATTCTCTCTCACCACACAGCAATTAATGTTCTGACATGTGCTCAAACACACAGAAACACAGAGACAAACATAAAGAATGGAAAGGAAATGAAGTAATATTTATTGTTGAAGTGTACACACAGAAATATATTTGTTTCCTGGCAGAYTAGTAGTTGTTTCACAGAGTCACCAGTAACTTTTCCTGAAGACCACATATATGCTATTACTGTTGCAGCTACTGGATATAGTACCTCCAATGCCAGGTAAAGTGCAAGTTTCTAAAAGCATTATTTGGGGAAAGAAAGAAACAAAATCAACATCTCTGGGTGTGATCTTATCTCATTGAGTGTAGAACCGCTTCATAGCCACTGTAGGGAGAGTTACCAAGATAACTGCATGACTATATGCGCAAGTCTTGGGTGTGTGCCCCTAGGGCAAGACAGGTGGCAAGATGATTCATCCAGCAGGTGGAGGAAAGAAGGCAGGACCTCAGAAAATAGCCTCTGGCTGCCTAGACTAATAGATATTAAGAATGAAAGGATTATTGAGATGAAATAATCTGACCTACATAAAGTATGCTCTTCCACTTTTCTGAATTAAATTGCTTTGAATCCAATAGTGCTGTCAAAGCACAGTAATCTTAAAAACAAACAAGCCATTCTCTGTCACTCTGATAGAAATACTCTTCTCAAAAACATTGTACTGATCTTGATTTTAAGGTTTTGAGTGAAAAAGGGTGTATCTTTGATAAACTGTTCCACTGGGAAATTACTCTCACTGTTTTTTTTAAGTCTTATTTCTAGTCTTAATTTTGTTAGTTCCAGGTTGCAGGTGCTGGATTTTGTTGCACCTTTATTTCAGTTAACTGTAGTGCTAAGCACACTGGACTGCTTTTCTGTGATAATCATATTTTCTTTCCCTTTAATCATTCTTACTGCTCCTCTCTGAAGATACTTACATACTACAGGAAAGAATGCATAGTTTAGCTGCTCTTTTAGCAGTGCCAAATACTGAAAGGGTAAGAGTATTAGCACGGACCTCACTGTGTAAAGGGGCATTGGTTTGTTTTTTTCTGATGGATCAGTCAAAGTTTGAGCATTTTGTTGACCCACCATTCTAGAAATTTTCATCCTGCTTCTTCTCTCAACATCCATCATGGTCACAAACGAATGATTTGAGAGTCGCCAGGTTTTCAAGGGGCAGCAGAAGGGTTCCGGACAGCCACATTGGTGGCATTTAGTGATGACACGTACACAGCAAGTGGATGGACTGAATGGAGTTTAGGACAAATTCTGTTCCTGACTCTCCAGTTTCTTGGAACTGGTTAATTTGTAGATGTATTATTTTTGTGTGTACTATTCTGAAGAGGAGAAATTAAACCATCCTTGTTAAAATGTTGTGTGACCCTCATTATGTTAGTGTCTGAGTGCATAAAATAGTATGGTATCTGACAAATTCTCTGAGCCTTCATAGAGGCACCATGTTTTCTTCCACTCTGCTTACAGAAAACTCCTTTTTGAAATAATTTTTATTATTCTGTTATCAGGATAGCTGTCCTTTTTAAAGTTAGTGCATATGCTCTTGGATTTTTTTTCTTAACTGAAGTATAAAATTTATGCACAAAAGAGAAGCAAGCTAATGAAACATTGTAAATGATAAACTATTTCAATTTCTTCCTATTAAAATTCAGGAGGCATTGTAATGAATTTTCTATGAGTAAGACCTTACACCTACTGACGTTAGACCAAATTTGGATTTGTATGCAGATGCTCTGACCAAGTTAATGGAAATGATTGCTCAGAGTCTGCCAGGATCTTTAACTTTGTACAGAAATTAGTCTGATGCTGATGACATTTCATCCTATATTATTCCATTGTAGTTAAGAACACAYAACTGCTTCTATCCTAACCTGTTTTCAGCTACTGGTAACTTTCTGAAATTCTACTTCATGTATGATAAAGTCATGTTGGAAAAACATGAAGGATTAAAAGTAAAGTTTGATTTTTCATCTAAAATAAATTTAAAGATCATTTATCATTAACTCCTCTAGAATCAGAATACCACAGAGTTAAAGCCGCAGATTCGGCCCTGTATTACAGAAAACTCATTAATTCAATTGTATGTGTTCTTGTGATCAGGCAAAGTAAACTAATGTAGAATTTAACATAGGTGTACAATTCCACATATATATTATAGCAACATAAAGAAGTGGCAGTTCTGTTTTTTTGTGTTTGTTGCTTTACCCCCCTCCCATTAAATCTCTTCTTTCAAGGTTTCATGTATTTTCTGACATGTCATTGCCTCACATAAGGCTTTTACATTAGAATTCTTCTTTCTTCTGGGAAGGTATTTTGTCACTTAAATTCCACTAAAATAATAAAAATATTATGAAACCATTAGAATCAAGGTGATAGAGATTTGATAAGTAGAGGGATTCAGGAAAAAAAAAGTTTTTAATGGTGGGAATCTGATGGAATTAAATTCTCAGTGAATGGCAAAACTGTGTGAAAGGACAGTTTCGTAAGGATGAGCTGAATCATGATTACTCTCATGGCTGTATGGTTGAAAAGAGAAAAAAGAAAAACAAATACACACTGTCTTCTCTGTTAATATTTTGCATTTTCTAAGTATTGGTGCCTTCTCATATTGCAGATGGCATCTGTGACTTCAGCTGGATCTTTAGCACACCCAAGATATGGCACACATTCTTATCTAGTGCTCTTTCTTTAATTATTTCCGCTGTATCCAGTTTCTGTCATCTTCTTTGAGCTGTAAGTAAAAGTAGCAGATAAATATTTTGAGAATATTCCCTAACAGATACATGCATATGTGTGTGCAAGCAAGGTATTAGTTTGTGGAAACTACTATCTATTTTTAAGTGATAGGCTTACAAAATTAGAGTCCATAAAAGTGATTTGAAATACATTTTCAAAAACTCAGAACTGGTTCCTTTTAAAATATATTAATAATAATATGGGCATATTATTACATGATTTGGAAATCACATCTTCTCTGAATGTTGCCTGARTAGCTCAGCAATCAAAGTAAGTTTTTAAATAAATAAACAGCTCACCTTAGCTTTGATATTTATTTATGTAGATGCTGATGTTCTGGCCATTCTCAAGACAATATTCATCTGGGAGAATGATAACACAGGAACAGAAGATTCAGCAAATAGATGAGAGAAATTGGATATCTGTGTGCATCAATTTGCCTGTTATGTTTAATACCACAGTAGCACAAATAAATGATTTAATTTATACATGTTAACTACTGGACTGGGTAGTTAAAATATTTAAGACTGAAATCGGTCATATCCTTATTAAGAAATTGCTCTAAATTCAATTTTCATTTGAAACTACTATTTCTACTTCCTTTAGAAGTAGAAATAAAAATAATTTGAGATACTGTTTTAAAAATTATGTTTGCTATGTCACTGGATTACCTAAATTGTTTCCCTAGTAGTTAGAAAATCAAACCAACTAAATGACAAAGACAACCCTTCTTAAATGCCCTACCTGTAAAAATGAGGGAAATAGTACATGTAAGTTACAGACATTTCATGCTTTGAGGACTATTGGAAACACATCTGCCTAGAGAAATGCTCTATTTTCTGTTCTACCTACTGGTCAAAGCTTTGACATCAAACATAGCTCTTGGGCATAGCTTTCATTTAACAATACCTGAATAGTCCTCAAGCAACCAGTGTGACAGTTGTGAAAGTAATGGGTAAAGATCGACAGCTGTCATTCACAGTACTGTTTAACTTGTCTTCTGTCCTCAGTTGTATGTATTCAAAGACAGGCTCAAATAATTGAGGGGTCAAAGCATATCCTTCCAGGATCTCTTTCAGTCATTTGACAGGGTACCAATACAGACCATATTTTGATATATACATTACATACATTAATTGTATACATTATTGAATTTATTGCTTTCTACAGGCTGAATGATAGGCTGGAAAAGCATTTAATATTGCAGCTGAAGGTGATCCTTTTTGCTTCCTACCTGCAAACCAAAGTAGCAAATGAGCATGGAAGGTCCTTAATATTTTGTCTTCAAAAAATAAGTAGTTAACTGAAATTGTATAACATAGGCTACAAACAGAAGTAGAAACTTTCTTCACTCCACAAAATGAAATGAGAACTGCCAGTAATTCTTGTCCGATGAATAAAGAAAATATCACTAACTTGACAATACAGTAGCTGTTGATTTAAATAAAGACCACTATTTCACAAACTAAAATGTGATAGACAGAAATAACTGACGTAAATTCTGTCAATGTTTGAAAATGTCTCTCATAATTTGGATAGTTACAAGTCTAATATATGCAAAAATTTATGTGTACGCTTCTGCTTGAAGACATACCTSCTGAAAAAAATGAACCAAGTTCACCAGATAGTCTCTATATCTTTTTCCCAATTACTTTTGAATCATCAGCACACTCACATTTACTGTATGCAGTCAGTGGACCTAATGATCTACAGCCAATGGAGTGGATAGATGCAGAATTGTCTTGTGGCACAATGCTTAAAAATATCCTTCAGTCCAGAATAACAGCATGTTTTACTTCACATAAATAGGTATATAGCCACTGAAAATGTCAGTATGTGACCAAAAGTCCCTTCAAATGTTTGCTTCCATAATCTGTTACCTATAGAACCTGGAACAAGTACACTCAAGAGTAATACCATAGATTTACTGATTATAATGGAGATCAGAAAATAGACTGATGAACTTAGCGAGATTCTGTTTTAGTTGTCCATTTTTATTTTTATAAATCTGAACTTACATACAGCATGTGGAATTACTATTACACTGGTGTAAATGAAATCTGAATCAGACTTGCTCTGTACTGGCAACTAAGTTTTACTTAAAAGTCTCAAGGGAAGTTAAATTTATGGTCCTCTAAGCTGGGATGACCTTGCAGTACCAAATGGTTTTTCAAACATGTTACAGTTTCACACCATCTTGAAAAATATTTTCATTTTGCAGTTTTGCTTTGGGAATCAAGTGCCATAGGATGTAATGTATAATATTAGATTGTTGCCACCTTAGCAGTTTCTTATGTAGCCTGTACATAAGATCAAATTCCACCAAAACAAGGGAAGTCCTTTAGCCTTCATGGTGAAGAGACTTGATATACATGAATACATATGATTTTGACTAGATTTTCTCTTTTTAAAATCATGCCTGAATACCATTAAAAAACTGTTAAAAKACCTGTACCTACAGGACATGAAGCAAAGATTAAAAAAAAAAAAAAGACATTTTACAACTTCTGTTAGCAAAATACACATAGCTGCTGCAATCCACTCACTTCTTGTGGTTTATGAGCACTGATGGGTCTTAATTCTTTATTATCATTTACTGATATTACAGATATAGCTCTGTCTGTATTACCATTTTGATGGTCGACTCTGGTCAGAGGTGCTATATTATTGATGTTTCTCAGCAGACTTTCTCCTTTTGTCTTTATTACCCTAATTTTTAACTTTTCCTCAAGGAAAAGACAACCCAAGCTAGAGGCTGGCTTAGTTTAAGGCTCTGGCTTTGAAAAACTGACTTGCGGAGATCTGGGCTGCCAACTACTATATAGCTAAAGATGCCAGGAGGAAGCAGGGTTTCCTGCTGAGGTTGTGAGAGGGAGGAATTTAGTTAGTGCTTGGGAAAAATCAGAGGAAAAACAGGTCTCGGGGAGGAATCATAGGCAACGATAAGTCTGAAGCTGAACAAATGAAGAGAGAAAGAGAAAGGAATGCAGAGTGTTTAATAAATGAATAACAAACCAGCTGGAACTGGGTTAGAGAATGGCAGTTTTTATTCAGTGAAAAATGAGACATGGATTTTGACTGGAATGTTAATGAAAAAATATATCTATTTCTTTGACCAACTTTCCACTTTTTAATTTGGCTTGCAAAGGAACACATTTATGTTCTTACATGTAATATTGCTTCACAGACTTACTGTAGTATCTGTAATAATGTGACAGCTGACTCTCAGTGGGCAGAATTGTATTTTTAGGCAGTTTTGGATCAAACTGAGTCACTGAGATGCTATTATCATTTTCCTTGGTGCACACCTGTAGATATAGGCCACTTAAATGACAGAGCAGTGTAACAAGAAGTAATTCATTTTATATCTTTGGTAATCTTATAAAATCTTTATGCTAGGATGTATAGAAACCATTTAAAGGGATGTTTCTTGTAAAGAATTTCACAGAAAATACTGATTCTTTCAATCATCTCTAATAGCTGCTTCTTAGCTTAACTTAACTGAATCTAAGCATAAAATATATTGCAACAGCTTCCATGAAGATTTTATTGAGACAAAATTATCATAATTAGCAATATCAAAGCTAACTCTGGAATATCTACACCCAGGAGAAGGATAAAATAGACTTTGAAGAGAGACTGGGAAAGGTTCAAGATCTACCCCTTCACTTCCTGCTATTCACAGTTTCAAGGGTATGTGTACAAGATCCCCATCCTGCACCCAGTATATTTTCTTTTACGGGTTGCTCCTGTGGTACTAAGCACTACTCATCACAGTGAGCGACCTTATACATAACAGTTTCACTACATTGCAAAATATAATTCTGGAGTTTTAGTTCCTGCATTTTTACTGATGTTGTGATGAAGGCAAAAACTATCCAAATACAGCCAATTTGATCTYTGTGGAAACTTTCTTGACCACTGGAAAAGCCTGAAATCGTAGCATATATTGTGCTGTATCTGATCATCTTCCATTGAGGATGGGTACATTTAGGACACTGCACTTGTGACTATGTCTCTGAGAAATGGCTGAATCCTCAGTGGAGGCCTTCTTTATGCTTACAATTTAGTCAGGTGCAGTCCCTAAAAATGGGAAAGGTCATGATGGCAAAGGATCCAAATCCAATTGCTTTACCTAATACTGGATAAACTCAGCTGAAAACTAGGTGATTGCAATGGTCAGGGTACTCACCTGAGATACAGGAAGTTCGTCTGCAATTTCCTCCTCTATGTTCCTCCGTAATTCAGAGAAGGGTCTTCAGCCAGGCTTCAGTATGAGTCTTAGTTACTCTAAGTCTCAGGGAAAAGTAAGCTATACAAAGACAAAGAGCTCTAGCAGGAAACTTCGTCTAAGTGATTGAGGCACTCACTGGGATGCAGAGGTCTTTTGGACCTCTTTTTGGTCTATCAGACATCCTTATGCTGGTGGTCAGTATGTTTAAAGCATTTAGTTTTAACTTTACATGGAATGGGAAATGTTCGCAGGCTGGTAAAACGGTACTGCTGAAGAATTGTCGATGGTTTTTGCTTCAGTCAGCCTCCAGTCATTCATATATTAGGACTATCAAAAGCACTGTATGCATGAAAAAATTTGTTACTGATAGTCAAAGCACTGGAAACAGAGCCAGGAAAGAAATTGATCTGGTAAATTTTCAGGACTTCTAAATAGTCCWGTCATTTGATAATACTTGCATATGTATGCACTTCACCTTCAAGTATTTTATGTATGTGTGTACATATGCCCAATTTCATATAAATCACTACAAATAATTTTTTCAGTAGTAGCTTTTATTTGTCCCTATCTTATCATGAAAAAAAATAGTTATTAGCTGACTTTAAAATCAAGGAATGTCTGTATTTTACTTCCCCTGGGAAGTAAATGCTCATATTAACTCAATTGCTGTTATTTCATAAGTTCTGCTGGAACTGGAGCTGGGAGAGCTTACCAGTATCTGAGCAATTTCAGTAATAGATTATGACATTTCTGACTTCCAGCCAACAAGATGTAGAAAGAAGTCACTGCTATCTCTGACAGAGCAGACTGCACACTGTACTAGGTATATATATACCAAGACTTCTTTTTCAGTGTGACAGTTAGTATGAGACATTACTGGAGGGCAGGAACATATGGCTGCTCCATAAAGTCATTTTGGGAGGCACTTTTTCCTTGCACATCTGTGGCAATATCAGATGGTTTGGTCTTTTTTAGTCTAAGTTCCTCAGCCAGAAGAATTCATTGCCTGTATAACGTGATCCCAACCAAGTCTTTCTAGTTCTCAGAAGAGCCAGCTCTGACACTCTGGATGACAAGCACAAAAATAGCAGACATAATTTTTTTCAGATAGTTCTATGATACTGCTAGAGGAATTGTCAGTTAAAGCTAACCATTTTAGTAAAAACATTTACACACCAAAGAGAATCCTTCACAATAAAAATTTTTGTTAGGGAGGGAACTCTGATCAGCACACTGTTTTCTTTAATTTTGGCCACCTGGCCGGCTTAAGTAATTTCTTACAGCATTACAACAGTATATTGCTTTAAAGTTGCATACTATTTTATGGTCAGAGCAGCTTTCCTGCCTTTTTTAGTAGGGGTAATCAGTCAAATAAGACCTTTAATCTTACAAGTAAATTCTTTTCTTTTGGTTCCAGCTAAGGCAATAGAACTTTCTATGAACAAATGAAACATCTCATGTCTCCCACCAGAAACTTGAAGTCCAGTGGACTGTTCAAAACAAAAGAAAACAAAACAATTTGTGGTAAGTGCTGATTCTTAGTGAAAATGGGATCATCTGAGAGTGGATATGTATTGACTGTGCAAGTTACTTCCATCCAGAGATTTTATCAGGAACTGAACTAGTGTAAAAATCATGGCTAAATGATAGGTATCCAAAACAATGCTTTCTCAAGTTATGGAGAATGAAGAGAGAACAAATTTTCAAACATTTCCAAAGGAAGGCAAAGGTTTCTTTTCCTTTCTCCTTTGCCTTTCTCCTTCGCCTTTCTCCTTTTCCTTCTTATTGTTTCCTAAATACAAACGCATTTTAAAAATTACTCTAATTGTTAGTGGTGCTCATATTGAGGTGTAAGCTTCCCTACTCATAGCACATCAGCATGGATTTCTCACAGACTTTGTCCTTTGTGTTTTGGTAGGTTATCAGCCTTCTTTAGCCCGTAAGTGTTAAAATACTTAACTGCATTTTCTGCCATGATAAAAAATTCAATTTGATGGCTGTATTTATTATCTGCCTGGTTCTTGTGATATTACCTAGCTTTAGTTTGCTTCATTTAAACATTATTGTGCTGTTTTCCTGTCTGTGTTTCTCTTGGGACTCCCTGAAATGAGGCAGACTTCTGTGACTGTCTCAGTGTGCTTCATGTCATAAAAAAATTCTTTATAATAAGTAGAACTCTGGTAAGTCCCCCTTTGCTGAACAAAGAAGTCTCTATTTCCATCTAAAGGATTATCTTTAAACAAGAAAAGGAGGTATTTTAGAATTCCCTTTTCTTTTCCACAGACATTTACCGTAATACAAACAAAATGGCCTGGAAGGGCAGTCTTTGTATGTCTCTAATAATTACATTTACAAACAGATGCCAGCGGTCATAGCTATGAATTGCTGGGTCATAGGTGTGAGCATGCTCACAATCCCTTTATGCCATTTGGGAAGTTAAGACCATTATTATAGGGATGAGAGATATCTGTGTCATACTCACACTGGGAAATTTACAGCTGCATCTTCGGGGCCAGCATTCAGACTGAATGGTCTAAAGCAGTTGAGTAGAGGGGAAGAATCATGCTCCAGTACAATGTGAGAGTTACTGTGCAAATGAACAATTCTTATAAGTATTCATTTAATTTTATTATTTAACCCCCTCATACTCCTTGAGGAAAGTCAAAACCCATCTGCATAAAGTGACAAAATCATCTGCCTAGTATTTAAAACAATATTACTGTATTTCTTGTGATTTGCATTCTTGTGATTTGCAATGCTTTCAGTGTACTAAAACTTGAGGAAGAATTCTATGCCCAGTGTTGTAAAGATTACCAGTGCTTTAGTATTTGCATAATCGAAAACCAAGCTGGTGCATTTTGCAAAAATAGTAGAAATGTTGTTAGGAATTTGTAGTAATCGCCTCAAGAGAGAGAAGTACTAAATCTTGCCTCATAAAGAAAGAAACTGGTTAAAGTGTTTTAACCTTTGGAAGAACTTATTTTTGTGCTTCCAAAAGTAAATGGGAATCTGGCAAGATTGTCATGTGCAATATGACTCATCTCGGAATACTCTCCGATTGCAATTAGAGTTGCCTGTAAAGAAACTGGCAAGCATGAAGAATATAGGTGGCCTGAAGGTGTGTCCTGTCCTTCTACAGGTTTAAGCTTCCTCTCCCCCAAACGAGCATGGCCTTTGGTAAGTTTGTTTGTTTATTTTAAATCATTTCTGGTTGATAAGTCGAATTTGTTCCGTGAATCAATTCTTTGATGTCTTGTTTGTTTCCTAACAACAGACAGACTGAAGCACTCTAAATTCCTGAAGTATAAACTCACCTCATATATCCATAAGGAGCATTAAACTTCACAACTTAATTTTGGTTTTGGGCACTTTGATGACTGAAAGCCAGATCTTTAGTGGTGTAAATTAATTTTCTGACGAATTCCAATGACATGCACAAATTTACAGCAGCTGAGCATATGGCTTTACACTTGGAGCCAATTTGTTCATAAGAGATACAGACAGCTCCATGAAATGAAATGTGTTTAGATTTTTAGTCCTCCCCCTGACATGCATACTCATTCATTTCCTTTTTGCCCCCTGCTGCCTTTGGGAATGCGGCAAGAGGAACAGGAGTTAAGCTTGGTTCAGTTAAACTGTAGACAATAGTGTATTAGATTCATATATTGCAAATCTGTAGTTTTTACATATATATTGTGCTTGTACTACAGGGCTAAATTATGCCAATATATCCCTGTATGTTTATCCTCAATTTGCATTGCAAGTGTATATCTCTATTTGAAAACAAATATGATTATAATATATTTTGCTAGTATCTCTTAATTTTTTGTATATGCCAGTAACCACAATTCGTCTGCAAATTTAGCGCCATTTTCTTCACATTAATATATGGTGACACCCTGACTTACAAGCTGAAGATTTGACTCTTTTTTACATTATCTGTGTCTTTYGAATGGTTCGGTACTCATTCAGATGTGCAAGTAGGGAAATTATCTTCAATACATATTATACATTTTACGGATGTCTGTAACACTTTCTACAGCAATGAGATGTCACTTCACATGACAAGCCAGCGTGTTTTTCACCATCTGTATTCAAAGGCCTTCAGCAAATCAGTGCTTGTATCTTTCTCTCTAAGGAATGGTTCTTGTCAGTTGAAGTAAATGTAGTAAATCTAGATACTTTCTTCTCACTTTTAGAGAACAGATGCTCTGCCCTTGTTTTGGATCTGTGCAAGAGCACAGAGTGATGAAAATGTGTGTCTGTAGAGCAGCAACATTAAACAAACTTTTCCAAAGTATGTTGTTGCAGCACTTACTACTTCATATATCCATCCTCTTTCAAAAACAGACATCTTTCAAAAGACTGATTTCCTTCCCTGGATGATGTTACTAGACAAATCTCCCTTGGCTAGACTTTTGTGCAGAACTTTTAATTGAGTTATTTTGGCAATAACATTCATTTACTTATCTAGCTTACTGAAAAGAGAAAACTGTTTTCAGTAGACTGTGGCAATATTTGTACCTTTATTAAACAGATGCATTTTTACAGTATTTCAGCTACAAAATCAATTTGATAAAAACAAACAAAATCCCTCAAATAAACCATAGCTTTTTCCTCCTACTAAATGCATCTTAGAAATAACTACAATCTGAAGTAGCAATTCATAAACAAGACCAAAATGCCATTGTATTTTTATATAGAAAGTAATAAGCATGAAGGCAGTTACAGTTTATAATCAAGTATAGTTGAGCAGTGCTCATCCAGCCTCTTCGTTGAAACTAATTATGGTTCTGTATGGTAACAAGTATTAAAACTATTTCTTGCCAGGGCCTCTTAAAGGTATAATTCTTCATATTTTCTTTTTCCAACCAAACAAAAACAATGTTAACAGAATGTTAATTGTCACTATTRTTATAATGCAGAATTTTATACACATATGAAAAAGCTGTTGAGTAACTGGGAGTATTCATTTAGCCTCTGAGTAGCTCTGTGCTATTATGTCCCCTGTAGGTATGAAATAGCTGCACCATTGTTGCTAGGAGACAGTAAAGCTATTAGTTCTGGTGGTGACGTGGCCTGGGTTTAACTCTCTTAAGGCATGTCTGTACTGCGGGCAAATTCTGTGTGGAAACTCCAGAAAAACAGTAAAACAATTTCAGCAAGGTACTGAGCCTCAGCTATATAATTCCTGACTAGACAATATCAGAAGACAAGTTAGAACTGGGAAACAGGGATTTAACAGAAAAAATTCCTTCCTCTAACTTTCAAGATTACCTAACAGTCTTCAATGGCTCTTTTGATAACATTTTCTAAACATATAAATTTCCAATATGTCCTTAATCTCTTTTCATGGAGACTACTGTTTTTCAAATTAATAGATTTCTTATTGCAGTTCTAGCATCTTTTATGAAACAAAATCAAATTTTAATTCATCCTAATCAGATATAGAACACAGCATTTGTTTCTGGTGAAACATTGCTAATAATTATTGCTAGTGAAAGTCTGAAATTGTCCACTGTTTTTGTTTCTCTAGAAAGAACAGATTTGTTGTTAAGCCAACAGAATGGGACTTGGGAAGATCATAGATCTTAAGGAATGGATTATGCTGATGATCTCTTACAATTTGTTGCATAGAACTGTCCATAATATTTCTTCAAATGACACTGAAATATACCTATAACTTTTGATATATCTAGAACATAAGTATAAGGTTATTCTTGATTCTGCCATATGCCTTTTGCAATTTATTTCATGTGTCTGAACTTTGCTTGCCTCATCTGCGTTTAATAGATTAGTAATATTTCCTCCTCTACAAAAGAGATACTTATCCATGGCTGAGAATTGTTTAGATGCCTTGGTAACTGAAAGCATCTAAGAGGATAAAAAGTGAGAGATTCCTTATTAAGCAGGAATGATTATTGGAAGGAAGATGGGAGAATAGAACAGGAGTTCAGGTTTCTTTCTGGTACGTTCAGGCCACAAAAAAAATCAGATACCGTTACTTTTTGCTCCTTGAATTTTTTGCTTCCTTTTAGGAAATATAATCAATCAGTATAACATAAGTATTTCCTTAGAGCTTGAAAATACAATTGGGAGCTTAGGATATAAAAATAGTAAAATCAGCCTTCACACAGAATTGGGCTGAAGGTGAATACTCTGAATGCACAGGTAGTGATTTGCTATTTAATCAAGGTGTGTGGCTTAGATTTATGAGGGCTCATTCAGAGACTTAGTTCTTCCAGCTTAAAGCTAGGTGAAAGCCTTGTTGAACCTGGATGAATTGTTTCTTTGAAGTGGATAGGGAGTGAAATAAAGTTTTCCAGCAAGTAGTCAGACAAAAATGCTTTATAAAGTGTTAATGCCTTATTTCTATGGCTTACCAATAACCAGATGATGACACACACATATCATGTCATTTTGTTTCAAAACTTAGCTGAATTCAGAAATACATCCATGTTTAGGAGGACATATTGTTTACTGTTTGGGCCCATTTCTTGCTGTTTTCTTGCTGCTAAATGCAATACTGGAGGTACTCAAATATAACAGTGATGAGTACAGTAAATGAACCTATAGATAACAGAAAGCTTGCACTGCATTAGCATTAAGGATGACAGGTGATCCATTAATCAGAATTGCTTTAATTGCTTTCATTAACACCGTATCAAAGTATTCTAGAGTATGTCTTCATATAACTTTCTGAGGTCGTAAGCCTGTCCCCTTCTGGTATGGAAAGGCTGAAACTTAATAAGCAAGCCTTCTTACATAAAGGGCCCTTCTTTCATTCTTCTGCGGTGAGTCAAGATTTTGTAAACTGTCAAAGTCTTGAGATAGCAGATGAAGATTCTGTACATTAGCCCAATCTGAAGGAACTGAAATTATCTCCTATGAGGTCAAACCGTTAAGACAGAGGAAAACAAATGTCATTAAAATGAATGCGGCGTGGTGGTTTTCTTGTCTTGATATAGCACTAAATTTCTCACGGTTCAGTGTTCCTTCCTGTACTGTCAATTTTGAGATGTCAGATCAGGCAAATTTTGAATACGTGACAAAGTAAAAGAGGCCCACAACACTCAGAGCATGGCTTAACTTATGGTGGCTTACAGAAAGCTGGTTTGTTATCTAGTGCTAATTCCTCTCCTCTCACTGATTTAAGTTCAACTTTGAGCTAATATGCATTAGATATGGTCTGATATTACTTTTTCACTAAAATGTTGGCTGTAAGTTGCTATGAATAGGTCTGATACTGAGTAGGTAAGGATGTAGTCCATCAGTTATTCTAGATTTTAAAAAAGTTTGAAAGCTCTTGATCTGCATAAAAAATCTTGTCCAATGTAGAATAACTGCTTTGTCAATGCACTTGAGAGAGGGTGAGCATAATTTCTGATGTATGAATGAAATTATTCTTACCCTGCAAACCACATTAGATAAATGTTGCAGGCTGTGTTTCACAAGTTGCCCAGCAAGCTTATATGCTTTTGGGCTACTTTGCTATCCTACTGCAAGTTCCATAAAATGTCAGCATCTACATTAATAACTGGGAACAGACAATTTGTGTAGAAATTTTTGCTACTCCTAGTAAGAAGAAACTCTTCTTACAGTGCATAGGCACTCTTCTTACTGTATATATTGTCCTAGTGCTAGGATACATTCTAATATATTAAAGTATACTTGGAAAGTATCAGAACAGTTTATGTTAATAAAATAATAATGGCTTTTTAAAACATGGTGATCAAACTCTATTATTCTGCTTCTGAAGAAGAGGTATGTATCTAGGTAGGATTTTCTCTATTACAGTACGACAGATATAATTAAAATCCACCAGAAGAAATGCCTCTCAGGCTGGCCTGAATTWCCCCAGGGAAGCAGTTCCAAAAGAGGATCCATTTGCTGAATATGCTCTTTCTTAAGAGAAACATTCCAAAGAAAACATCCACTGCAGGGGAAGATACGTAACGCAGGCCATGCTGCCTTACTGCTTTACTCTGTTTCTCATATAAAAATCATCTCTGTATTTGCATTTGTCATCTGGCCTTTACTCCTGAATTAGGGTGAGACAGGAAAAGCAGTTTAAATGAACAGATATTTTAACTTCCTGGGACCTGATTGCAAGTGGTTGTTTGAACACTTACGCTTTCTCAAAGTGCTTCAGATTTGATGGTTGTGCTTTCCTTGTCAACTCTAGAGATAAGACCCTTGGCACATTGGAGAAAGAAGGCTATTGACTGTGTTATGCAACTCTTGCTGTAATGCAATTGTGTGTGGGGGGTATCTTTGCTAGCAAGGAACTTTAAGACACTTATTTTCCTTTTTAGGAATCAAAATTTTTATGTATCCTTCAAATGCTATAAAATATGGAATTAAAAAAAAAAACTAAACAACTTGGCATTAGCCCAGGGGAATTCTTTTCAGGTCCATATCATTAAATTAAGTGGTGCTGTAGCACATCATTGCAATTGCAGTTAGACCAGCTAACTGCAGTCAGACTAAATTAGGCTTAATTAATCTCTATCTCTTCACATATATATATGTGTATATATATATATATATATATATATAAAATATATATACACACACACACTCATATCTTTCACATAAATATATTTTAGAATAGGTTGGCTTTTGTATTCCTTTGGCCTGTTATGCTTTTGCACAGGTATACATTCTAGTTTAGTTGTATTCTTAGTATCGCTGGATGTTTTGAGTAGTGGCTTGGGGAAGAAGGGTGGTGGAAAAACATCCTTGGCATACAGACTCCTGTTGACTTCTTAATTATGATCAGGACTGAGCCCTGCAGAACAATTACTAGTATTTTCCTCCTAATAATGGAAAACTGTTTTTATCTGTTCAATGAACAACATAATATGGATTAGTATTGGCCATTTTAGTACCTGAAGATGAGGCAAGTTTATCAATAGCTAAATTAACTGTGACTTCAGAAAGCACTAGTCTGCATTCTGTGACTGGTAAACCACAAAACAGAACATGCCTCTGAATGCATACCAACTGGTGGTGACAATTATCCCCTAGTTCCCACAAAAATTAAATATTTTTGTTCTATGTACTACCTCCTGACAGACAGTGGTTGTGGTAGTGCTAATAATAATAAAGGATACAGAGATGAAAGGGTTTTGCTTTAAAAACTTTAAAAGCTTGTTTTCTGTAACAAGATGAAAGCATACTTTGTTAGCCCCATTATGTAGGATGATGTATAATAATAATAAAAGGGCAAAAAACTTAATGCTGTAACTTGAAGAATGTGAGAAACGTGGTAATTCATGATCGATCCCATGTTGAATTTGAAATAATCTTTTCATTTTTTAAATACAGAAAAATGTGAGCAACAACCCAGTACACCAAATGTGCTGTTACAGCCTGCCTGACAGTTTCAGCAATCAATATTTGCATTAATTTCCTAGCTTTAAAATGCACAAAGCAGGCTGACGAGATGAAAGAGGTTCTCAAAGAAAACAGCATTACTAAACCTCAGCATATGTGAGACAAATACCCACGGGCCATTAGCATATGAGGAACCTTGAGGGAAAAATCTCTTTGACAATGCCTATGGTCTACTTTGTGTCACAGAAATTTGTAACTCAGTTGGTTATCATATCTTTTTCTGCCCTCCCCCTCATCTCAACCATCAGACATCTGCAAATCCATCTTAAAGCTATTTATCACTTTTTGTTGTTGTTGTTGTCCCTCATTACCTTTTATAAAGCATTCATTTACCTTTCATAATATATAAATTTTCATGTATAGATAATGGAGCATTTTAATAGAAGAACTGGTAGTATGATTGGGATGTCTTTCTGTTTTTTGTTAGGACTTTGTGGCTAAACAGTATTTCTTAAAAAGTGACAATGTAGTAAGTATGTGGGGGAGTTTATGTTGTGCAACTGTTTCCGGATCCTCAAGGTGGAGTAAGATACAGTAGAACATTGATAAACAAGCATTGTTCTAAATATTATCATCATCTGATCACAAGAACATGCATGTGGGTGGATAATAGATATGTACATTTGTATGAAATTGTACAGGCATGTATTTGCATATCAATGATTTCATGAGGCCTTGTGGAAACTTCTGGAGCTATTAGAGCTGCAACTCAGAATGCAGAATTTATGACTAACTTATTAGAAGCAGTTGTGTTTAATGAAATCTAAGCTGAGTGTTATCAGTCATGTTATTGGTCATGAGTAAAAGCTGTTTTACATTTAGCATGTCATCTTTCACTACTAAGATACTGGCTGGGAAAGTACCTTGGGAAAGCACCCAGGTCACTTAAACAAGAAAGAACCGGTGCTATACTCACAAATAAGCATTGGTGAGCAAAAGTTTTCTGTTATGCTTTTCTGAAGGGTGTTCTTTCTCCAYGAGAGTGCTTCTGTAGTAAGTCTAGCCCTTTAGGCATTTAATCATTTTATGTGGATGTCTCGTAAATGTCTGTGCCGCACAATGGGAGCCAAGTGATCTTACAGTAAATATCACTGCAATAAAATAATGAATCTTTGTGTCTCGATAAAATGATGACTTGGATTACTTGATTATCACTTAGGAAAGGCACTGTACAGAAAGACATGGTACCAGGAATATTAATATTGAGTAAAAGAAAGAGGGATGGGTAGAATACATATCAACTTTTCCTTATTTGAAAAGAGAAACTCTAAAGAATATATTTTAGACAATTATCTAGGCCCTGTACAAATTTGAATGTAAATATATACATGGTAGAAACCTAAGTGCATACACAGCTTTTGATGATCTTTCATCCCAACAGATTCCTGCATTTCTCTAAAAGAGCATTGGAATAAATCTGATATATATGCAGTGAAAAATAACTGCTTAATCAAATATAACTATAGACTACCATAGTTTAAGAAGAGGAAAGAATTTCATATTCTTAGGCAGGCAGACTATAACTGCAAGAAATGAAGTATCAATAGTTAAAAAAGTGTTTGAATATCCGAATTGTCAGATCTTAGCAAATATATTAGTTGCTTACTATATTAATGACCTATTTAAACACCTCTATAGTTTGATAGAAAAGTAATTAGCAAACACTTTCAAAATACTAGAACAATCATTAAGCACTTTAAAAAGATTTCATAAGCACTCAGACTGTCACTGCTAGTCAAATATTTTTTTTCTGCATGCTACTTCTGTGACAGTCATGAAGTTTTTAGGGMTCATGTCAAAACTGAAGAACAGTCTCTCTGGAGAATAATGCAGTCCTCTACCAGTCACAATGAGCAAGTTGTGATCTTTTATACAGTGTATAAAGGACTAGGTCTATGTTGTAAGTGCAGTACTTCGGGGTGCAGTTTTCCAAAGCTGATTGATTTCCAGGTTGGTTTCAGAGGTTTACTTCAGGCTCCCTGATCCTATAATAAAATAGTTAGAAATGTCAGAATGAGGTTCAGTTTGGAAAAAGAAAAGCAAGGTAGTATGCCTGTGGAAAAATGTATTCAAAGGAAAGAACAAAAAAAATGATGATAGAAACTTGGCAGTTATACCACAAAGCAAATGTGATGAGTTTGCATTGTCAAACAGCAGCCAATTTGAACTTGGGCTGTTTACAGAGGATGGGCATCGAACTGGACATCAGGAGACCTGATCTATGTTGTCTGTCTCTGAGCTGCAGTGCGACCTTGGGCAAGTCATTTGTCACAAATGTATTTAATTACCATTCTTTAAAACTGGAACAAAATATTCTTTAATGCTCTAAAGAACTTGGGATTATATAAAGTTTGTTTGTAGCTTCCCAGGTCAAGTAACAATACCAGTTATAATGGGCTACTCAGCTGTACTTTACGTTAAAAAAAAAAAATTTGAATAAGAAGGAATACTTTGACAGCAAGCCCAAGCAGATGTTTATCACCCATATTCAGATGGAGATCCAAATCTAGTGTCATTTTCAACTGTCTGCTATAATCCTTAGACAATTTCTCCCTATAAATCATGCAGCTTTTTCAGTGCAAGCTTATCACTTTCAATTACTCTAACTTCTAGTTGCTCACTATTTCTCTGGGGTCACAAGTGCATCTTTCTGCATGGTAGAGCTGTRCTATCAGTCAGAGTCACTCTCCCATCTCTGAGAAAGGAGGAGAAAGGACCCTTAAAGTCACTTAATTTATATTCTATCAGTTTGGTGTGGCTGACTGAAGAACCAGCTTAGAACCAATAAGATCTCAAGCCTTTCGGGATGTAACATGTCTTGATGGTGGCACAAGATCTGAAAAACACTTACTATCTCTTGGTTGTGAGCTCAATCATTATGATACTCCTGTAGCACTGCTTAGCATTTCACCTACTTTGCAGAGTTCACTTTTATGCGATTCTAACTCCTTGTATAAGTCCTAAAATGAAATATGGTAAAATCAAAGTGCGAGCTGATGTGAACTAATAAGGTCAAAAAATTGCTCTATTAGGATCTCAGCAATTAAACCATTCCACAAAATGACAAATTCATCTTGTGGAATGATTTTAAGGTGGGCAGTTGTTGAATCTTAGGGAGCAGTACAGGGTAGTCACAGTGAGGGCAGGAAAACTCAAATGAAATCCAAAAGAAAAAGCATTCAGTGGATTTTAATATTCTGGAACTAGGTATAGCTTATACTGTTCTTCCCACTTCACCTTTCTTCAGTATACAATCAGCAATATTGTTTCTAAGTGAAATGACAGAACTGTAATTATACTAGTATTCATGTGATATACTTTGGAATCAAAAAATGGTAAGTTGCCATCTAGACCAGTTACCTGAACACTAGCTTATTTTTGGAGTTATTCCTTAGAATCTAAACCACTGTTAATGTTTAGAAAGTACAAAACTCCAAAATAATCAACCTGTCACAAAATGCTAATGTCTGATTTCATTCTAGGATTAGCAAATGTGCACATTAGAAATAACACCCAGTCCTAGCTCAGTAGAAAAATGTCATCTCTCTTTTTTTTTTCTTTTTCTTTTTTTGTGTGCATTGTGGGAAGAGTTGAGATTGTGTTTTATGGAAAATAGAAGCAATAAAGAGGGATTTTTGGATAGCTGGATGTCTGCATGACTATGCTTATGTTGCTAAGTTTATGCTGTAATATTGATTATATGTGCCGAGAGCAAATGTGGGCACGAAAGTTAAGTTGTTTAAATTTAAATAAACACATGACCAGAAGACAAGGAGTGAGTTTATCACCTRCAGAAGCAGGAATCCCTGAATTCCAGTAAGTTACTGACAAAGTAGATCCCAAAATGATGGAGAAAAATGTTATCATCCACTATCAATTATTTGGTTTTGGAAGTTATTCAAACATTTGAATTATGATTTGAATTTGTTTTTAAAGGTAAGTTAGTACTATGTTGCTTGGTACTATGGAAGCCGAAAGGTCTGGGTCAAAGGAGGTCAACCAGAATGCACAATGAAGGATTTCAGAGAACACTCTGCATTTTTTAAAGCATCCTGTCTTTAAAATGTCTCTCTTAACCACAATTCATGACATCAAATGTAATACCARTCCTTAGGGACTGTAGTTAGAAATGACCCTTCCACATAAGCTGACTAATACTACACTTCATTTATTTATTATAATATGCACAAACTGAACAAGATCAAGCTTGTTTTGCTAAATGTTATACAAACAGCTAGAAAAGGATAGTTCTTGCTCTGAAGGTCTTTTACATAACACAAAATACAAATGATGGATATAAAAAATGATATTACATATAGTGTGGAATAAATTTTATGAAAGCCAGAAAGATCATATTATTGTTGTGGGATTTTTCTTTCCTGTAATATGAATTGATTAGGAGGACATCGGGCAAATTGTAAAGGCAGAGCACATGGAAGAGAAGGAGAGAGGAGGGCATACAGGGAGATAAATGAAGGGATGAAAGAATGGATATGAAGGAGAATGTGGAGGCTGAAGTGAAAGGAACTAAAAAGGAATGAGACTTAATTGAAGTACACAGCATACCAGTGTCAGGTAGAGAAGAGCCAGTCAAAGCTGATGACATCTTCACTCCCTGTATTAGCTGTTTTACAGCTGCTGTGAACTTCCAAATTTCATCTTCCTACAGGTTTTTTCTAGATGGTCTGCTTAGTGAGAGAATGTCACATTTAATCTGGTGTCTCCTGAGGGGATGTTTCTAGTGCTTCTCTGTGCCCAAAGATTTTGAGGTGAGAGATTACCCTGATTAGTTGCTATTTTAGCAGTTGGGGGTTAATAATTGTTTCATATCTCCTGTCTCATGCTGCCTTGTTCTGTTTCTTATGCTATGTGGAAGATGKTTTTTTTGCAGTGAATAACATTTGCAAATTTTATCATGTTTCTCTTCATACATTATTCACAAAAAAATCCAGATTTAAAAATATGTTTGTTTTAGAACTTACTCACTAAACACTTTTATACAAACATATCAGGCTATGGGTTATTCATGAACTATTTGTTTTGATTTTGTTTTGAAGTGTTATGCGTCTGTAGTGTAATTGCAGTGAATCCTATTGTATTATTTCTACTTTCCCTCCTGCTCATAACTAGTTAAATGAGATTTCCTGCTAGCCACATGAAGAATTGTGAATGAGACACATAGCAATTGTAAGGCTTTTTTTTTTTCTTTTTCTGCAGAGAGGAATAAAATAACCTATTCAGGTATTTTGAAAAATGGAAAAGGTTCTGAGCAGTGTCAAATTGAATTCACAGTTTTTATTCAGGTGACTGCAGCTGAGCATATTTTGCAGCATTTGCTCATGTAGAATTGTATTGTTAGATGTCTTCTAAGGAGAAGATTATCTCATAATTTACCTATAGATACAAGGGCCATATCTTGAGTAGAACTAATGAACGTGGTTTCACCGTCCTGAAATTGTTTGCTGTAATTGGAATACACTGGGATCTGTTCTCCTCTCTTTAAAGGCTGTCCGTCCTGCAGTGGAGCACAGGTTTTTACAAACTGAGGGAACGTGGTAACATCCCAGTGAAGTTGCTGCTTTACCAATCCATAAGCTGAGTAAGTGTTCATGTTACTCTGGTTCTGAAATGCATCTAAGGAGCAGATCTGCAGCTGAGACAAACCCTGAGAATTTTGCTTTCTTCCATTAACCTGCCTACTAGCTTGCTTTTTTACCACAGACGTGTGAGGTCTATGTTCAAATAGAAGAGATGTTATTTATAGATATTTTTGTCTTAAATTAGGAAACCATTTTAAAATTCATGACATCTATTTCAAAATTACCTAACTGATGTATTTTGCATGGAGCAAACTGAACAGTGACAAAATAGAGTCTTAAAAAGGAAAACAGGGGAACCAGCTTTTTAACTGACTACAACCTCCAATGAAATTTGCCAAAAAGTAAAATGGTTTGAAAAACTGGTCAACTAAGAGACAGATATGCTTTAATTTTTGTAGGTTACTTAAAAATAACATTAAAAATGACTGAGCAAAGAAAAGCTTTACAAGAGCATTGGCTGGAAGCTAAAGCCAATTTAGAAATAGGAGTGTATAGTATATCTCATGAGAAAGGTGATAAAGCATTTTAACAGACTGTCAGGAGATATGATTAATTCTACATCTTTTCTAAATTAGAACTGGAAATTAATTACCTTTTAGCTACATACAAATTATTGGCTTTTGTACAGACATCTTTGTCTGCATTGTTACAAGAGGTCATGTTACCTGATTTAATGGTACTTTGTGGCCTCAAAATTGATTGATCTGTTCTAAAGGCTTGCCAGTAGGATGAACAGAGTGGACAGGAATAACCATGATGTACCTGTGCATCAATGACAGCTTGCAGATCTTTGGCAGGCAGGAGATTTCCCGCTTCTTCTTTCTTCCTGCTCTGGGAACCCTCTGCCTCCTGAATCATGGGAGAATTTGCCATCTGAGCTGCTTGTGGAAGTAGCCTGGCTAAATTTGTATGCTACTTATCTATTCTAACCAGTATTGCCTGCTCTGAGAGGGATCTGTGTGGAGCCACACTGCATCTGTCTCTGGCTGGCTTTATTTACAGAATAGATAGTAGAGAGCTGACTAAGCTAGAAGCCTTTCCTATGATCAACAACCTCTAGATCTCTGCAAATATCCTTAGTGACATACTGCTTGCATGATACATTTTAATCTCATCTCCTTAACTCTGCCCTTCCCTATGTGAAGCCATGGTAGGCACTACATGAATGCTGTTAGTATGCATATAATAGGTTTGCCATATTTAGACTATATGGAAGCTAACTGCTATATAATTCTATTTCATTTGACTAAACCCATTCATGTTCTGAAATGCAATGCCAGTTGGCTACAAATATATCAAATGACAGGCAGACTTTTAGAAAGAGGTTACAACGAAATTTTTTCAACAGACAGGAATGAATGATAGTAATATGGTGGTTTATTTAGAAACACGAGCCTTTAAAAATCTGATCGCTTTGTGACACCTTGCTACTATTTTGCTGTGCTATGAACATGATAGTAAATATTAGTTCAGTGTAATATAAAAATAGAGCTCACAGAATGAATATACAACTGTAATAAAGAGGCATGTTAGATTCAAATTGCTCCTGTCCATAGTAACTTTGTTGCTGAAACCTGATGTTTTAATTGTGCRGTTTGACTCCTTCCAAATAGCTGTTGAGGTCACTGGTCAGTGCTCTGGGTGAGATTCACCCGTGTGGTAAAGTTGACCACAGACCTTCGCACATTAGCCTTCAAGGGAGGAATGAAAGGGATTTTTAAACAGAAATCTTGTGCCAAATCTCTGCTCCTGGGTGAATTTCATTTAAATTAATTAGAAAATTATATTTTATTATCACAAATCAAATACTTCATTGCTTTTGTTCTCTTTTGGAGTACATTTTTTGATTCTTTCAGAATTGTTATGTTCAAGAAATTAATTCCGGCCTTGGATTTATGTGCTCATATAGCATACTGCTGTAAAATTAAATAAATGTGCCTAACTTGTTAATGGATAACACAAATAATTAATTGCTATTATATAAACCAAAAATTACAACCAAACAGAACAGTCTGTATATTTATTGAATCTATGTCTCTAGAGAAAAATTGCAAAATATTAATCATGCATACTTCTATTTGCTTTACTAATCCAATACTTGTTTTACTTGCTTGGAGTGGTTATGACCACATGTTAGGACATACAGGAAGTGCAAAAATTAGACTAATATGAAAGAAAGAATTAAAGGGCTGACATTATAAAATCAGATAATTTGATCAACTAATTCTGGATATTTGTGAATATCAGAGGTATAATAAATAATGTGTTGTTAAAAATGAATTGCAAGGAGTGTAAGAGCCTAATCCCGAAATGTGCTTCTTAATTTCCTTTTTTTTTGGGGGGGGGGGGGGGTGGTGAGGAAGGGGGTGAGTATTAGTTGAATGTTTTTTGTGAAAAAAATCAATGGTAAGAATTACAGTTGGATCCAAGACCAGGACTGCCTTTAGCAGTTTGAATATTTATATGGGACAGAACACGTAGGATTAAACTTCACCCCAAATGGAGAGCAACTCTAGATTTTCCTTCAGTGGCTAAAAAATAGGGGACTGTGGTTACTCCCTAAATTCCTTTATTTTCTGAATGACTTTCTGAGAAATTTTTTGTACTCATGGGTAATATTTTTCTTTGGCCATGTTTTCTAAGCTGAAGGAAAATCATAATAAAAAAGAGCAGAAATCCAGTACTTTTTCCTCCTTTCAAGGACTCCATAAATTGTTTTATGATCTCCCTTTAGCCACTCTCCTTGTCCCTAAATTTCTTGTCCTGATGATGAGGTGTCAGGAAAAAAGATCATGATAATTTCATATTGTTTTACATTAGATTGTATACATTTACATTACACAGGATAAAATACAGAAACATTACTGGGAATAGAGATCAGAATGCAGGAGTCCCCTTTCTAGATTACATTCCCAAATTCAATATTCTTTCTTCCCAGCTGTATGACTTTGCATTTGGCATTGAAGCATGTTCTTGAAAACATAACAGAACAAGCTCTTGTTTTAGTAATACCACTTAGAAACTTTTTGTTTTGCCTCCTATTCAACTCAAGATTGAAAATTTCCTAAAAGAGAATATTTGCAGATGCAAAACATTCCAGCCCATAGACACTATAAGACATTGATGATCAAGCAGTAAAACTCAGATAAATGAAATAAAGAACTGTGCGCTATGACCACACCGAGTAGGGCTTGTAGTTGGTAAGTAATATGAAAATGAGGAAAAAACACAGCTTTCCTTGCAACTTCTCTGTTTCTCATCTCTACATCTTCCTCTCAGAAATAGGGGAAAAGGGAAAGCATCAGGATTGATGTTACTTTGAGATATCATACAGTTTTGAAGCACTTCTATACCCAGCTTGTCTTGAAAAGAAGAAGCTTTTTATGAACTGCTTTTGAAGCATAATAGGATGACATAAATCAGTGACTTAACTCTTTCATAAAATGTCTTTTAAAGTCTATTTTATAACAATATAAATCAATTTTGAAGTATTAACAAGGCAATCGAAGACATGCACTTGGACTGCAGTCATGCTTCTGGAGTAGTTGAAGGCACTATCTCTCAACACTTACTACTAGGAAGACAGCATATTCTCTACTCTATTTCATTGTCATGCTTGAGCTTCAAGAGCTAAAACCACAGTGAATTGATCTAACCCACTCTGCTATGGACTACTCCTAAAATGCAGTCAGAAGAAAGCCTTTTGTCAAGGTTTAGTAATGTTTACTTTTTCCTTGGAATATACAGGCTATTTTCATTCAGGCAGTGTTAGGAGAACTAAAACTGTTTGAGTAAGGTATTCAAAAATGCCTTTGGGATTATCGTAGCCACATTGTTATATTTGAGGAAATGAAGGTTGTTCTTGTAGTAAAAAGAATGATATCTAATAAGCAGTATAATGATAATATACCAAGGTCATCCTCTAATACACAGACAGACAATAGGCTGTGATAGATGGTTTCAATATATGAAGCAGGCCGTGTTTATCTTAGAATATTAAAAAATTAAAAGCTGTGGCTTATTTTCAGGCATTGTATCTATTTACAGATAAAACATGCATTTAAATATTTTGTTATAACATCAAGAAACAGAAAAGTTAAATTTTAAAAGGAAACTTGCTTTCATGTCCAAGCCTGCGCTGCATTTTTAAAGGCCTCAGTTGTACCTTTGTGGGTTTCTGGTAATTGTCTCACTCTCTTGCTGCTTAAGCTGGCAAATAGGGTTTTCATTTCATTCCCCTTTCCTGCTAGTAGCATTTTCCTTATTACTTTACAAATACATATAACACGAAATGCAGCAATAAGAATGGGACAGCATGTCTCTTGCATGTCTGCTTGCTTTCAGTCTACCAAATATACTGTTAATAGCCAACCTGTCTATATCCCTTAGTATTGTTACTGCTTTCTGTCTGACAAGATGAAAAGCACAGGAAAAATGTTCCTCCCCTCATTAAGATGAACTTCTCTGATTTATTACTCCTTGCAGAACTGTAAATGACTACCTTTTTCTTTTGTTTATGTTCCTGGCAAAAAGACAGCTAATAGGATTTGAATAGGGATATGTATCCTATCTGTTATCCGCTACGCTTTGGTTAGATCACTGCTTCAGGTGTTTCTATGATTTCACGCCTATTACCTAAAATAATAACCTTATGAAGTTAMATGTGCTTGGCTATCTGAAAGATAACTGATAAGTCATGGATTTTCTCACACCAAGCTTTTAGGCTGTTAGGTAATTGCAGTCTTTGAGTATGAAGCCTGCTAGAGTGCGATCGTAATTCTAGAGCATGAGAACCAAACTGTTTCCCACTGTTCGCTTTACCTTGTTTTAGTGCTTCTTCCTTGGGAAGTTGGGTAAGCACCTGACTCTAGCAGTGTGGCTTTCTGAATTCAGAAAAATCAGTAACGAAGCCACCATGATGTACTGCCAATGTGCATCAAGATTCTGTTGGACTGCTCATCATCACAAACTCTGGTATTTCATCATGCTTTAGTGAAAGCTTCATAGGATTTGGTGATTTTCATGGAGTGTCTGCAGCACTCACTTCTCCTTGATTGTCTAATTTTCACTGCTCCATGACAGACTGGAGGGTTTACTGAAGTTCTAGAGATGAAAATCAATCATGAGTTTTTTTCTTAAAATAGATAGAAGAACTTTGCCATTCTGTTCAGTCTCCATGTTTCTTATAACAAAATGACTGTGCAAAGCAGGGAAAATCGCTTGAAATTCAAGGTAGGTGCTTGAGTTATGTTATTGTGTTTCACACAGAACAAGTTACTGAGAATGAAATATAAATAATAGAACATAACAGCCTTATATGGAGCAGAACATTATATACGGAGTAATGGAATCTATTATTCCCACTTCGGTATAGAGCTACTGCAAAACCTTTATGCTAGTGCATAATAGATGTTGTCTGGATTTGAATTTTCAGTCTTGGAATATATACTTTAGTATACTTTAGACAGTTGGCTAGGCTTGAGTCCAAACTAGTGAAAAAAAATAGTGGGCTTGATGCAGGACTTACTTTATTAAATTGCATGGCATTTTGTATGCTGGGAGTCAGAATTGATGGCCATGATGATTCCTCCAGACCTTAAAATCTATTAATGCAATTTAAAATAATTAGAGGTACCTATCCAGGTTTGTAAGAAATCAACTTACTATGTCCTTAATGAAAAAATCCTGTAGTGTTTAATGAGGATGAAACTGTACAGTGTTATGCACACTTAAGAGGATTATGCACATTTAATAATCATTCTGTAAAAACCTAAGATAACTACTGGGAAATCACATAACTTTACTACTGAATTCACTGCTATGCATATAGTTTAGCTGCTAAGGTTACTTGATTATTAAAAAAAAAAAAAAGATCAAAAATGTTCAATTTTCTTACAGACACCATAATTATTGCATGATATTTGCTTCAGTAATGAAAATATTTAAATAACAAGAAAAATGCTGAAATGTTTTCTTGAACTTCTGCTCTACTGTATGGTGTATGGGGATGAAATTTTACTAAATGATATATGTGTTCATATGTTAAAGCAGTGATGTGCATGCCTGAAGTCTAGGAAGTCTACTTCTTATAGGTGTGGAACTGAAGAAATAGTATGTTTGACAGTAAGGATAGATAACAGAATGAAATACATTTGTGTAGTCCAACAAAGGACTAATGAAAATCTACATAATCAGTTTGGAAATTTGTGCAGACTGTGATTTTCTCAAGTACATTATTAAAAGAATTGGGAACCAAATGCTATGTGATGGTAATGTTTGGTGCTTGAATGTGTGTGTAGTATATAGGAAAAGAAAGTCTGCTGATTAAACTTCACAATAGATACATGATAAAAAATGATAATTGATAAAAATTCATTAAATAATATGTAAGGTTAAAAGTATAAAGAAGGCAACTGTGCTTTGGATCCTTAAGAGCTAGGTTTCACAGTTGGATCTTTTGTATTCTTTAAGAGTTTGATAGCTGGATTGTCATATCCAATTATGATAACCACTACACAGTGTTTTCTGGCACTAAGCCCAGCTGGAGGACAGACATCAGTGGTGTCCCCCAGGAATCAATCTTATCAACGTGTACAAGTATCTGAAGGGAGGGTGTCGAGAGGATGGGGCCAGACTCTTTTCAGTGGTGCCGAGCGACAGGACGCGAGGCAATGGGCACAAACTGAAACACAGACACTTCCATCTKAACATGAGGAAAAACTTTTTCACTGTGAGGGTGACAGAGCACTGGAACAGGTTGCCCCGAGAGGTGGTGGAGTCTCCTTCTCTGGAGATATTCAAAAKSCGCCTGGATGCAATCCTGTGCAATGTGCTCTAGGTGACCCTGCTTGAGCAGGGGGGTTGGACTAGATGATCTCCAGAGGTCCCTTCCAACCTCAGTGATTCTGTGATTCTGTGATTTTCATTAATGACCTGGATGATGGGACTGAATGCATCTTCAGCACATATGCAGATGATACAAACTGGGAGGAGTGGCTGATAAGCCAGATGGTTGTACTGCCATTCAGAGGACCTCGACAGGCTGGAGAAATGGTCAGAGAGCAACCTCATGATGTTCATCAAAGGGAAGTGCAGTCCTGCACCTAGGGAGGAATAATCTCATGCACCAGGACAGGCTGGGGGCTGACCAGATGGAGAGCAGCTTTGCTGAGAAGGATCTGGGTGTCCTTGGTGGACACCAAGTTGAACATGGGCCAGTAATGCGCTCTCGTGGCAAAGGCGGCCAAAGGTATCCTGGTTTGCATTAGTAAGAGTGTTGGCAGCAGGTCGAGGGAGGCGATCCTTCTCCTCTACTCAGCACTGGTGAGGCAATATCTGTAGCACTGTGTCCAGTTCTGCACTCCCCAGTACAAGAAGGGCACGGACCTGCTGGAGTGAGTCCAGCAAAGGGCCACAAAGATGATTAATGGATTGGAGCATCTCTTGTACAAGGAGAGGCTGAAAACTGGCCTATTTAGCCTGGAGAAGAGAAGTCTTGGGGAGGATCTCATCAACATGTGTAAGTATCTGATGTGAGGATGTAAAGAGGAYGGAGCCAGACTTTTCTTTGTGGTGCCCAGTGACAGAGCAAGAGGCAACGGGCACAAAATGAAAGGAAGGAAATTCTATCGGAGCATCAGAATACACTTCTTTACTGTGAGGGTGGCTGAACACTGGAGCAGGTTGCCCAGAGAGTTTGTGGAGTCTCCATCCTTGGAGATATTCAAAACCCGTCTGGACAGGGTCCTGAGCAACCTGCTGTAGGTGACCCTGCTTGAGCAGGGGGTTTGGATCCCCAGAGGTCCCTTCCAACCTCATCTGCTCTGTGATTCAGTGGTAGCTGCCTACCATGCTGTGTGAGTACCAAAGGAACCTCAATTACAGACCAGGTCTTGAATCAGTTGTGTTGTTAATTTTGTGAACCTGGGCCCCTGTTGGTTGAAAAAGCAGACTTTGGAGTAGTCAGTAGTAATGTGATAATGCTGATAATTCAAATTAATTATAAACAGACTTTTCAAGTACTTAGTTCTTTTTTCCTCTTCATTATTATTTAATCAAAAGTTTTGGAGAGTTTTCTTTTTCATATAGCAGAGCTAGATCCTCTGGTTGCCACAGAATTAGATTTTTATGTCTGAAATTATGTAGAAACTGATTTAAGATGTGATGAAGCCTCTTCAGCTTACAATCATCTAGTGTACACTGTGGTAAATTTTGACCTTGTCAGGTGAAGACAGTTGAATTATGGTTCAGCTTCTGTGAGAAATGATATGTCTAACATATTAGATTAATTTCCTGTAAACTTCACCATTTTGCATTACCAGACCTTGTAAATGTCATCTTTATCTATCATCGTGCAATATTTTGATGTTGCTTATGGAGCAATTCTCATTTCATTTTCAGTTTTTCTAAAGAGTTCTATTTCACTGTTAGATTATGTTTTTTAAGTTCTATATTTCTATTAGTTTTCATCTAAGAACGCACAGCAACCCTTAAAAAGTTAGTGAATGTGGCTTAGTTCCACTGTAAATTACTCAACTTACTTGATGGCACTTCTCTTTGAGGAAGACTGGATATACTTTTTTTTTTTTCATATTTTCTATGAGAAAAAAAGGATTTTTTTTATTGTTTTAATTAAAGTAAGGAATGAAATAAGGAAATTCAAAGGATTTAGATTTAATCTCGTATTCTATCTTCTAAGCAGTTGCCTTTCTGTTCTTGACTTAGTGTGTGGCTTTACATTCCAATACAGAGAACTTAGATCTATGAAAGAAAAATAAAGTAAGTTATGGAAGTCTGAAGATCTGAAGGTCTAAATTTAAAAGAAACCTGAAGCCCTAACGATAGGCATTTAAATCTGTACTCCAAAGCTGTTTCTTTTCTTCTTCTGTGAAAGTTCAGATAGATAGTAGATAGTACTGATGAGCAGTGTTTTCTCTCCTCATAAATTACATTGGCTTAGTCAATCAGAAGCACAGAAAAAATAATGAATTTCTAAGGGCTTGTACGAGCTTGAAATTCAGGTCCCTCTGCTTAAATCCTTCAGCTATTAACACTCTGTAGAAATTACATTGTTAATGAGAATGCAATGTTGCTGTTGAAACTAATTTGTATTACTTAGCATCTAAAACATCTCAAGCTGGACTGAGGAGTTGGACTTTTATCCCCCTTGTTCTTATTCCCCTAGTTAATGATTTTTATTTACCCGTCATGGAATAGCCAGTCAATATCTCCTTTTATTTAAACCGTATGAAAGTTTTGTTATTGTTTGCCTCTTCGGCTTCCTCTGTTCAAAGTTCAGAATGTAAAAGCTGTTGCCATTAAATAGGATTGTTGTAAGTCTTATCCTGTTGATTACATCCATACTCAGATATACTGAGTACAAATAATGAATCTTTTACTTCAAAACACTTTTCCAATAAAAATGTCTTTTAGAATATATTGATCATATTGTTTTACTCTTGAACTAAGCAAACTTTGTCCAAAAGGAACTTTTCTGTTTGGATTGAAAAAATAGGTCAGTTTTTGTCTTTTCAGAAAAACTTTTCATTTCTCTGAGCCATTTTTATTAAAATATCAAGCATATGGTATTTTTTCAGGAAAATGTTTCTAAGTTCATTTTTGTTTCAATTCACATTTTTAGACTACTTTTATGGGCTTAACTGTAGTTGAACTGTTCAGACCCTAGAAGCAAATGGGCCATGTTCCTCTCTCATATGCTGTTATCAAACAATGGCAAACACATCTCTACTCATCTGAACTACTTTACATCAATATTTGATTTCTTTAATTCACTCATACATTTTCTACTGTAACTCCAATCTGTTCTGTCCTCTTTTTTTGTCCAGTTTGTTACAGCTTATTTGAGATCRTTGGTACCCACTGTAATAAAAACTTAATAATAATTAAACAATTGAGATTGTATATTTCTCACAGCAATGTATACGGTTTCTTTGTTCGCAATATTTTTGACTGAAATCATACTTTCAAGGTAAAAGAATCTTGAAATGTAAAAAAAAAAATTTAAAGATTGAGAAGCAAAAAATGAGTCTGTTTCGATAATGAATAAAACAAATTGTTTTAAAATTTCTTTTTTCCACTTTCCTCCTCCTGTGCCCTCCTTTATTATTATTATTTTGATTATGTCTTTTCTTCAAATCTAAGTAGGTAGTTCTTATTTTCTGTGTGGATTATCCAGAAGAGGGAGCTATGGGCATATACACTTAAACTGTATACTGCAAAATCAGAATCATGTTAGCAATAAACTTAATATTTATGTGTACTTTTAATGCAATTTTTCTCCAAACAGATGGTTGATAGGTCGTCTATGGCCAGCATATTGTAACCTAACAGGATGCACTGGGACAGTGTTCAAGCAGCCTTGTCAGGACACTGTAAGCATCTGATGTTCATGGCACAGTCCTAGAAATCAGTAGTGTAATGCTACAATAGTGGAGATAGCATATATGAATATCACATTTGATACTGTTTCCATATCTCAGATGTTGAACTAACTTCATTTTTGTGCTTTAAATCACACAAACTTTTTTTTTTGCATTATGAATAAGTTTCTGATAAGAAACACTTTCAAAATGAAAACCTTTTAGCCACACTGTGTAGGCAGAGCAGTCATACTGTAAGAAAACTGCACGCTATTTACTGTATTTTTTTATAACACAATCATACATCCAGGAATATGTTAATAACATATTCCAGTTTTAAGATCAACGCTTTAAGTTCAAAGGGAAGGAGGAATAGTAAGTATCTGGGGCTCAGCATAAAGACTGAACGCCACAAAGGAACTTCCAATTTAATCCCCTTGAAATGCAGAACCTAGCTTTGAGTTTGCTTAAGCAGAGTCGGTTGTTAATCTCTTCAAGAATATGGTGGAGATGGTGTCACTGCTCATACACCCCTTGTTCAGGTCTGCTTTCCCCTGGCCACACAGAGGAAATCTAACAGGCAGGCATATTCCCTGAAACTTAAGGCTGCTTGTAAAAGATTCTACCATACTGGTGCTTTGATAGTCCATGATACATATAAAAAACTACAGCAAAAGTCTCTGAAGTGATTATGTAAATTCCTTTGTATATCATTACATGTATGATAGTATACCCCCCTGAGCTATTCCTGTTCAGACATGCATTTATGTTTAGATTTACGTCTACATCAAGCTTGACAGTGCTGCTCTAATAGTATTTCAGTATATTTCAAAGACTATAATCTACGTTGCTTTGCCTGGTAGGTGTTAGATAGCAACAGAAAATGAGACGTGAATGTGGAGTCATTGCTTTCTAAACCATGTCCGGCTATGGCCGTTATAGGTGTTTGCTATCTGGACCAAAATCAATGACTATTTCTGTAGTGGTGTGTAAACATATTGGGCAAAGAGAACCAGCTGACCATAAAGTGTACAAAGACATTACAAACAGAACACARCAGAGCAACTTCCTTATGGAAAAAGACCCATTTGGAGCCTAATAGGGATGTAGACCAAAGTGGTTAAAGAAAAAAGAGGGGCAATACCTCTGTCACTTTTGAGATTTACTCAGCTGGGCTTGCTGTCTTCTACATGTCTTTGACATGTACTTCACATTCCCATTTGCAGTGAAAACCGTAGTTCCTTACAATGCTAATGCATATCAATAATTTTCAGTAATCTGATCTCTCATTTTCATTTCGTATTGCCATCTTGACTGTGAAATCAGGTGGAAGTACTACTGAAATTACTGTATAGAAGAAGTGAAAACTGTTGATATGATCTAAGTTTGAAAACTAGCAGTAGTCTGTGATGAGCAGATCTGCAAGTGAATGTAAAAAATGTCAAAGTATTTTTGGAAACGTTAGGGATAACCTAAGAGTTTCCTCATTCCTGGCTCCATTCCCCTTAATTCTCTGTATGTAAATGTTGAAAGTAAAATGTCGAAAATACAAGACCTGCTTTAATGCTTTAGTTTGGCAAGTTCCAGTGTTGTGAGTTTTTGGTGTGTCTTGTGAAGTACTCACCCCCTGCATCTTGCATTGTTGTCATGGAGACTATGTAGATAGACAGACAGCTGTTAGAGTAGATGTCCTGATTTCTATTTGACACTTTGTAAAATTCTCTGAGAAAATGTGTATCTTCATTGGGCAAAGTACGTTTTAAGTCCATCCTTCTCCAAATAAAACGGTAAGCATGGTCTAAGTTCCACTGGTGGCAGTGTTCTGAATGACAACCTACCCCACTTCACTAGAAATGTTTTCTGAATCAGAATGCTATTAAAAGTCCTGTTTTGCAATGTGGCCAGCTTATAACTGAAAGCCAAGAACATAGCAGCAGCACAGAACAAAAACTTTATAGACTACTTCTGGTTTTGTATTAATTTATGAGTAAGGTTGAATAATAGTTCATCAGGAATTGTATAATATGGTATCTGGTAACATCCAACATAGTAACAGATTTGAAAGTCTATCAAGTTTTTAGATACCATCAGCTGTTTTCTGAATTGCTATGTTCTTTACTTAGCTGTAAAAGAATAAAAAACCCCTATTATTATGACATATGAAGTAGCAAAGGGGAAATCCATTTCCATCTTCTTCTAGTTATGTTCAATCCTTTAGAAAATCTATATAACAGTCTCTGTCTGAAATGATTAAAAAATCAATAGCACACTTCTTTTTTGAGAATTGTGTTTTGATAACCTTTCTACAAGTACTGTTCTGGACATTCTTCACCACTTGCCTGGATGCATTATCTGTAATTGTCTTTTAATAGACTGAGACTAAATTATTAGGAAAGAATTGCATCACCAGGGAGTAAGGGTTGTCAGATACTGGTGAGATGTAATACATCAAATGCTGTTGTGTACAGCCTTATCTCATAGGCTGTTTGTTTTTAGGAGACATATTAAAAAAAAAAAAAGAGCTTTTGATCRTTGTAACCTACTCTAGTTCAGAACAGGTAAAATAATGAATCCAAAAAATGCATGCAGCTCCATAGAATTAGTGAATCAATGGCAACAACAATATATTTGATAAAAAAATTCATGACCTGAAGAGGAAATACTGCAAAGTTTCTTTTTAGCAGAGCATGTGTTCTTTTGCCCCACAACTAAAGGCAGAGTTCAGTAGAAAAGTGTGTGGAGGTTTACTCTGACACGACAAGTTATTTACCGTGTTCCGCCAAAGTACTCTTTGACTTCATTGAAAAAGCACCTAAGCAGTAGCTGGACAGGATCTGACACTCTTGAATGCCTGGATTCTATTTCTGTCTAAGGAATTTACTTACTCTCTCATTAGAGCAAGTATTTAATAGTTTTGTGTTTCTGGTTTCTTATCTCCTGCATATAGATACTAATAATTAAGAGCCACATATGCATTGGCAATATTTAATTAGCAAGGGCATTTGGATAGTGTTTTGAGATCCACCAGGAAAAGGTCTGAGAGAAACATGTGGTTTCATGTGTTATTTTTATTATATGTATTATTTTATGTAATTTATTTATATTATTTCAGAGATAATTTTTAATTATTGGCTCAAAAATTATCATTAATAAGAGTTGGGTGATAAATGGCACCCCAAATTTATAATCAGCACAAACTTCCCTGGATATAACAAATAAGCTCAGGAAAAGGTAGTCATGCTTTATGATTACTGTACATTGAAGAATCAAGAGGTACCAGAGGAAATGTGACTAGCTGGCCAATAGAAAAGAAATCCTTTCCTTTATGTAGGTGCTGACTAAATTAAGGGTCACTGATACAGCAGAGGATTTTAGCAGGAAAGGAAGCCCAACCTTTATATATATAAGGTAAAACCTTTATATATATAAGGTAATCTGCTTTGCACATAGAGTTAATGCTCTGAACAGCAGAGAATGGCAGTGAGGAGCAGCTGTTCACATCGTGACTGGCAGTCTTCCTTTTTCTTATGGATAGAAGAGCTCAGAGTAAGACAATGTATGTGATGAAGGAGGAAAGGTGCATATTACTGATGTACATTTCTTCTCTAATGAAAAAATATTGCTTTGCAAGGTATCAAACATGCCAGGAGTGGGATAGTAATATTTCCTAGGCAGTAGCAAACTAATTTCCTTTACAGTCACAAGAAGCTAAGCTTTCCTCTTACCAGTCTTTTGTGTGCTTGTGTGCTTCAGGGTGGATAGGAAATTTGTCTTGCTACTACTTTATATGGATGCACTAGAGGGGAAAGTCTCTGCATAAGTTCACCATTCCCCCATGCACCTATGTGCAAGGTAGGATTTAGGCACATGAATTTATTTTAGRCCTTCAGCTAATTTTTACATTGTGGTGCTCACTATGCTGTGCTTTATTGATGATACACTCCATAAATGTTTCCCTTTAGTACTTAGACTGTTCTTAATTTTAGAAAAGAAATAACATGAAAAAAGATTTCTTGCATGGACAATCTATCTGTGATAAATGCAATAGAAAATACAATGGCTGATTCTCTGGGATTTTATCTATGAGGAGGGAGTCTAAATTTCAGAAGCTGAGGTCTCAAGTGCTCAAAGTCTAAATATGGGGGAGAGTATATATTCTGAGATTTTCAGATAGAAAGTTTAGCTTAATATACTCACTACTTTTTGCCAAGAATTGTAAGTGAATTTAATACTGTTTTGACTTTTCAGAGGCCAAGCTGCTAATATCTTCAAGTTCATTATGTGTAGGGCTGAAAAAAACCAAACATATTCTTTAATAGCTTCTTGAATATTTTCCTTTCTTTTAATGTGAGCTATTTGCACAGTACTGAATGAAATAACAGATTTAGGCCTATTATTACATAAAATATTACTCCTTGTCCCCAAAGGCAGGGGAGGTTATGTGGATTCTGCCACTGATYTGAGTAGCTTCCAGGACCTGGCTGTCTTTCAAAGCCTTCGAGAAGTGAATGTTGGGTGCTGTGCTTCTCTGAAAATTTTGGTAAAGTATAATTAATTAAATATACCTTCTTTAATTTAATAGGATAGTAGTTTATGAAAGACACTAACGAGTAGAAACTGGGCCCTGCTGAAATTGGTGGGAGTTCTGCTGTTTGCCATCCAAGGTGCAAGAATCCATCATCTGTGAAATACCCCAGAGGTTGCTTTTGCATGTGCTTTAAAGAAAATAAAAACAAAATCTGAAAATTGAATGACATAGTTACATGCTGGGATATTGGCCTGGTGAAAACCATCTTGCAAAGCTGACACAAAATATAATTGTTACTGTTGTTCTTGAAAGGCATTAAAAGCTTTGTACAGTATTTATATTTTCTCTGATTTGGAAATTTATAACACTGGGAAAACATGCTGCAAAACAGGTTTTGTAGAAGTCTGTTGTTTGTTTCAATAGATTAAAAAAGATTACAAAGGAAGGGGGAAAAAGGTTATTTCCATATCAGAAGAAAGAAACAGTACATCAGATATCCATATTGTACCTGTACAATAGAACATAGTTTGGACACTAAAAAAGCAGTCCAGAGCTCACAGACAGCTTTGAATAACCTTCAGAAATCTTTAGTTTGCCTTTTCTCTAGATATTAGAGTCAAGAATAATGAGAGGGACATTTAATACAAGTTTGATTTATGTTTCCATTTATCTTACCAATGGAAAGGAGAGACTGAAGCTTCAAATAGAATAAAATTTACAGAATTAAGTCTGAGGCTAGTAGTGCAGCCAACTGTTTTGAAAACTCTCCCCTAGATACGACCAACTGACTGATACTGATTTTGTTGCTGAATCTTGTGCAAGTATTGGCACTACCAGGAATGGTTAAAGACTTTCCGATAGATATTCCTGCAAGACTATTTTTAAAGAAAAAAAACACATTGAATTCACATAATTAAAATAGCTGTGGCATTAGTAGTCATTCAGTGTTCTTATGCAAAGACAGAAATAAATTAGAGTCTTTCCACTGAGTTCAAATAAGTTCTAAGAATCTTACACAGGGCAAACTGCATTCAAATCTGTTACTTTTCCTCCATAGCTAGTTCATTGTTTCATTGGACTGCTCATGACTATAGATACTCAGCAAAAATAGATGTTGAGAAATTGGCTACCAAAAATGTGGATTTGCATACTATTTACATTTTACATTACTAAAAATTTTTAAGTAAAAGCCATGATAGACTGTTAGGTAGTGTAATTCCATGCATAACCTCCAGCATGTGAACTGCAGGTTGAAACGTTTGTTTCTAGAAGGGTACCGGARTTGGTCTGAAGATTTCTAGACATGGAGAAAGTATGGAAAGTATAACTTTTCTATCTAGCTGGTACATAAGCTAATCACTTTTTTTAGAAATGTGTCCGTTATTCCTAATCTGAATATGATTGTCTATATTTTCCAAACAGCTTTTTCTTTTCAAAGATGTCCAGAAAGCAACTATTTAGACAAAATTCTTTCTCTAAAACATCTGCAAGCCAGATTTTAGGTTTGCTACAACAAGAAAAAGAATTAAAATCAGGACGGGGCACATGGACTGGAATTAAGATTATATAGTCATTGGGTTAATAGCTGTTTACATTTGTGCAGCTTAAAGATTGTGTGTATATGTATATACATAATGTTATTATCACTTCCTTTTTATAACATTTCCAGTAGAAGTTAATTTTGGAAAGTGTTAAGAAAGCAAGATCAAGGACATGATCATCTGCTAAAGAAAGGGGGATTTTTTTGCATACTTTGAGTATATAGAAAGGCAGAATAAGTGAAGAAGAGACAAGGATAGACATGCAGGAAAGTCTTAAAATAGTCAGGATCTTAAAAATGAGGCAACTATATCAAATTTATAAGTCTGTTGCCAGTGGGAGAATTAAAGCTGAGAATGGTTTGATCAAGCCAGGAAGATTAAAAACAGTTTTTTGAGTGACCTCAGTGAAAGCAAGGTATACGCCATCTAGGAGAAGTGTTAACATACTGGGAAGCTATAGGTCAAGGTTTGGGTGCACTGTAACTGTAGTGTACTGTAAACTAGCAGATAGAGCTATGAAAAGGCAAAAATCATACAATTGTCACAGCTTATTTGTTGGAGGAATGTATAACTTGCAGTTTGCATGCCTGGGTGACTGGGAGGCTGTAGAAGGTGACTCCTGGATAGAGCTAGATTGATGACAGCGTCTAGATAAAAACCGGGAAAATTTTGAATGATGGCACGGTCGTTATGTTGAGGTAGTAGTTTATTCTTCATAACAAGATAAAGCTATTGATGACAATGCATGGAAGTCTCTTTTAATAAAATTTCATAATCTGAGAATCCATTCTCAAATGATTTATTATAGCATTTTTATTGGGGAATGTGATCCACTGCTTTGCACATGGACCACAGAAGTTTGGAATGATGCATCTAGAGACTGCTGACACATTAGGAGAATATCCCCTGCTGACTTTCTGGGATGGTACTGTGCTGTATGTCATGTGGTACTGTAATCAAAGAAGATACTTTCCCTGAAAAGTTAACATGAACAGTCAGAAAAGACATTTAAGGTAGAAAGGATATTTTATTGTCCACATTTTATATTGGTTAACTGAGGACAAGTAGAGGTAATGGCCCTGATTTAAAAAAATCACATAAGCATGTGATGAGTAGAGGCCTAAATGATTAGTCCAAACTACCATGGGAAATTTTGTGAGAAAGATGGGAAATGATCCCAGAATTGGAGAAGAGCTCTAGACCATTTCCTTTTCCTGGTATTAGAGTCCTAAATGTTTGACAAGATGTTCAATGATTGTTGTCATTTTCATGCAGAGGTCATTCTCAGCACAGGAATAAAGAAGCAATTATTTTAAAAGAAAGGCCAGATTTAGACCATTTTAAATAAAATTTGAAACTTTTTGATTGCTTTCAGTCTTCCTGGAACAAAATGAAGAAACTGCTGACACAAAGGTGAAATTTTGTCTGACTTTGATTCCATAACAGTAGAAGATTATTGTCGCCTTAGCTGAACTTCTAGTAGAACACCTGATAAATCAGAAAAAGCCCTTAGATGTCTTGAAGTACTACTGTTTTTGTCTGTCTGGCTTTAGGTTTAACAAGGTTGAATATTTGAGGAGATTTGGGACATGGTATATATAGCATGTTTTGATCAAGATTTCAGCAAACTGCAAAGAGATTATTGAATATTTTATAGATTTATATTTTTTGCAGGAGCTGCTTTTATTTTAGTTATTATAATGCAGAAACTTACTACAGAAAACAGAAAATTGCAGATCAGTTTATATAACCAAATCTACATGAGTCATCAGGAAAACTAGGGATTTTTTCCTAAAGAACTGAAATCTAAAAGAATATGATAAAATCCTATGTATAAATCCTATTTTTAAGACTTTCTGCACGTGGAAGTTCTGCATATGCATGGATGACTATGGTTTATTATTTCGCTTTTGTTATTCAAAGTTTTTATGCCCTGTTTATAGTCAGAATTTTCTGGGATTTTCTCTTTTGTGGAATCGTCCCTTTCTACCAGTATATGTTAACTGCATATATGCATTTAATGAGAACTTTCCCTTAAAATCGGGTAACTGATAGTAACTATACAAAACTATTATTTTCCCATCAATCCGTGGATCAGACATTATTACATTCTCTCTCACTCCCTCTCATCACTTCATGGTTTGTCACATTTAGCAAAGAAGAGAAAAGCTGGAGACAGTTGTACTACTTGTATGCAAAAGGCAATATTTTGAATCTTGATACACTTGTTTAGACATCTAGATACATTATTTAAGTGTAAATGAAGCATCTAAGTTTAGAAATGCTGCTTAAATTAGCAAATTACTTAAATGTGATCTTTAGAAAGAATTCTAAGCCCAAGACTTCCCCTAATGATTGTGAATTTCCAATAGTAAAGATGGCATTACCATAATGAGGGTGGAGGGTGTTGTACAGTTCATAGCACAAGCCTATGGGCAATAAAAACATTTATTCCTAAGCACACACTACACTCAATATGGTGATGCTGTTCCTGCTTCTGACATAGCCTTCCCTTTTTGAGGGTTTCCTGTCTCGGGGCAGGCTGTTGCTGTGTAAAGAGCAGAGGAGCAGCATGCTATCACAGAATGAAATGAACTGCTGGTGGAAAATGTTTTCTCTAAATGATGAGTAGACATTTTCAGGTGAGATTTCAAAGTTAAGAAAGTCAAGTGTCTGGTTTCCTGAGTTCCTAAAAATTTCAAGCTAGAAGGACAGCTGATGTTAGTAGTTGACGTTTTTCCCTATGTGAGAAGATAAAAGTATGTCTGCACAAAATTAAAAAAATAAATTTAGATAATGATTTGATGATTATTAAGCAATGTTTATACCTGGAGTGATTATATAGTGAGGCCAAAAGGCTTAGGACTTGTAGTGCTGTCTATTATTCATTGAATGCCTGCATTGCATTCAGAGGAAGGTACAATCCATGCTCCAAGGAGCTTTGCTGTCACATTCATGATTAATGATTGTGGCATTCATGAGGACTTGGGCAGCTCTCAGTTTCAGAATCCAGTCTGATACTTAGGAAACAAATAAATAAGTAAATGCACTGACAATAAGGCTTTGTAGGTTCTCCAGTTTAGCTGAGGGTTTTTAAATCCATATAATCCCAAATCATTTTTAATAGGAGTCTTTTGGGACAGGGTGAAGTGCTGCTAAATTCTAGATCAGACATGGTAGATCATATGCTTTTGTTTCATTTTTCACTCATTACTGCAGCTATCTACCAGTTGTTTCTGCTTCCTTTATCATCAGAGGTATCAAAAGAAAGGTAATCCTGGAAATTCCAATTTAGTGGTCTTTTCATGTTGGCAGAAAATCCTTCACCTGTGTGCAGAAACACATTTCTTTCTCAAAGCCTGATTTAAGCTGAGCTTGACTCTTTCTGTTTGGTCAGACAAGTTAATGTGCAGATGGCTGCAACTGCACTGATAGATTAAAATTAAACACTACATGACCGTGAATTTTAGCAGTTTCTTTGTCCTGTTCTTCTTTTCTTGATGCATTCCAGACATTTACCAGTGATTATATTTAATAGAGCCATTGAAGATGCAGTCAAACAATGTATAAACCCTACTATGTTAAAATGACGGAGAGGTTCCGTAGTGACACAAAAGCTGTCATTCCTGGATGATAGAAATGAGGTGTGATCTATTGTATAGTTGCCATCACTCTTTCATCGAGTCCATTAACTACTTCCAACAATAATTAATAGTGCCCAGTATTTTTGTGTGAATTAAATTGAATTGAATAAAATTCTGGTCTTGGGGACAAGTGTTTGCTACTGACATTTTTGGAACAGAAATTTTGCCACTGCTTGAAATGGTTCTGGGTAGATCCAAAGTACTAAGCTCCTGTTGTCTACTAGCTAGCGAAAGCAGGATTTGACAGGATTCCTGTATTTTGATAAGAAAGTTTTGGCTTTCACACAGTTTTCTAGTGGCTTTCTTGATCTTTTTGTTGTGCTAAAAGCGGAGAGAGCTTCTGTTATGGCAATGCCAGTGAAAGATTGCTTTTGAAAAGTTTCTTAGTTTAGTTATTCTTCACAATGAAAACTTGGTGTTATACATGGCTTAATTGCACCTGCATACATAACACCAAGTAGAAACAAATCAATGTAATTTAATTCAGAACAGCAGCTAAGGAAGCGTCACAGAAATGATGTTCAAACTGATCAAAATTTAAATGAAGAAAGATATCAAGGCTCTCCATTCATGAAACAGTGCTCTGAAGGCAACTCAAAGCTTGCTGTGCTAAGAGGCTGGAAACTGATCTGAATGAATTTAATGAGAGACACATTTCATTAAAAGTGAACAACCTTTAAAAATACCAGTCAAACATGCTTTCTTCTAAAACCATTTGACAGATGTTTATGCAGTTTAGTGAAAAACCTTTAATCATCAAAGACGACTGGTTTGCACCTCTCTCCCTTTCACATTCTGTGGCAGATAGCAGTAGCTGGTGGTAGGCATGGCACACCAGTTCCATTTCTTTTTTGTTAGTCCGCACTCTAGTCCAAATACCAACTGGGGATTGTTTGTTTTTTGTTGCTTTGCCAATGTTGGGTGAGACAAGAACAGGGCCAGAGGGTGGAGAATGGAAAAGCTGGAGCAGGAAACTGAGTCTGGTTGCTGGGAGGGGGAGATGGCTTCCCGAGGAGAGCTGATGAGCTGCCAGGGACTGTCCAAATGAAACATGCCCCTGCCTCCTGGGAGCACCCTGCGGGCTGCACTTGCCACGCGCCTTTGGAAGCCTCCTGCCTAGACTGATCCTGGACAAATTGTTATTGCACCGCTCTCCCCGTTGCAGTGTTAATGCCAGAGCTATTTATTAGAAATGGCCTAGGACAGTGACATCTTTTTAATGTAAAATGTGTTATTTTATTCTAGACAAATTGACATTTTATGTATGTCTTGAATTGGCAAGGCGGTGTGTGCAACTCTGTAATTTTGCCCCGACTATCTATTAGTCAGACATTAAAAGCTCTTTAAGCAGAAGAGTTTGGCTAGGTACCATAAGCACTGGAAAAGAAAGTTTTGTTCATTGCTTAAATCAATATATTTTCTATTCAAAGATATCTGATGAATTAATTTGCTCCAAGATGTCACATTAGTTGAAATACTTCTGTTTCTTAGCATCGTTTTAAATTCATCTGTAAGAAAACAAATATATAGTTTCAGATCATTTATGCTAGTGCTGATAAAACTTATCTGTGAGACTAATTTAGGTATACTATTGCTTTCAAAGTGTCATGTGTATTGGAGGATTTGTCTGATTCTTTTCCCCTTCTGTTTTCAAAATTCATGCAAATTTGATCATTTGTTCTCTGGTGACAGTGCACACTTAGACATTTTTTCCTCCCCAGATTTTTATCAGTCTGTAGCAAATTACTTTCCAGTTCAACGTTTCAATTGTTTATGTAGACCCCATTCGACACTATGGAAAATAAGTCCATAATGATAATGATTTGGACAGAAAATTAGCTTTAATTTGTTTTCATTAATTAGGCTAGTATTTCACACTGTAGCCGTTATCTCATGCAACGTACTTGGTAAAAAATGATGGAAAATAACAATTTTGCTGTACTTTATACTTTTAAGTATTCCCCTCAGAGATGGGAGAAACTGCTAATTTTTGATTTTAAAACACACAGTTCATTAGATAAGACATTTTATGTACAATGATATAAAAATATGACTCTCTGTGTCTTAGAGTCTGAGCACAAATCTTTGCATATTCAATATCAGACACAGCATCTTCAGAGAATCAGTTGTTTAAATATGTTTTAAAAACATTCTTCAATTACAGATCCATTACTAATTCTACTAATCCCATTACAATGTATCCCTCATTGTAAGCATAGGTAACAAACTCTTTAGTGTCTTCTCTATCAACGTCTCAGCTTAGGCTTTTAGATGAGACCTAATGAATCTCATAAAAAAGATTTTTTTAAAAAAGAGATAGTTTAGAGATGAAGCTGAAAATTCCATGTATTGTTATTTATTTTCTCTTTTATGTAAACCTTTGCATTTCTCATCATACAAACAAATATAGAAAATCTGGATTCCTTTTCTTCCATATATTACACAGAATTGAACATATGCAGTTATACCAAATATATCTAACGATTGTGTCATAATGTCTTATGGGTATCAGATAAACTAATCTTTTGAAAACTTATCAAAAAAGAATGTAGTTCATGCACTTCCTTAATAATAGTCAAGTTTTTGTTTAAATATATTTTGTTTAAATATATGGAAATATATTTTCCTAACATTACTTATAATATCCTTTGATATTTAACTAACAATTAAAAGCTATTACTATTTTAATAATTCCAGAATGCAAGTGGCTGTTAGCTTTCCAAATGTATAAAAACAGGAGAAAATAGGTCTACGGCAGGTTTTCTGGTCTCGGATGAGCTCAGTTTGTATCTACTGCTTCCAAGACCTGATTTCATCAAATTGTTCCAAATTGCAGTAGGATTTGTTTTTGTTTTTTTCTTTTTTTCATTAAGTTGTCTCTTGTTTTTAATGTTGCTTTGGTTATATGCTCCACATATAATTGTATTAGCTTAACTGGTGTCTTGTAGCTGCTTTCAGAAGATCATTTATTTTTGTATTGTTGATTTCAAATAGTATCTGCTCAAGTGGCAGTAAAAGCACTTCGATCATTTTCCCAGAAACAGTTTTCTGTAGGAAAACCTGTAATTCCATGTGAAGTCCGGCAAGGGCACCCCGTGGAAGCCTGGGGAGAGGAGGAGCGCTGTGAGGAGCGGGCACAGCCTTTTCAGCACTGACTGATGCATACTTCTCCATCCCATTCCCAGGAAATCTGAGTTTTGTATGGTGTATTCTGTTTCGTAAAAAGACTACTTTCACCCAGTTGGTTGCTTGTATGAACACATAGGCCATCTTATAACTAAGCTAACAGAAAAGAACATTTCTTATTAATCAGAAACTTAGTAAATATGTTTACCTGTAAATAGTTTTGGAAATGTACTCTGTATCAGTGTTTTATAGCTAACAAAATCATTACTTTTTGGTACTCATTACTTGGTACTCCTTCCAATACCAATCCCATTGATTAAATATCATCTGAGATTGTTTTTTTCTGTTGCAGAAAGATTGGTATAATAAATTCAGAAAGCAGGCATCAAACAATTCGCTTTACCCTGTCTCCCTAAATATTTGTTATGGAAGATGATATAATTATTCTACATTATTTTAAATTTCCTGTTTCCTTCTAAAATTGCTAAGCTAACTGATTCTTGTTCATGTCCCTTTTTTTTCAGGCAAGCTCTTTTTTTAATACAACTTTTTAAAAAATGAAATGCTTTTTCATAATCAGGTGATCTCTTCCAGTGTATGCTTCTTAGCATTGTTAAAGGTATCATTCTCCTGAGAATATTGGAGAATATTATTTTTAAGTGATTCTGTTTGTTGGGATTACATCTAAGAAGACATAGGTCTGATTATACTGGAGGTCCTTTCCAATTAATGAATGTCAGCATATGGTTAGGTGTGGTAAAACTGTATATGGCAATGCATGTTTTCTGTGAAGGTATTAGTAATAGGTAGTGCATATGCTATTGTCATTTTAACAGATAAGCACATGTCTTTAGGAGATTTAGTTTTCATTCATTCTTTAAGGCTGACCTAATTTATTTAAAGATTATATTCTCAATCTTTCTTTCTATGCTTTCTGACTTGTCTACAAAACAAAACTGATTCTATTAGTTGCTGGGTGTATGGAGATGATATCACAAATTTCACTAAAAAATCCTTCTTTTTGGTCAGTTTTTAGAAATTTTCATTCCATTTCATAAAAATCAGTTTCTTTTGCCTCCACTGACATAAGTGGTGAAGAAAAACCACTCATTTATTTTGCAGAATTTGAGTCATAATGTGTAAAATGAATGCAAATTGCATCTTCCCTTCAATTTTCAATAGCATAATAAAAATCTAGCTTGTCAAATACTTTTATTATATTTGTGGTAATTGTTGCATCAATCCTCTGCAGATCTTTTCTGGTAGAGCAATAAGATTTCAATATTCATCAGGATTTTTTGACTTCTGGTGTCAAGGGAAGATTGCTGAGAGTGCTTTGCTTTAGACCCCTAGGGCTAAAAGTTTAGTATCTTGTCTGGAACCAAGTCTGAACAGAGTTATGGTTAATGTATCTGAACCAAGTCCCTGGAGACAGGCTTAGGCCCCTGGAAATGGGGATTACAGAGTGTAGACTTCATTTAGTTTTCCTGCTCCCTGCCCTTGCACTCATGATTGTAAAGAAATTGTTGAAAATATAGGCATAATATAAACATAGAATAACTCTAGCAATGGCTTTAGTATATGCAAACTGCTCTTCCAGCTCAATGAAATGGAATGTTCAGGGAATAATACTGTTTTACCAAGAAACTTTAGAGTTGCAGCTCTCCTGACCAAATTATTTGACCATATTATTTGACTTAGAGATGAATTCTGAAATGGACTCCAATTCATCTGAAACCAGGAATAATGTATGTAACCCTGCTGGTGGCACCTGGCTGATTTCATTAGAAGATTTCTGTGTAGTTGGCCCTTGCTGTAGCGAGCTGAAGGGAGACCAGATCATGAGGACATGAACCTTGGGCCTAGATATTTTGTTCCATATGTTGTGCTAAAAATGACTAAATATATAGCCCAGTACTTTCTATACAAATTAAAGCTTTGGAATGACTTTCAAGTTTTATCTCAAGTTGAATGCATTGCTGTAGTTTCATATCAGAAGGAAAAGTCTGCAGCATTCTCCAAAGGTGGGGACTAATGAGACTTGATTGACTTGTCTGAGCATATTTGTCTAGTGCCATCTGAGGTGTCCTAAGGTTTGCTGCTGGGCCTCCAGCTGCTGCTTCACAAGGGAGTGAATTTTCCATACATCCTGTATCATATCTGCCAGCCTCACACTGGCTTCAGTGGTGTCTTGCATGGCATTAGAGGCTTATAGGTGAGCAACTGAATCCGACTTCTGGAAATTGTTTTGATTTGCACTTCAGGAAATGAAATCTAGAGTTGATGATTACCCCTATATTGTGAATGTGAGTAATTAAAAGGCTTGCATGAGCCCTAAGTTATGAGCTCAGACTTTTCCTCTGTTTATCTCCTGTTTTCTACCAGCATAATTTCTACACACTAACTGTAAAGTCATTCCTTTCCCTTACACAGCCAGAAAATTTGTTAGCCAGGCAAAATCAGCATCCAGGCATCATAAAATAAAGCATTAGAGTTGCACAATAAGAATACAGATTAAATAGGAACAGTCTGATGCACAATATCAAATGTCAGATAATTTTGTATTTTCTTCCCTTTTCTAGCACAGTGCCGTGACTTTGGTTTCTCTGTGCCTTAAATGACACTGAATGTTGGTAAAGCCAGCATTTTCCCCACGTTTTATCACCTGCTGAATTGAGAAAACACATACTCATTTGCATTACTTATTTATGCTTGAATTTCTGGGTAAATAAAAATACTCTTGAGTTTCATTAGTGAGGAAGCTAGAGTCCTGATCAGATACTAGTAAGTTACTCTGAATTAGCAGCATGGATAAACCTTGGAGAGATAGCTTGTATTGCTGAAATATCATTCAAAATCTTGAGCAATAGAAACACATTTTGTAAATGAAATTTGTGGAACAGAGTTCTGCAGTCATACCAGATTGTGTGACTGATACTTTGCTGTTGTATTTATACTCTATCAAATAAAAAAAAAAGTTGCCTGTCATTAAAGCTCTTTCCTGAAGAGAAAAAGGGTGAATAGTTCCCTTTTTCCTTAGAGCACAGGAAATGCAGAGACTGCGTTTTTGGTGGAGATGCATTTGGTCTACATAGAGACTAGACAAAAGCTTCTCTATTTTTAAATAGAAATAACTTTTAGAAGCCAAGAAGAAAGAACAAAAGTAAAGCCTCATTGAGAAAGAAAAGGAGTACAGCCTCTTCTTACACACTATGGTAACAAAGTGGACATGTGACAGACATGGTGAGTCCTGAAAAATAGATGTTTCATAGTTACAGAAAACAAGTTCAAAAAATTCAAACTTTTTTGACCTGAGAGCAACTTGCTTTCCTTTTTTCTTCTGAATTCTGCAGTGACAAATGCAATTTAATTTCTGCAGACTTAAGGTATATGCAGAAATTCACATGTCATTTTCAAATGGTATCTGGAGGAGGGTACACTTTTAAAAAATTAAGCAAGAAATGGAGTTTAAACAAAGTTAGTTGAATTCTTGGCAGAATGTAGGTTATTTGAATTTTTGGCAGAACAGTTTCTTCTCTTAAAAGAAGAAATAGCATTTGCTGCTGCCTAAAAGCAGAATGAGATAAACATGTTCTCAAAAATATAGTGTAAAGGAACAGTCCATATAAAGGAAACCACTGTATCTCCTAAATGGTTAGACAGATGCCTACATCCTAAGCTGTGCTAGCCTGAATCTGCTGGGTGAATCTGAATGAAGTCAGGAAAAATGGCTTTTTTTTTTTCTTCTTCTTCTTTAAAGGTAAATGAGCCTGGAAAAGAGAAGCTAGAACTTTCCCTGCTTTGGGGACCATACATAAATTAGACTGTGTCTTGAAACTTTCTTTGAGAATAAAACTAACATAACTTTTCCTTACTTGATTCTAAGCACTTGAATTGTTACCTTTCATTCTTGACACAAAAAGAGAATGCAGATTATGTATGAAATGACCTGTTTTTTGAATTACTTATTCACTTCTTTTCTGTCTGCTCCCTCCTACCTCCATTCCTCTGAATGAATGTCTATTAGCTATTTACATGCTTTTGAGAGTTTCTTTATGCACTTGATGATCAAAGAATGGATTTTTAATAGTACTTGGGCTCATGAAGATGCAGAGGAGCACCAATGAGAATTAGCTGCTTAGGTACCTTTGAAAATCCCATTTGGTGCCTATTGTTAAGAGCTCTAAGTTCCCTTAAAAATCTAGTCGTGTATACTTACCCACGTCCATGTTACTGAAAGGGACTGTGAATTTGGATTTATGTAAAGATTTTTTTTCATCTGATTATTAGTCCTGTGAAGATGTTCAAAATCCACTTTGATGGATTTTCAAAATGGACATTGAATCATTTTTTTATTATCCTCTTAGTATCAGCTGAATAGTTGGATAGGAGAGAAGATTTCCCATTCTTTTATTATCCTGGACAGAAGTGGGAAAGCAGTAAAGTGATGAGAAAAATGGCACAGAGAGGGAATAAAATTATAATAAAGATGTTTCTAACCCTGTTACTTGTTCTCTGTTGTAGACTGACTGCTAAAAACAGGCAAAGGGGTTATTATACTATGGGAAGTATATATGCAGTGACAGAACTGCAGCATAACCAAAATCAAAATGTTTCTTCTCTCCTTTATTTCTACCTTCTAGTGCCCTAAGAACAGGGTGAAAAGCTGAGCTGAGCTGTGCATAAATCTTTTCCTGTCTTATCCTCTCCAGGCCCTGGCAGAGCAGCTGGGGTGGTGGACTTATGTTTCCAGTAATGATCCTTTGCATTTAAAAAGTTTAGATCCTGTGATGAAGGTCTGTGCTAACCAATGGATTCCATTGAGGCTGTTCGCACTGTAGGATTTTTAATGTGCTCCCTAACTATTCCAGTCTCTGAATAAATGTGTAAGACCMAAATACCAGACTGACAGATGGCATGTTGGGTTTTATTGAGCTTGTGGTGCAGTTCTAGGCACCTCGTAAGATGAAGCCATTTTCTAATTGCCCAGTTCTCTAGGAGCAATGCTTTTTTCCCCAAAGCTACATGTTTGGATGGGTAATGCCATGCCTGTTCTATCCCAGCTGGCACAGCGGTCTGTGAGATTTCTGAAACCTGCATAATTTTAAAGCACCTTCTAGGCTGTTTTGAATCATGTCTTGGTTCATTATGGCTTCTGTCATGCCAAGCATTACAGAATTGGAAAATTAGATTAATGCTACCCTTCCCCTGAATTTTGTAAAATGCCAAGAACTTGTATCTGCAGTTGAGGCTGTAGTTTCTACATATTTTTGATGATATAAGTTTTGAATATCTTTCATTGTATCCTAGCAGCAGATGCAGAAAATAGAGGCAAAATATCTGAGCTGGAAAAACAATTATTTTTTTTTGTTTGTTTTCAGAATCACTCCCGCTCTAGTCCAGTGAGTTCTACTGAGATTTTCCCAGGTTTTCTTTTTCTAGTAAGTCTTGTATCACCGTTAAATGGTTTTCAAAATGTAATGTATTTAAAAGCTTGTAGACTCAAAGTGTAACTTTGCTGCAAAATATTGGAGATATGTAGTGTACCTTTCCTAAAAACAGCCTCTTGTTAGCCCTTGCATGAAATATTAAGGAAGCTACAAGCATGTCTAGATGCTTTAGAGACAGAAGAAAGGAGGAACCACATTGTTAGAGGTTCACTCACCTTTCAGGAGATTTTTAGTTTCAAGTTAATTAAGATATTCCCTGACTCCTTCCCCCTCCATCTGACACTGCCAGTCATGTCTGTGACCACCCCCTTGTGTGCAGTAGTCCAAAACCATTCATTTGGATTTCTGTAAACTCCGATTACAGAGTCTTGCAGACTGTACCATAAAATGGAGATAGGAAAAATATTCAAGTTAAAGATAGAAAAACTTGTCTCTTACTCTAAATCAGTCAGCAGTATCAACTCCACGGAGCCAACATTACTGGTACTTTGCAATCAAAGTGGAAGAGCACAATGTTATTACTATGCAACACTGCAAGTAAAAGCTGTGTTAGAATATACATATATGTGTATTGTCTCATTAATTTTAAGGTCATAGCTAACAAGTGTTTTATTTTGATCTAACTACCTAGTTCAATCCTTTGGATTACTGAAAATCATAAAATTATAAAGAAACATATACCGATATTTTGAACACAATGAAAAATGGAGAGAGAAGTGGGAGATGAAAGACGGAAGGAAATAGTCTTAAAGACTAAAATAATAAACATTGATTTTCCTCTCTGATCGTCTTTGATCTTTGGCAATCTTTTGTGAATACTAATGACTAGTTTTGCTGAGCACAGTGAATGCAAAAGCCATTATATTCAAAATTCATTGTACTGTTCCTGTGTCATTTTAGTGAGGGTGTAACATCCGGATTCCTTAAGCTCAAAGTTGATTTCCTCTTTGAGCAATGAAGCTCTTAGCCTTAAACATGTAAGATACCCAAATTTATACTTCCATTTGCTAAATGAAATTCAGTAATGAACTTGCATTTATGTTTTATCTCAAGCATTCCCACTGAAGTGCACTAACCCCCCAAAACCCTATATYGATCCCCCAAATTTGCTGCTTTCAGGTAATTTAAAGAAACTATATACCATAATAACTTTTTGCATGATCTTTCTTGCCACTTTTACAAGATTTCATAGTGGGCACTTGTCAATAATTCATTCTTTTATAACATTACAATGCAACATTCTGTGTTAGTATTCTTTTCTTCACTGAAAGTTATTTGTACTTTCTGTTTTTACTTTATCTGAACATTCAGTTACCCTCTAATAAAATAAAAAAGTATTGCTATATATGTTATTGTATATTAAAGAAGAGAGTATGCGTTCTTTGTACACTCTTAATGCATGCTCGAGGGTAGTATTGCTCTAACATGATCTTGCACACTGATTCTGACACAATTTTAAATTCATCATAGAATGTGAAAAGCCAACAACAACAAAAAAGGGTTCAGCTGGTTTAAAATGATGTTTAGTATCCTTTGGTATTTTGATCAAGAAAATGTTGCATTTCAAGAAGATGGAGATTTGTTAAAGAACAAGTCTTTGGGGAAAACGATAAAAGTAGATAACTGGAAAATACATTTTATCAATAAACTGTAACATATTCAAATGGCACAACCGGAAAATTAATTTCTGATTCAGATTGTCACTTAGTTTTATTGCTTATATTTGGTTGGCTAAGATGTCTTTTTAGCATTCAAGTGTAATGTGTATCATTTAATCAGCAATACACTATAGAAAGAATCTTGTTAAAAACAACAACAACAAAACCCCCAGGAGAAATTTAGCAGAGGCTGTTCTGTTGGTGAGAAGATAAGCTGCCTTTTCTATTTCTTTTTTTTTCAGTTCATTGCCTTTTATCTGCTTATACCATTATCTTAGCTTCTTAATAAAATTTCCTCTCTATTTGTATTATGAAAATTTATTTATCAGAATTATATTGTATTATAACCTGTATCAAAGAAACATTAGCTGTATTTAATGTAATAATATCAGATTATTTTAAGATAAATGGTTAGTTAAAGACTAAAGAAAGACTTGCATAGGGGTGAAAGACATTCATATATCATTGAACAGGGGATCTTTTTGTCTATTTCACGTTTGAAACTGGAGTTCCCAAAGCAGTTTTACTGGGAAACAGCACAGCAGCAGGACTGATCAGCTGGTTGGCTGGTACTGTGAGAAAGCCATATCTAAAAAACCATCACAGCATGATCAACACATCTGTGGAGCAGATAGACAGTGGACCCAATTCATTCCTGACCTTACTTCATATAGGTGAATGGCACAAATTTTCCCTTTCTGTATTTGTGCTTTATCTGATTGTTGAAAGACTAGCTTTGGCTTAGGACAGACACTTTTTTAAAGGATGGCTCTATCTACAAATTCCAAGAACAATAGCCAGCAGCTGCTCTACTCTCGACATTCTGGTCCAATGTATCTGAAAGTATCTGTTTAGAAATGACATATGAATGTTACAAACCATCTATGAAATCAAAAGCTAGCAAAAGGCAATAATATATTTTAGCAGCAATGTATTCAATTACTTCATATAAAATGTCTTCCTTTTTTGTATCTGCCAATGTTCTCTGGTACATTGCAATCAGTACCCGCATTCTCCAGCACTAAAATATGCATCGTTTTTTAATCTACATTACTGTTGAGTAATTAAATAAAGCATACTGAATGTCTGTTTCCATTAAACAGGACAAAAAATCAACATTTCTGGAAAGGCTTAAATATATTTTGAATGCAAGTTATTTTTGTTAAATATTACATCTTTTAAGCAAATGATTCTGAAAACTTGAGTGTGCATTTTTTTTACAACTGAATTAATTAATTTGTCTAGTCTAACTGCCATGGAGGTTAATGACAATCTTTCAAATGACTTCAATAAACACCAAGTGGCATCTAAAGAAGAAATTCTTCTATGGCTAGGCTAGTTTTCATAAAGCAAAGCATAACAGAGGAAAGCAAACATACAAAAAAAAAAAAAGGTCATCTGCTCATTGTGAATCTAGTTTTTTGGGACTCCTGCAACATTTGAGGACCAATCTGCATGCAGTCATCCCAGATATATTTTACAGGTACTTCATGTCAGCCCTTCAGTTTTCTTGACATCCATACTTTCTAAAATAAAAATAGCAACACAATTCCTTGTACAGTATCCCATGTTGATTTGCCTATCAAATTCAGGCTTCCAAGTAGAGAGGTGCTTTAAAATAAGGATTTCTCCCTGAATCTCCCAAGTCTTCACACATTGTACTGGAATTGCTGGTGGACAGAAAGGGCTTTCAAAAACAGTGGCACTTTTTGAGAGATTATTTAAGAAGCTATAAATCTATGCTGGGCTCATTGCTGACTCAGCTCGAATGGAGTCATTTTGCAAGCTATACCACCTGCCCACCTTTGCCACTATCTACATAAGCAGAACAATCAGAAGCTTAGAAAAGTAAGGCTACAGCTTTGAAAGTGTTAAGCAGCTGCAACATTAGAGAGAGTTACTATGTTCCAGATATACAGTTCTTGRGAGAGCAGAGTGTTGGCATGAAAGTTTATGCTTCTTTATGTTACTTTCTTGAAAATGATATTTATTTTTATCCTTGTGTAACAGCAAAGGATTTGTAGTGTGCCATTGAATTGTTTGAGTGCAATCTTCATAAAGATGTTTTGATGCATCAGATTGATAATATTAATTTCATGAAACCAAAAATGCAGAGAGATGTGGAATTTTCAATAGGGACACATTTCTTGTATGATGTAATTTTATAGAAAATATGATTCAATACTTTGTTTTGTTTGGAGGGTGTTTTTGGAAAATTACCTATCATGCAGGCGCCTAAAGACTGGTGATTTGAATATGTTCTTTCTGCCAGCCGATAAAGCTTTCCCTAATGTATATCCTGGCCTCTTTATTCCCCACTTGCTTCATCCTGTATCTGCCCTTTCCATCTGTGTCCCAAGAAGCTGAGGAGATAGGAGATGAGTATAACATGAAGGAAACACTACTCTGGAGACTGATAACAGGCAACGGTCATGACAAGGATGACACCCGAAACTAATTTTTCATAAAATGTTATGGGTTATATTTGTAAAAATACAAATGCCTGTGCCTATAATGGCCATAATTTATGCTAAAATTAAGAGGTTTTCATTCATCCATAATTTTTAGAGGCCAGTTATTCTCTTTTGATATCATTGGCTCGACCTAATTTAATTCTATGTTTAAAGAAGGGGAGGGGGTGCAATATGGTTCTCACATCAAATTCGGGGCAACATTGATTGTAGTGTAACTGGCATCAGCATCTAGTTCTGAGTGTTTTAGTTCTAGCTGATTTTATGTTCTATTGCTGCATTAAAACCAAACAAGTGTGAAAAGTGTTTTATTTGTGTAACTATTCAATTACAAACCTTTACCGAATAGCAACTAACCTGTCCTTCTCAATTTTTGAAATTAGGAATTGGCTAAGAAGGGAGAGACTGAAGGAAACATCCAGATAATGAAGTCTGGGTTCCAGGAAGAAAGCATAGGCACTTCTAGTAAGTGCTAAGAGTTTGGGACCTGCCAGTGTAGTACAGGGTGGAAGGCCACAATCCGTTAGTTCACATGCTGACTTCTGTATTGTTCTGAATTGCTTTAAAAATGTTTCTCCAGAAAAAAATACTGTGCCCTTTGACTGTTTTGAACTTATTCTATATTTTCTACAAGCATTTAGCTTAGCATGCTAGAAATCATGCAAATTTCACTGCTTTGCTGTCCTAAAAGAAAGTTCCTCATTTTCATTCTCCCTGCTACCAAATGCTTCACTCTCATTTATTTGCTACATTTCACAAAATGGTCCCTATGGCAACACTTTTTATTTATCTCTCTGTATGCCTTATATAGCTCATTATCACATTAATCTCTGTAGCAATTCAGTTTCAGAGTATCTCACAGTATACATCTCAGTACTGGATTCCATCCTAAATCCATTCACTTTCTCAATGAATTTACTCTTCATGAATTTCCATGGAAATGGAAATCTGCTATTTTTTGATAGAAAACAAATGCATTACTGACAGCAAAAACATAAGTCTCCTTTCTGGGGCTCTGCTAGTATTTCTAAACTGGAAAGACTCCACCTAGGTTCTAGTTCATCTGTCATCTCTTTCATTTTCCTGTGTTGCTGCTCCAATAATCTATCACTGCCGTGTCATTATCTGTAAACTTTTACATTTAGATCTGGAAGCAGGGGGCTAGTTGTGGGCATGGCTTTTGAGGAAGTGAATTTCATTGCCAGTATTCCTCTCCAGACAAGTGTCTGCAAACTGGCTGATAGCTGCAGTGTCCTGGCAGAATGAAACATCTGTGGGCCACGAGGGCCGTGAAGGAAAGGTTGCCTGAGGCGGCTAGCCCCAGTCCTAGGGCAGACGTGGACTACCTCTGTGCCTTCCATATAATGCTCTCTTCAGGAGTCAGTGCTGAGGATCAGCATGTGATTCTTAGAAACACTGATAAAAATTTTGCATGAAATAATAGATACTCTTTCAAAATTTAATTCCTGAATATAATAACCTGAAAGTAATTTACCTTGTTTATACAGGAGATGCTGATCCAAATGCCACTTACATACAACCAAATCTTCAAACTGTATTGTCTCACCAACTATTTCAGCTAATGAGATGTGTGTGGTGAGGGCCAGTATAGGCATAACACTGTATATAATAAGTCTCAAGTAGTATTCTATTGATATTTAATTAGAGATGTTGCGTAACACTTAATGCTATAGATTCCAAACATTTTCAGTAGTATATTAAATAACTAGACTGACATCTGTTGACTGTAGCTTCATGCTTTGGAAATTACTGAACCTATAGAACTGATAGTTTTCATTTAGTTTTGGGGATTATAAATCTCTAACCATCCTCATGACGTAGCTGCCCTACTTTTTTTCCTTATTCTCTTCTGTTTTTTTATATGTATGAAAAACTCACTTCTTTGTTTCAGTCTTCATTGTAACCTCATGCTTTCTGACTTCTGACATGTGGTTTTCTTTCCTGATCTGTCTCTTTTTTTCGTTGTTTTGCTTATTTGCAATTCTATCTTTGTAGAACTTTTTATGTGTTTATTTGTGTATATGTGTATCCTCCTCTCCTCTTGAATGCAATATTTGTGAATCATTTCTGAATTCTTTCGTGAATTATAACATCCTCAAAATGTTCATATTCATAGATTTTGAGTATCATTGAAGATCTCTAGTAAATTAATAAAATACTTCATCTGCTTCCTTTTTTGAACATATGGAGTGTGAGCTGACATTTTTCTTAGGACTCAGATTTCAAACACAATGATCAAAACATAGACTTTGTTCATTTGCTCATTTTCAAACATGAAATCCCATAGGCCTTTCGCTTCCAACATAGCACAGCACAGCAATACTGGCATTACAGGCAATTATTTTCTCTTTTTCTTTTTTTTTTTAACACTTGATTTGAAGCTTTTCTTTGTAGTGCTCATATATTTTTCGAATTGTTGTATCCACCTTTTCCAATTTTCTGATATATTCCCTTCAAAGCTTAACTGCTTAGTGTTTGAAATTCATCTATCTTCTGGCAAAATCCAGACTTTCACTTTTGACAGTTTAGTCTGTGTGTTTATTGTCTTCTGTATGAAATAATTCTTTTCCTATTACCCTTACATATGGTATTTACTTTACTATTTTTTTAGTATTTAGTTTTTAGTATTTTTTATTAATTCTTTAGTCCCTTCTTATTGTTYAGATTTGAGTATGTTCCCCAAATTCTCAAATGTGCGTACTCCTTTTTGGAGTATGTGGAGCATGCATGCAATATCCAGTGTTTTCTATAGAATACGTTATACTCCATGTGTACAGATTGGCTCTGTGAAAGAATGCACAACACTTTAAAATGTGAACACTTAGATTCTGACTCACTGGATAATCATAGTCTGAAAAGTTATTTTACAGCAATAAACTGTGTTCCTTAAAATCAGATGGGGGAAAAAAAAMCATTTCAGAGAGTTAAAATACTGAGACTTGATTCTTAGTTATTTTGTTTAGTTCTACTTAGTTGTTTTGTTTAGTTCTACTCCCTGGACTGCAGTGAGCTGCAAGTGAGCATTAGAAAAAACTTGCCATGATCTCTGTCTCTGAGGTCTTAAATCCTCACCTTTCCAAACAAAGAGATTTTTTGTCTGATTATTTTGTTGATCACATCTTCATGCCCATGAACTTGTCTTTGTGACTTTTTTATGAGGGTGTTGGGGGAAGACAAGAATAAGTCAAATCCCCCCAATTCCACTTGCAATATTTCTTTCCCTATTTTTATGACATTGTTTCTCCAGAAACCATCAAATCTTTAGAGCACTGTAGAAGAAAGCATTCAGTAAGTCCCTGGTCAGGTGTAAGCACGTCTGTGTCTTCCTTCTGTTCACTAGACAGATGGTTGAAGTATAGTCTCCCGTGAGACAAGCCTGTGTGGAAATAAGCATTTCCGCAGCTGACTTATTGCACTAGATCCTACTTGAATGCTTTATGCACAGAAAAATGTGTGTTATTTGCATGCTGTGCTAATCAATTCTCACTTAAGTGCTTGTTTTGGCCCAACCTACACTCTTTTTTAGTAGTTCATCTCTAAAATGTATTAAAGAAAAAAGCTAAACATAAGTATTATTGAATTCCAGATTCAGACAAGGCCATTCCTTTACCCCAATACTTACCAACCTGACTATGAATCTTCTGAAGGGTGAGCTTGGAGGCCTGCTCAGCTTAATTCTATGATTTTGATAGAAAAAATATAATCCTGATAGCTGTTGGTGTGAAAGTATGTAAAGGAAGAACATTTCACCAAATCTTTTTACAAATGTGCCCCTATTGACAACATATTTTTCTTGAATTAATGAAAATATTTTGCAGACAGAATAGATGAAGCAGTATAGAAAAGCAAGAGCAAGCCTTAACTGTTGGTTAGATATATGGGGATTAATTAACCTATTTTGAGTTTTTTTTTTTTTTTTTTCAGAAAGGGATTAACTTTCTTTGAATACAGACATGTTAGGAGATGGAGATAGTTTAGCTAGTGAGTACATTCAACTATATAAACATTTTCATTCAGAGATAGCAAATAACTAAGATAATAACACAAAACTTCATGTAGTGAGTTTTTTATGAGAGAGTGACAGCAGACTGTGACCAATCCCAGAGAAGTTAATTTTATAGTTTAATGAAACTGAATATTAGGCATAGTTACAAGTTTAATATTATAAAAATGTTATTTTTTTGTATATATTTGTAATTATCCTTTGCACTCTCAGAACACATTTAGGTTTTAGATGTTTATTCTTCAGAGATTTTTTCTAACATGAGATTTAAAGACCAATTCTCATTAAATTATAAAGAGATTATGAAACTTACTTTCTTTATGTCTTACAAACTCCTTTTGCTTTCATTTTCTTCTATTGTCTTTTTGAATATAACAACACAGGCAATTTTCTGCCTTGTGTTGTCCTTTGCAGAGACTAAGGATAACCCTTTGACCACAAATGAAAAATGGCTGTTTCTTTTCTCACTCATTGTCATGTTCATTTTTTTTCTCCTGGTGGGGTGCATTTTTGATGACATATTTACCCTACTGAGAGCTGCAGGATTCCATAAACTCTGTACGGAGACCCTTTTCTTCATCATTATCTCAGTTCTAGCTATTCTTATAATCACAAATGCAACAGTGTTTCTGCCGCAGTTTTCTAAAGATGAATAAATTAATCTCAAGTGGGCCATTACCAAAGGTGAAAAAACTTGTGTAAAAGTTCATTTTTTGCAAGTGTAAAGTAATAGCCCTGTTGTGATTACCAGAAAAGTTAATTAATTGCTAGCAAATGTACACTAYGTGAAAAATAAAGACTCTTTAAAGTGTAGTTACTTTTTAAGTGTGTTGATGGATAGGAATCACCATCAATATTTCTGTGTATACCTCTCCTCCATATAACTCTTCACAGTCCCAAGCCAAATTAAAATTAAATACCTTTGTGCCAGCAAATGAAGAGCAGTGCTACTCATAAGTAATATGTCCATCCCTCCAAAAGTCAGCAGTTTCACTGGTCCAGGAACATGATGATTGTATTCAGAGACAATTGCTCTATGCTCTCGTATCTTGAGATAATTCATTGGAAGACATCTGACTATTTATAGTGAGCAAGATACAGAACATTCTCCAGAAATGATTTGGAACTTGTATTTCCCATCATTCTTGTCTTTTCTTTGCACATGGCCAGTCCCTGTTCAAAAAAGGTTGTCTTACCAAGCCAAGATAAACTGTTTACTAAAGAATTTCTTCCCCTAATCCTCTGGCATTTAAAACCATTGTAGTTGACACAAATATAATTTACATTATGCACTAATAGCAGTGTGTAAAGTCTGTCTACCTTTATTATACTCTTTTCTCAATTATTTCAAACCTCCTGCTGCTATAATCATAAAAATATCTAATAGAATTCACTCCATTGTAGAAACATATTCTTATCCTGTTTGGTGGAAACATGCCGTGGGGTACATTTGTGCACGGATGGCTGGCAAGTAAGACTGTATAAGTAGAACTTCCCTTTTCTTTACCATTTCCGTTTTCATTTCCAACATCCACTTTTATCTGTATGAAAATAATTTTGCAAAAAATTAAGAGACTGATTCCTTTTTTTCCATTGCTGCATGTCAAGCAGGGCTCTGACCATGAGGAATGCCACAGACTTAGTCTTTAATGTATAGGATAGTCAGCTTGATTTAAATGAGTAGCCATAGTTGACAAAGGTAATAAACTCCTTTTGCTGCCTTCTCTGGACTTTTATCAGAGTGTGAATTTTCTTACATATTGAAAAGCCTAATGTGTCCCTCCCTCTTCTTACATCTCAATGGAGGTCYGTATCATGTCTCCCAGGAAGTCACATCACCTGAATATCATGGGGGAAAGAAGGATATGCTCTGCTAGGACTGTCATTGACTCGAAATACAAAGTACCTACTCTTCTGGCTAAGGAGAAGAATTAGTGCTAAACTAGAAAATCAACCAGAAGTGAGGGAAAAAAATTTTGTAAACTCAGTTCCGAAGTGTTTTTTTTTTTCTTTTACGTCTAGGAAATAGATGCATTAGATGTGGACAGTGACAGCTCAACCACTGAGAGAGGTATGCTGATGAAGGGAGCATAGACTACAAAAAAGGACAGCCTGCCCATATAATTAACCTGAAAACCTTGAAAGCAGACATTTACGGGTACTGGGACTGCTTGCAAGGTTTTTAATTTACTCCCCCCACACACTGTTTTTACAAGACAGAATCAGTTTGGGTCTAATTAAAAAGAAGATAATTAATAATGTCGTCAGGTTTATGTCAACAGCATTTGTATACCTTCTATAAATATTATTCATGTATACACTTCTTTTTGACTTATTAAGACATACTAGTTACTGAATTCATGGATCTATTGGTTACTCCCAAAGATGAACACTGAATTACCTTTACATTAGTAATGATTGTTTTACAGTTCACTATGTTTGTAATTTCAAAATAAATAAGGCAATTGCATTTTTGTTCTGTGTCAGAAGTAATGAACTACCTCTGCACAGTGTTCCCATAGCACGTATCTGCCAGTGATTTAGATTGTTTGTACAGTCATGCTACAACATGCAAGGGGGGAGAGAGAAGCCATCTGTCATTTAATTTATTTCTCAGTGCATTATGTATATGCAGCAAATGCAGGTTATGCATTAACATTAGCCAGATAAAGCATTTCTTTGCGTATTTTTTTCTGCTTCTAAACTGTCATCATTTTTATAGCCTTATGTTTGGAAGATAAACAAATACCTTCTGTTGCCTGTAGTATGAATTTCAGAGCTAGAGGAAACAAGCTAATAGAGCCATGTACAAAGCATCTATCCACTGAGGGATATATTTGTCTAATTTGTAGTGAGTATAGCATGAAAAAGGCTTTATTTGTTCACTTGTAATGGGCAAGTGGCTTGTATATGATTCTGACTTCCAGTCTGCACAGATTAATCCCAGAAATTTTGTCTGACATCCTCAGGCGTTAACTGGTTAATCACTAATCTTTGACAGTTGAGGTGCTGTTTTCATTTGACTTAATTCCCTCAATAAAATTAACATGCTGTATGACTAACATTTCATTTACCTTTATGTCCTGTGAAATTTTACAATACTTTGATACAATACTTCAGACCAACTTTAATGTTTTCGTTTTTATTTCAGTTCAGATCCAGTATCTGTTTTTGTCTTTAGCTTTGTGAAGAGTACACACTGAAGTCTTCCCTCCTTTTTCTTTGAGCCTTGAAAGGAATCTGTCTTTAATTGCTCTGTGAGAAAATAAGCAGTGAACTTTTACTGCCACAAGATAATAGAAACATTTAATGGTATTTACCGGACCTTTGTTTCTTTTTATCTTGATACATTTCTAATTATGGTTTTATTTATATTACAGAAGAGCTGAAAGATTCCAATTAGGAATGRGCCTCTTCTGTATTCAACATTGTGTTCAAAAAGAATTGTGCCATGCCCTGAGGAGTTTACAGTTTGATTTAAGACAGGAAAGTGAATTAGTTTAATAATCAGCAATAATAGCAGCTATTAAGGAAATGTATTGTATCAACTGGTGTGATTTTAGCAAGTGGTATTTTATGCTTTACTTTGAGATCCAGTTTTTGAAATCAGGTGGCTGAGCTGTGAGCTTGACTTTTTGTTCATTTTTTCTTTTTTAGAAGATTTACTTCTTCAAGTTATGGACAAAAGCTTGAAAAAATGAGCTGTAATGGCTGCAATAAAATATAGAAAGAATAAAACTCCCTGAAATTTTAAAAAGTATTTCATGAAATTGGGATTTCTAATGTTTGAATGTTTATGGCTGCCAGCAGTATTTCGGTGAAAAATTCCTGTCTGAAGTCGGTAAAGCAGAGTTATATAAGATGTATTAACATAAATATGGGGATTTGTGTGTTTAGATACCCTGGCCAGTTTAAAAAGTGAATCCCTACAAAAACTTATGAAGATGGTATATGCACAAAGGGGATACCCAGACTATAGTTATTTTTGAGTGTCATTCATATGTCATTCTTTTGAAAAAGAGCTTCACCAAAGTTCTACCTCTTTCTTGAAGTGCTTCAACTACACTATATATCAGAAAAACCTGATAAGCAATAGAAAACCTATGTAGGATAAGAAACAGTCCATACAGATCTTCTTTTTTTGCAAAATCTTTTGATATTTTCCCAAAGACTAATGGAATCTTGTATCAGTTTCTCTACGATATGCCCTAGGACATCTGGTTATCAAGGGACAAAGAGCCCTGACTCAAAACTTGTCCAGATGTCAAAACATCCTTTCAAAACATCTGATGGTGACCCATTTCAGAACTAAATATTCATAGATATTATGGTGACCCATTTTGGAACTAAATATTGATTGGCAAAGGATATTGTACTACATACAGAAAATGAACATAACACAACACTGAGGTGTTAAGATTTCCTTTTGTTATTTCTAGGTAGCTGAAGAATCATACTGCCATCCTAATAGAAGCCATGTGATTTTCGTAAAGTATACTGATTTTTAGACTTTGTACTAATGGTTTTGTACCCCAATTTTGTTACAATGGAAAGGGTTATTTTGCCAGGCTGACTGAAACCAGCCGAAGTGATAATATTTGTTTAAATATTACATGTTTATTTACAAAAATCTATTTATGACTTAAAAACTGCACCATTAACATTATTCTTTCTTCTTCCATAATGAGGAAAGGTCAACGAGAATTACAATAGTGCTAAACATTTCCTTAATCTGAAGACTGTAATCAAATCCTGAACTGTCAAAAAACTCTCATATGACATGAACATATCTCTTCCCAAGCAAATAATACTTGTTCAAAGGGAGAGTAGATACTTTTCTGTAACTGTCTGCTACTCTTCTAGGGTTAAAGGACTTATCACTTCCACTAAGCCAGTATAGACAATTTGTGGCCATTTTTATCGAAACAGCAATATAGACTACCATAATTTATAGTTGAGTACTAGCTAGAAGCAAAACAGTAGAATATTTTAGGGAGTGCGAAAGTGAACTTTCTGCATGTAACAACTCATGTTTTGGACTGCTCAGCATCTCAGGTCTGTATCTTTTCCTAGGAAAAAAATGCAAGTATTTTCACTTGTATGTTCTAAATGTGTTATTGTACACTTTCTCCTGGGCTATAGAATTGAGTACAGTCAATATAATTAATTGATTATCACAGATAATGTTATTTTGCCCTTTTTCCCTTGAGAGAGAAAAAAAAAGAAGAGTGGGGATCCTGCAAAAGAAGAAGAAAGAGATCAAAAAAGATTCACTAAAAAAAGAAAAAGGCCATGAAGTGTGAGGTAACCGATTTATCTTTTTAAGACTTACTCCTAAATTATTCAGTATTATGCTCTATTTTGTTTGGTTGTTTTAGGCACATTGGAAATATGCATATAATCTGTTACTCTGTTTTGGGGAACTTTATAAAATTATACTGCATGGTTTGCTGCGTCTATTTAGGGATACTTAACATTTATTATTGATTTTAGAGTTGATAGCTTTGTTTTTCCTTTTACCATTTCTTTGTCATTCATTTTTTTGTCCTTTAGGACACACTCTGCCTCTACTTCTCTCCTTCCTCCTTCCTTCATCCCAGGTTTATTTCTTCTAATTYGTGGACCAGATGTTCACCAGTCTACCACTGTAAATCTTTCTTGAGTTAGTCTAGATTTACACTGAGGGAATGGAGGGAAAACTGGCTTCATGCCTCTTGTCTGGTTTAGTCTCTTCTTCCTCTAAAATACAGCATCTGCCACTATGGAGCAGATACAAACCCCATTGAAACTAATAGAAAAGCCCCTATCCATAGCAACCATCTTTGGCCAAAACCCCTTGCTAAATTATTTCTCTCTTTTTCTCTTGGTCAGTTCCTGTTACCAGATCCACCTCTATTATTTTTAGTTCAATCCTTGCCACCAAAATGTGCGTGCTTATTTCACTATTATATTTCTTTTTGCTCTTGTCCATAGAATGCATGTTTTCTGACAGTATACTGAATCAAAAGTTGGGTGATTAAACAGTTACTGTGGCATTAAATGCATTTTTATCCTAATCCCGAAGAGGCAACATTAAGTGGAAATCAAATGCTAAGAAGTGTTACTGAACTTTTGATACAATTAATACATTAATTCGTATTATTTCATTGTTTCAAAATTTCTGAACCTACCTTTCTCACAGCACTGTTAAAAATGCATCTCTATTACAGCTAAGCTGTTTCTTTAGCTAATAGAAAAATGTTATATATGATATAGGACTCAAGGAAAGTTTAATATCCAGTGAGATCAGCACAGAAAAGAACCATTTTCTGCCTTCTAATAAATCTTGCAAGTCTCCATTAGTTATATGGAAGCATATTCACTCTGAACAGAATGTGTTACTTTGTACTAGAAGTAATATTTTACAAAGAATAGATTGTGGCAAGTTGGGTAGATTGCCAGGCATTTCTATTGTAATGAATCAGACAGTTGGCCTGCGAGTCTTGCAACTAGAGAGAGACAAAGAGAGTGACAGGATTCCAACTGCTGATAGTAGTCACTGTCTAAAGGCAGCGCCATTAACTCTTGGTATTTGTTTGGATGTACAGAGCACCAACAATTTCCAGGTTTTGAGTGCTGGCAAACAGTGGTGTCTCAGTGGCCACAGTTTTCTTCCACTATCTCTTTAATTCTGTCCATACAGCTACTAGCAAATAACTCAGACTTTTATGCACAGACGTGGCACAGGAAATCTTAAAGAGAAGCTTCTTACGGCTTTTTTCTGTTAGGTAGCAACAAACTGCTAAAAAATCAAAACTGGCTGATATATAAGGTGCAAATGATCAAACAGTATTTTAATGAAGTCATCATTATACTTGCAACACTCAGCAAACCTTTAAGTCCTACCACTTTTTTACAGCTTTTCCAATGCACTTAGTAGTAATTTTCTTCTCTTACCCCCTTCTCACTAAAGGTGGAGAAAAAGAGAGGAATTCTGCTTAGAGCAAGTCTCTCCCACTGGCTAACCCCCAAATTCCCTATTAAGGAATCTGTAGTATTTCGACTGAAATTTTACACAGAAGTCAGATATCAGTGAATATTTTCCTCACAGGAGACTGCAGGTCTTTCAAAAAGATAGATTTATTCCCCCAAAAGTTAAAGTTCATATTCTGCAAATTTTTTTTGAGTTGTTTAATACTCTTTATCTCATTTGCTATTGAATTTCTATTCATAAATGGATCAGAATTTTTGATATGCTTCACTCGTGCTAGGAGTATTTTTTTTTTTTAATATAGATTAGACACTCAGCAGTCACTGAAAGGTTTTACCTGTAATCTGAAATTCCCCACCAAATCAGTTGCGGTACTGGAGACGATAGTAATCTCAATTGAAACCTGTCATATTTGATCTATCTTATAACTGGTTGTATTATTTAATGAGCACTTCAGGATTAAATTTTGAAATGGAACATCTAAATGTCATTGAATTACTGCTGCATGTAAGAAAGTAAACCCATATGTCATTTTATTTTAATATTACCAACCAGTTTATCTTTTGAACATTGATAAAATATTGTACAGTTCTAAGATAGAAATAGTTTGTTTAGAAAGAAGGTATTTGATTCATATTAAATACCAGACACCAGGATCTATCACATGTAGCTTTTTAACTTAAAAATGCATTGCAATTTTTATGTTCTCAAGAAAAAATAATTTTTACTTGCCTTCATAGTATCTCTTTGCCATTAACATTTCTGGATAGCGAATGACGTCATGTCAACATGTCAACGTCCTTTGAACATCTTGGTTAGAGCACATCTGATATACAGTCAAAACAAAAACGACCAAAGCCTGTTCAAATTATTGAACTTGCATTAAATAATTTAACAAAATTATGTCTCTGTTTTTAAAGGGAAACATTTTAGATCTTTTTTTTTTTTAATTGTCTAATGCACAATTTCATATGCAAGCTGATATCTATAGTACTCTAGCTGGTAATTAATTTTTGTTTTCTTGATTATGTGTGAAAGCAAAAAATATGTGTGCGTTTAGAAAAGGGTTGGGAGAATGTTTACTTACTGGGGGAAAAATTTGTTGTTACCAGAGGAAAGAGGACAAGGAGCAGGTAGTTGTTTTCTTATATCTATATATCTAGTGTTATTGGAGGAGAGCCTCCAGAAGATCTACTATAGTTCTGTATCGGATGAATATTCTGAATATTACAAAATGTTACATAAAGGACTGGAATACAAAAAATGACTAAGTTCTTTAAAGACAGGTAGACAACTTTTAGGCCTTCTAGAAAGTATGAAGCATTTGCTATCTGAAAATATAACTCATTTAAGATATTTTAAGTTGTCACAGGACTTTGACATAATAAATTTCAGTATATAAGCTACAATATGGCTATTGTCCATCCGTGGGCTCTTCTCTGTGCTACTTTTCTGTCAATGTGATGTAGTTTATCTCTCTTTCATTACAGATTAAGAAGTTTTGAATTACTTTGCTGTTACCACTCCTGTATTTCCATTATTTAAAGATGTAAATATTTCTTGTTACAAATAACCTCTGTTATTGTAACTTTGATTCAAGGAAGCAGGAAAACATATGCTTACACGTGTTAAATTCCCATTGAGCACAATGAGGAAATGCTTTCAGGCTCTTAATTTTTGATTAATCTTAGATTACATTAATATTTATGAAGATACTGAGATCGAAAAACTTAAGGCATATGTTCTTTGTTTTGTAAGTTTGGGAATTCAAAAGATGGCAAAATGTGAGAAAGTTCTTTCATATGACACTATCTGTATAGATAAACATTCTGACTCTGTCAAGTTTATTGCCCTGTCTGAGAAAGCATTGCTCTAACCATGTAGATTTTTTCCAGTTGATAGGATAGTATTTTGCTAATTTCTACTAAACTGAAGAATAAAATCAGAGGCTTGAAATGTAATGTTTAAAAGTTTCCATGAGAAGATAACTGATCTTTTTCAAAACTACTTTCTTTTTTAGAAAAGATAAATTTCTTATTTTACATTGACCATGTTTGTCATTGACAGTGAAATTCATCCGCACTACCTGACCCCACATGACCATCTGTCTATTTTGGCTGGGCAGTGATGCCTGTAAGCGCACAGCTGACCTCAGAGCACTGGCATGATATGACCAAGGTCATTAATTCAGCTGGAAGGCTTACAGAAGTTATTCTGGCCAGTGGAAAAGTTTTGATAGGTCATTTCTCAGGAGCCCTTCTGCCAGACCAAAGGACCGGCTTAACTGGAACGTCAGTAAATTCTGAGAATTTCCTTGAATGTTACTTGCTTCTGAAAAGTAACTGAAAAACTTGAAACAGAAAAACTGAAAGCCTGTTTTGGATTTTTTCACAGTGGACAGTTTTTGGCTGTTCATTTAGGTACAGTTTAAAGCCACTTTTCACAGCCTAACTATACAGAATCTGGGATCCATAGAAATAGTTTCTTTTAGATAGTCAGTAAAATATACAATGTTAATATGAATTGTACTTCTAAAGAAGAATTGATCAATGTTCTTAAAAATGGACAAACATTATTATGTTTTTTAATTATTAATAGTTGTTCTAAAACAACTTTTAACTGTACAGATGCATATATGTATATAAACAATGTTGAACTAAAAAAACATCCACGCTGTTTTTCTGTTCTGGTGGTTGTGAATGGAAAATATAATTCTGCTAAAATTATAAATAATCATGCTGCTTTATTTCTTATGTCTATTAAAAAAGCATTTCATACTAAGTGCAGCTTATAAATGAGGAATAAATGAGGCTATTATTTTAGCTTACTTATTGGGGGTGTACTTTTAGAACAAATTTTCTTGGGACAATTATAACATCTCCAAATTTGTGTCAGGTCTTTATAATCACTTCTGTATCTTGAATCTGTAGTGTCCTCAGAAATGTAATATATTTCCAGATGCAACCCTCTGGAGAGCAGGATGACTTAATGAAGAAATTGGCCTTGAGATCTCCTCACTGATTTCTTTTGAATTGTTTAATTAAGGATGCAGTTTTTATTCTTTTAGAAGGATCCTCTCTCAAAACCTGGCCCATCTTACTGGATATCTGGAATATTTTTAGGCTTATTGACACAAATAGTATATTATTCCTGACTGGTCTAAGTCCTAAGTGATTCCTCCCAGTCTTCTTGGGAGAAACTACTCTAGAATTATCTTGTTTGTTATTTTGTTTCTTCTCAGCCCATTTTTTTCCCAGAGGAGAAAATTAATCCTTCACCAGAATGAAATTTTGCTGTCTTCTGAAGGTCCGCTGAGGGAGAAAGAACTGTGCTCTCAAACCACATCGGAGTCAGGAAGGACTTAAATATAGGAAGAAGAAATTTCTAGTAGGAACTGTGAAGCACTGGTAATCTATAGAATATCCCTAGCAGAAGAAAATAGCAAATCTATCTTTCCTAGTTCTCTTAGTTGCTGCTGGCCCTCCTCTGAGAATTGGTATTATTTTTTAAGTTTTGGAATCCTTGCTGTTTTAATTATTTTGATTGTTGAAAGTATTTAAATATTTGATTAGCTCTTCAAAATGTTAATACCAAGAAATGTCAAAAGTCATCAGTTATTTTCTGGACTTCTCTAGCAATGACTAAGACAAATACTCTTTATCTGCAAAAATGGAATAGCACTGGTACATCCCCTCATCTCCGCTTCTTTTCAGCTTCAGAAAAGGTCATTCGGGAAGGACTGCAGACACTTTATGATTTCCTTTGTTTTCTCTCTGCTTGTTTTTGCTGTCACTATGGCAAGTCATGGGACAACTAAGCAAAACTTGCTGACTTTTTTTTTTAAAAAGAAGCAATCTGTGATGGGTAATCTTAAATAATAGATTATCAGATTATTACGRCAACCTGGTCATGTTTATACCAATGATCATTTTTACAGAACTGAAGAAGAGTTAAAGGGTGAATGAAGCTATGATTGGGAAACCTGCAGGATGACTCAGTTTAATATGATGCTGGAGCTCATTGTTCTTGTATTGCTTGAGAGGCAGGAGCAGCTGCAGGTATCCACCCGCCTGTGTCACTACTCCTGAGGAACTCTGCAAGCCTCTCTGCCCTCAGCTATCCTGGCTCTCAGGTTCACTTTCCTCTGCTCTCATGAGAATCAAACTTCTTCTCCTTTGATGGCCTTGTTCAGCTGTCTCTTTTTATGAGCAATCAAAAAGTGATTCAAATAGAAAATGGGACGTAACTCATTAGCAGCAAACATATTTACAAATGGGAATAGCATACTCAAGGGAAGAGGTAAATTCATCATAACTTGCTGCCTTAAAGTGAAGGCTGGACTTTCCAAATGGTAAGTTCCAGTTCCCTCACAGAGGGTGGGGCTCATGGTGCTCAGTCTGGTGAGGAATCCCCACCTTGCAGAAATGACAGGATGAGGGTCTCTGATCTACTTTTTGGAGGCACCTTCAGATCCAAAACAGATGTCTTCGGCATTTTACAGTGTAGAAAACGTACAGAAAATATACCGTAGTTAGAACATATCTGCCTGATTAGAAGTTAAGTGCTCACTGATGGGATTATTATTTAGTAGCAGTGGAGTAGCACTTAAAGGAAAATAAAAAGAAACTCAAATTACCTGATAACTTTTATAAAGAATAAGGCTTTTCTGTGGCAGTTATTTATAACCAACTGTCTACCCAGGAAGAAATGTGGCTGTGTGCACTGCAAACCTGCCAGTGAAGAGCGCCTCCTTGATGGTTTGTGATTTTTCCTTTAGAAGTAGAATAACAATGTCTTATTATTGCTTGGGCTGGTTTCTGATGGTTGGATGCTCGTGATGGCACAAAGACACTGGGTGCAGTGGAGCACTGTGTAACTGGATAATCCTGCTTCTTCTTGATCCCAAGAACTACTAATATAAGAAATATAACACTCTTGCCACATGAAATTAAACAAAATGTTTGGTGGGGGTGTGTGGTTCTTGATGGAACTGCACATATTTAAATTATGATCATTGTTCTTACAATACAACAAATCTGGGAGGAAGCCCTTTAACAAACTAGCAAAATAGTTACTTTTCTTACATGAGTTAACAGGGAAGTTTCTTTCTTAGCAGTGCCTAGGAGCAGAATCATTACATGGGAACAGATAACATATTACAACCAAAAATGTAAAGCCTCCCAGCCATTTTTTTCAGCTAAGATATTGTTTTCCAGTTCCCRTAGACCGTGCACATTCATCAGGCAGAATTAGCTCCTGATGCAAGCTCTGCTGATGTCAGTGAATCTATACCAGCAAAGGTCTGGCTAAGCTGCTTTTCCATGCTTAGATGGAATGACTTCAACAAGCCCCTGAGAATCAGGACTTTCTCATTTTTCTGTTGCTCATAAAATCAAAATAACGCCTTCAATAAAATAAAAGCTTTTAAAAGAAACATAAGAAAATACTCCATGCAGTAGCAAATAGGAGCAAACAAGTTACTTTTAATGTCGACATTGATTGATCAGAAAACGTTTCATTTCATATGGATTACAATAGCTGACTATTAATTCTGACAAACTTCTAAAAATGTCTGTTTTTTTCCTGCTTGTATTAGCACCCATTTCACTAGCAATACAGAACCAGCTGCATCTGCCTGGCATGAATAATAAGCATCTGTCAGACTATCTGCATCTACAATTAAATCCTGAATCTGCTCTGCACCTTCAAAAGAAATAGGAGCTGAAAATCTGTCTGTTTCTATCATCAGAATTATTTTGGGAATTAGATTATACAGAGTCCACAGGGGATTTGACTTTGCCCCATTGTGCATTGCTGAAGGCACTTAAGCTGCATGACCATTAATTTAATCATCCTGAAGTTTACCACTGGGAAAAGGAGGGCAGGAGGGGAAGGAGACCTGGAAAGTGCACAGTAGTGATCGGTTGGTTGTCCACACCACAGAAGCCATCATCACAACAGGCATTAATTGACTCCCTTGCTGGCAGTCTCCGTGAAGGATTGAATTCACTCCAAGCCTAAGCTGGTCTAATAAAAGCATTACCTCTTTCCACAAACCTTGCCACTCATGTACTGAAACAGGCTGTCTCGGAGAGGAGTGGTCCCTCTTGAGGATCCCTGAGGCCAGCTCATTTGCAGGGATCTTTAATGTGACTACTCGTGCAGTGGAGGAATAAATGCAAAACTTGCTCTCCAGTGTTGTCACCCAAAACTTTTCAGGACATTCAGTTCATGTACTAAAACCTCACCATAAGTTTTTTCCTTCAAAATATATTTCAAATTAAAAAAGAAGTCATAAACAGAAAGAGCTCTATTGAAGGACCTAGACACAAATTACATATATATCAATTACTACTAGAATTTAGTTATTTTTTAAGTATCCCAAATGTCAGGCCACTTTGCTTCTTCTGAAATGTGTACTAGATTTTCATTTTCTCACCCATGATTCCATCTAAATAACAAATTTTTGATATTGGGACATAATACCTGTCATCTAAATGAAAGGGTGTGATTTTCTGCTGAGTACTTTTTCACAGATTCTTCTACTTTAAAGGTAGAAATGTCCATCTGAACTGATGATATCTGTATGATATGCCATACAATTTCTTCCAATTACTCTTCTATTAAACTGCCACATTCCTCTTTGATTAAAATATATTTTAAAGAAAGGCGATCAGTCTTGAAGTTAACTTTTCAAGAAATGGAGAACTGTTGTTTCCCTCAGTATTTTATTCTGATGGTTGATCACCCTCCTAATGATACATGTGTGCCTTTGTTTTTCATTTAAATTGTTGTGGATTTAACATGAAGACGTTGGTTCTTGAAACAGTTTTTTTCTATTAAAAAGATTGGTATGTTTTCCTGGAGGTACTCCAGTGCTATAATCAGATTATATCTCAAGCTTCTTTTTTTGATGAGCTAAGTGGGTTTGCCTCCTTAATTATCTCCTTTCCGTGCATTTTTTCCTCAAGCTTTTGGGGCTGTTCTATGATCTTTCTTCAGTTTTTCAACCTACCTTTTAAAGTTCAGACATCAGAACAAGATGTAGTGTTCCAGCATTGCTTTCACTGGTGCTTGTGCAGATATAAAATGACTAATTTTTTCAAAATCATTTGCTGTTCACATCAGCTTCCCTGGGTGTGTTGGGTTGTCAGTCCTAGAAATCATGCCAGTTTTATATAAATGACTTGCTTTAGGCATACAAAGTTTAAAGTACTGGTATTTGCTCCAAGAAACTAATCCCAAAAGGAGCTTGATGTGGACAGAGTCTAGTATGCCCAGGGATATCTATTGACTTTAATGAGGCTTTGTAGAAGCCCAATTCCCTTCCCATGTGAAAATATATGAATCAAATACAAAACTATTTAGGACCAATAATGGGCAAAAATAAGGGTAAGAAAAGACAAATATATTGATAAAATCATCCTCAGGTAGACATCATTGTGATTCGTCTAGTTTCAAGGTTACTTTGGTCTTTTTTGATTTTACTTGTGTCTGACTAGTAACAGATGGCTGTTAACCTGTAATGAGAAACAATACAATGAAACTGGAGGACAGGTTCTATAACAAAATTAAAAGATCTTGTTACTTGCCCTGTTGATTTCATTTCTTTAGTAGCATGTATATCAGCTAAAGCCAAGGATGTAACAATAATACTGTATTTTCATTTGGAACTTATTCTTTGGAAATTTTATTTGAAAGTGGAAATCAGTTTGACAAATGACTCATCTATTCCTTTCATTGTTGATTCCACTGGGAAAAAAGAGCTTAGAAAAATTATCTGAGATCACCTGGAAACTTTAAATCAATTTGCTAAACATAGTTGAGAACATTTCTTAAATCTAAATATGAAAGTTGCACAAAAGCTTTCTTATACTGATGTTAAGCTACAGTTTCAGCAATCTGTGGCCAGGGGCAACTGAAAGAAGATAAGCAAAGCTAAGTTTCTTAATGTGATATTGTCTAACTATTGTTCGTTCTGCTTAAGAGGTCAGGAACACTATGCGTACAGAAGAGAACCTTAAACAACAAGGTAGGAATTTGCATTTACTTCACCACAAGATTTAAGCAGTTGCTAAGATTCATTAATGGCAAACAAAGCAAGAACAACATTGGCTTCTGGAGAAAAGCTGTTTTCTGGAGTAGTTTTTCAAAGCCCAGAGGAACTACTTCTCTTTCTGAAGGTTTGTATCTTCCACATAGACCCATAGGTTTTGCACCACAAAATGAAGTAAATCTTGATCTGTCTAGCCAGTCTGCTTCTTGCGTCAATGCTATGAATATCAATTTACGTCATATAAAGAAGGCTGCTCTTTATAAGCTTTAGCCCCTTTGATATAAATGCATTCAGAAGTTAAACTTTTGGAAATTGTTCAGGACTGTTACTAGCAACTGACATTTTCTTGTACTGTAATAGAAGATATGTACCTGATGTGTTTACGTACCTTTAAATATTCCATTATCTACATCTTCTCACAAGTTGCTATATATCTTTGAAAATCTGGTACCGTTCAGTTTGAGCTCTACATCTCAGAGATAGTCAATGTGATGTAATGTTCTAAAACTGAGAACATTATTTTTCAAAATGATACTTTAAAATCTAAGTGCACTTTTGAAAATTTAGCCCCAAATCTGCTAACTAGATCAGCACAACAAACAGCAGTACAGACCATTTTATACAGAAATATTAGGGCACCCTTTTTTTTTCTCCCATAACTCTTTCTGAACCTCGGTGCTGTATTTATCTAAGCATTAAAGAAAAAGATTACAGGCTGCTCTGTCTGCACTCACTTTCTCCATCTCTCTGAAAGTAGGCACAAATTGCAGCCAAGTTAGATTAGTAGTGGTGCTTACAGTTAAAATTTGCTCATTTGGCAAAATCCTCAGCTTCAGCCAAGGCACACTCAATGAAACTGAGGCACAATGCATTTGCTTTCCCTTGATTTAGCCAATTCCTGGCAAAATTTAGAGTGCATTTCCATTAGTCAATAATAGGTAGGCTGTGTGTAGAATATGGGTAGGTCATAAAACATTCCTGCTGTAAGTGAATGAATAGCCTGGGATTAAAGGACATGGGTGAAGTTCAAGGGAATCCTAATTTTCCAAAGCCTTTTGGGACATTTCTATGCGGTAGTGAGAGCAGAGCAAACCCCAACAGTGACTACTTTTGAAAAATCCACCCATTCTTCACTGTGTATTTTCTTATTCCTTTATCTTATTGTAAAGATTGTGATGAAGGCTACTCAAACTTCCAAACACATTAGGAGAGTAACACATTAGAGCAAGGTAGTTTTTGCTTCTTTTGGTATATGTAAATAAAGAAAAATTATTTTAAAGTCCTCAAGCAAGACAGGCTTTTCAATGGCCACTTGTACTGAAACTTCAGATGTTTGTACGTTAGTAAAGAGTAGAAATTTGTCGCCAAAACTGTTAGGTTTCTTCTGTCCCACTTCTGCAAACACTCATGAGTTTATTGTTAAGTATGCAAGTTTGCAGGACTAAGACTATAGATAATTAATGAGACTGTAGGAAGGTCAGTGGCTAGGGAGATTGGGCACGTAAGAAATGTTCCAAAACAGAATAATGGTTCAGTGATTTCCGTACCTAGTTCCAGCCATGGCCAGTGATGGATGCTCCATATCTACCTAATGGTACAATAATATATCATGCAGATATGATTTTCCTTATCCTACACAACCCTTGCTGCGGAATACTGAATCATCAGAACTGCTAATATTAAAGCTGTTTCTGGTGTTGCTGTTTAGTGGTAAATCCTTTTTGTGATTCTTTCTGACTCTACACTGTTAGTCCAGTTTTAGGAGGGAATAGCTCTGTTGATTTCAATAGAATTACACTAAAGGAACAGATGTCTAGGAAAACAAATTTCACATTGGGAAGAGGTGATGATTCTGGTGCATCATTTACAGTATCATTTCCAAATACGTATTTCCAGTGGTGTCAACAGAAATGCATGATCATCCTACTCAAAACAGGAGTAAATGTGCAGAACTGCCTAGATGTTTTTCCATTATATCCTCATATAGTCCTGTATTTTTCAGGGTATTAAAGCTGAAAAAATAGACATTATATAGTGATATACATATTTTAAAAATTAGTTGTAAACACAAACTCAACTGTACACATCTGACATTACCCCCTTTAGTTAGAGTTGTTGTCACAGGGGATCACTATTTCATGCTTGATTTTCCTTAATATACAGTTAATGTATATTAATGTAGTTAATGTAGGAAACCTAGAAAAAACAAATAGCAAGAACTAGATGAAAATATAATTAGACTTCAAGAAGAAAAAGTACATATATTTCAGCTATTTGCTTATGTTTCTAATTTTCACTGAAAGCAAATAAATAGTTTCTATATTTTAGTAGAATGAAATCCAAGTTCTTATTTACTGCCAACATGAATAAACCTGCTTATTGTTAAGCAGCGTTCCGAGGAAACGTATGCTATGTCAGTAGATGTACTCTGCACCTAAAGGTAGTGTAGAGGTAGACCTTCAGGTATTTTTTAATTGTTTCATTCCTGGGCAAGGTGTAGGGGGCTGATGTTCAGATTCAGTAGCTTAACAAAGTCAAAGGAAAATGGAATGGAAGGGAATTGTATTAGTCCACTTCACTAGCTGTGCTTATTTTCTGACAGACACTCCTCTGACCTATTGCTAGAGACCTGTAAAGATGAAGACGCCCAGACAATTTATTTAATGCTTTGCTTTCTTTTTCTTTCTTTATGCAGTCTACCCTAACATCTAACCTTGATCTTGCTGCAGTATAGTTCCTCTTCTAACTTGGAATGGAGATAATATTATTTTCTTTTCTCTTTGATGTCTACTACATGCTTTGAGACCATTGATTGTTCTTGCTTTTCTCTCAAAGCTAGACAGCCCTTAGCTAGTCCATCTYTCTTTTTGAGTCATGGTTTCTGATCACTCTCATTACTCCCTTCTGGGCTTCCCTGAAGAGGTTCATATTTTTTCTGAGGTGACAGCTCAAAACTTGGCTACAGCCAGGCTATTCCAGTTCTGAACAGAGAGGGGGATTATTTTTTTGTGTGCTTGTTTTCACATATCCTCTGGGCTATCCTCCCAGGATGATGTTGGCACTTCTTGAAATTGTTGACACATTCAGTTTCTGTAACTCCTAGATCCTCTTTTTAGGGGATACTGCCCCACAAGCTCTCCTCCATTCTGCATTTCTGCAATTAAGTTCCTAAGTGTAGTCATTGCACGTGGCCTTACTGATTTTTGTCCTTGTGTTAGTCTTTTTTTTTTCTGATGTGTCAAAATCATTTGGATTGCCAGTGCCTGTTACCCTTGATACAGGCGGAAATTAAGACATGATTTGACATGATTTGTTCTTGACAAATCTGTGTTGGCTGCATCTTATATCCTTGTAATCTCCCAGATTCTTAAGATGGTTTAATTTTTTTCTTAGAAGCTATGTTACTCCTTTCATATTTTATTAACTGTGCTCATAAATGTTTTCGTCGTGAAGACCAATGTTGAAAAACAAGACATTCCACCTTTCTGAGTCTCCAATTCTGAGCACTCCAATTTTTGCTTTTCCTCTTGTTTGTGGGTACTTAAGAGTGCTTTCCCATTGCAATTAATATGTGTTGGTATCTTTCAGCTTACTTAATGACATTTTGTACTTTGACCTTTCTGATTTGGCCTTTGTAGGTTGGAGGGTTTTTTATAAATGTCTCCTGTTTTCTCTGGCTTCTTTGTTCTAGTTTTCCACTAGTGTCTATTTTCTTTTTCCTTTTTATTATTATCCAGATATTTTAATAGATCTAATTCCCTCCTGGTTTCAGCTAAGCTTTTGAATTCTTGATATAAAAGGAAATCTTTTTTTTTTTCCTTCTCCTGTCTGTCATTATTGAAGAGACTATACTCTTCAGTTGTACATGTTATTGCACCACAACTTTGAAATACTGGTTAAGTCATAATAGTATTGGAGAAGAAACTCTTCCTTTTTTATTTCTAATAATTCTTGCCTCTAAGAAATTCAGGTATTGACCCATTTTTTTTCCCCTTTGTCTGTCCTATGACCTGATTCATAAATAACTTATTGTAGAAATAAAGAATGAAAATGGCAATGTTATTGCAGAGTGAGTTTGACTAGGCTGTCATACTTGCCCAAATATTCCCAGAAAACAATATATAAGCATGTATACAAGAGTACATACCAAGAGAATCTGACATATCCAGGACGTGTCATGCCAGTAGCCAAGTTTGAATCCCCAGATAAATGTATACTTTCCTTTCTTTTTGCCAGGAAAAAGCATGAAATGCATGGAAAACTAGGTGTATGATCGCTCTAGGACACTACAAGTCTTCTGTAATAACTAATTAAGACTACAGGAACGAGACTATAAATTTCAGAAGAAAGGCAATAGATATTTGCTAATCAACTAGGAGCTACATTTTTTCTAATCTAGAAAAAAATAGAAAATGTTGTTTTGCTTCTTTCCATTATTTGATACCTGCACACTTTGTATTTATGGAAAGAAACCCAGCACTTATTTAAAAAAATACACAAAACTTCCTTTTATGATATCTTCTGTGCTGAACTCTTGAAGCATCTTTCTAAAGATGTATTCTTAAGTTTTGCTTTGAACATTGTTTTATGACAGTGCAGTTCCTCACTCTCTTCTACACAGTATCGCTGCACTTTCATAACCACTCATCTTCAGTTCCTTTCATCCGTATTCCATCAAAATAAAGACCTTATGTATGTTTAGGATAGTCACTGAGGTTAGAAGTCCTCTGGTTTTGGTTAAGATTTCCAAATAAAGCTAGACTTCATTTTCTATCACTTGCATGCAGTTGTGTCTCTTATCAGCACTGAAAGTTTTAACTATCAACCTGAAAGATTGACCCCTTTCTGAATATTGCAAACAAAAAAAGAAGATAAGCCTACACTTTAATTAAATAAATGAAAATATTGTTTTATCTTTCTTTTAAAAAAATGTATAGGGCCTGTTGTCCAGTTCTCCTGAGGTCCTCTTAGGAGCTTAGTTAGTTGAGAGAGAGGAGATAAACATATAAAAGGAGATCAACAGATAACAAGAGTTCAAAGACCCTTCAAGGCTTTTTGTTAGATAATGAATTGTGCTTCTGACAGGGTGTTTTTATTAGTTGCTCAAGTCAGGTGTAGGACCTTTTGTGGGTCCAGACAAAGTTTCCTTGATCAAGTCAGAATTCTGCTCTGTAAAAATTGATTTACTTTGATTCAGAATTCAATCTAGATCCTTTTCAGAACATTTTGCCCACCTGTTTTATAATAAAGAATACAACTAATTTGCTATTTATTAGCTATTTATTTCTGGTTTCTGAGACATATCCARCATTGGTCATACATTTAAAAATCCACCCTTTCCCCAAAATAACCTGTACTCTAGCTTCAATATTGTGTACATATATTCATTCTAAAAATGAAATGGGTTTCAGACAGACTTTTCATGTGATTTTTTTTCTCTTTCTCTTGCAGTTTCACATATTGGAATAGAACTATTTTGATTCAATGCGTATTCATTTGTATTTTGCTCAATAGTTTAGGAGAGTGCAGATATAGCTAATATTATTTTAAAAGTGGCTTTTATTTTCAACAAAAAATCATGACAAAATGTATTTTAACCTAAAGCTTGGGGACTCAGAATATTCGTTTGAACAGCTGTGTTCAAACCTGTGTTACATGATTGGGGTAGTAATAACAGATGTTGAAAAGCTTCTATTGATGTACATGTGAGGCTCCCAGGGAAGTTGATGGGAAGCTGCCCATGGATCAAGGGCAGTCTGTGATTCTAAATAGGTTTACATGACACACAGCATGAAAACACCAGTACTGCTGAGATTTATACTCATATTTAGCCTACTGTTTAGCTTGCCATAGCTGCTGATGGATTACTCCCTAATGGTGAAAATAAGTTGTATTGGCTGTGTTTGTAAAAAATGGACTCCTTTAAGGAAAACAAAGAGATAAGATATTTTGAAATATGAAAAGGAACAGAGAGTTACATTCATTAATGATGTAAAGACAGCCCATGTCTGTATTACAAACCTTGTATAATTAGGATGTCCTTCCCTCAAACCAGTTCTTACAAAAGTGGTGGCCTAGGTCAGTACTATGTTAAAGTGTATTAACTTGATACATTGATTTTAATGGAGCTGTGGTCATGTGGAGCAGGCAGGAAATTGGTTTGCCACTGTGACATTAGGAGTCAGGGCCTAGAGCCAAATCAGTATTTAACCACCTAAACTATAACATCAGTGGTAGGATAGGAAAACTCTTTAGATTGATCCACAAAATCTCTGTATAACTGCTTAGATCACTGATGTGCCAATAGACCCTTACATTTCATCAGTAATGTTAATTAGCTTCCTAAAATGTAGACACATGTGAACATTATTGTTTAAGCCAGACATAGCAACTTACTCATTTTTCTTACACCTAAGGCCATGAAAATCATGTAATAAAATCAAGTTGCAAGTGTAACTAAGTACATTTTCATTTAAGAAAAAGTGKTTTTTTTTGGTGAATCAGCAATATGCTCCATGGCATACAAAATTATGAAAACTAAAGATTCCCTTCCATAAAGGTCCTATAATCCAACTTGCAAATGGAACAAATGAGCATTGTGTCCATTTACAGAAGCAGGGAATTTGGCTCATGCTAAAGAAACTTACAGTGACCCATTTCTTTGATTCTGATAGTTTTCATTTGTACCTTAAGGGGATTCTGGACATTGTTCTGCTCAAAGTCCCAGCCAACAAATATTAAAGTTCAAGAAATAATGCCCACAGCAAGCAATTAAAAGAAACACAGACAATGCTCAAGCTGTGGTACTTGTCCTTCCTATTTCTAAAGAAGGACAAGTTCTTAGCAGTCTGACAGAATTCCTCGATAAGATCAATCCTGAATAATAATGTGAGAAACTCAGCTCTACCACACCCACAATTTATACATCTGTGTTACTGAGTAGAAGTAGAAATGTTTTCCCTTGCTTTAATCAGTTATAAGATGATACAAACAGAAATATCAAGGGGGCAACTCTTAATCCTTTGGCTTTTCTTCATTCTGGCAATATAAATTGAAATGAAAATCAGGTTAATTGCATTGTGTCCTGGACAGCCTGCCACCATTCTCTGACCTACATGCAGGGGGTCACAAGAAAGATGTGGCTACAAACAGCAGTAGCTGTCACTCCAGGGTGTTTTGGCAAACTGCGATCCCTGAGGGATAAGTCAACAGTAACTCAGAGCGTATCTGTGCCCACAAAGCTTCCATTTTATCCTAGATAAAATGGGGCACGTACCCACCTTTTATTCCACGGCGATGGAGATGGGCAGTTTCTGGCATCCGTAATTTGTCCTGTGTCGAGTACTGCTTCAAGTTTTGTTTACGTTTCATCTCTCTGTAAAGTACAGTTGTGACAGCTGACTCAGTGGTTTGGCATGGCTCCTATGCAGCTGTTCAGGTGTTTTCCCCTAGATTTGTGAAGTCTCATTTGCTCTCCTTTCCACACTTGGCATTGCCCATCAGTCTCCTAAGTTCAGAATGGTCTGTATTGCTCCTCTTTCCTCTGTTGCCATGTTCTCTTAGCTCTAACTCCATGGTCTTTAGACTACTGATTTAATTGCTTTTGACTATTCTTTGATCAGCCCCGTCTTAGATATTAAGTATGTATATTCCCTATTTGATTTGGCTTATGCCTCCTTCTGACCTTTTAGTATGTAAATTATACCACCACAGAGTCAGTGATATACCAGGGAGAAGGCAGGGTTAAGGGAGTCCATAAAATACATTACGATTGTATTATATTACAGTACGATACAATACAACCAACTCTGCTTATCAGGGAATCCATGTTACAATACAATATTCCCATCTTTGAATGGGAGTCTACATATTTTTTAATGTTACTGAGAGTGTCAACTTATTTGAGCTCAATGTCAGTTTAAAAGTCAAATTATAAAATGCTCAGTTTTCATTCACATCTAGTGAATGAAGCTTGGGAAAAGAGCTTTCAAAGAGCTGAGAAGCAGTGCTTTAAAAAAAAAAACAACTGCAAGGGTCATTTGGGGGCAAAGGTGTTTATGTGGGCTGAAGAAAGCAGAGAGATAGTTTTGTTATTAAAGCTGAATGATGGAACAAAGTAAATTCAGCAGCACTGTCAATGCCCGTTATGTATGTTCTCTATAATAAAATTTCAGAGACAAGTTTCACATTCTACTGCATGGCTTCAAATGACTCGGTTTAAAGATGGGAAATCTTCTCCTTTATCAAAGACATATAATGTCACATAATTAACACATACTTAATTGTGCCATTATCTCTGTAACCTTGCACTAAAAGTAACTGATGGTTCGTGAAAGTCCTTTAAAGGAAATAATCCTAGAAACTTTCGCATGAAATGGTTTTCAAAGCTTTTCTCCAGCTATTAATTTTTATTTTGTTCAAGAATATATATAACATGGCAATACATTTAATTATATATAATAATTCTGACAAAAGATGTACCGTTTCTGTTACCCACCAAAGAAGTCACTTCATCTAAGAAAGAAATGAAAAATTGCAAGGTGAAAGAGAAGGACATAAAAGAAAAATAGAGAAAAGACAAGGGAAGTTAAAAATAAAGAGTGATGAGGAAGAGAGGGGAAAAAGCAGAAAGGAAGCAGCCAAGGACAAAGAATCAGGTCTTGTTTTTCTTGACTTTTGAAGTTGTCCTTTGGCTAACAATATTTTATTTACAGATAATCACAATTGTATGCATGTCATGTGCCACTGCAAGAAAGCATTCTGCTTCCTAGGGACATCATTATAATGTATCTTCATAGGTGTACCCCAGGGTGGAGTAACTTGGAAGACCGCTGGGTTCTCAACATTTCTGAAATATAAGTCATCCAGTTAGCATCAAAATAAGGCAAAAGAATAAATAATGTTACTATAGCATACTCCAAAACTTTTATCTCCTCAGCCATTTTTATCACAGTTCCAGAAGAAATATGGCCAATGTCACTATTTATGCATTTATTGGCAGCAGGAAGAGAGAGATTTTGTCCCCAAATTATTTGAATGCACTTTTAGCATCAATATTCTCTACTAGGTGCCTCATTACCTAATACATTGTATATGATGAAAATAGCTTATTTGTMTGAAGAGACTCAAGGAAATCAGTCATACAGGAAACTCTAGTTACTATTTTTCACTAATGATGGCAACAAAAGATTTGAAATTGTTCTGACAAGTATACTTTGGGTGTTCAGACTACCAATAGTGCAGCTGAATTTGATTGTTGCCATTCCCTAAAGTTCTCTCCCCACCCCCACCCCGGGATAGCCACTATCAAAATTAGCTGTTGCTTTTTTAGGTGGAAGTAAATGTGTATACCTTTCCCTTACTTTTATTTACAGCCTTTTCATTTTCAATCTGATGCAGTTTAATGATACAGCTGTTGGCAGCACCTTGGTGCCAGTACATGGACAGTAATATAGTCTATGTGTTCCTGAAATATACTTCTGAGGATGAAAATTAGGTATATGACAAACAGATATGTGCTTCCTGGAATGTGAGCTTCCTAAGAAGGAAACACTGTTTTCTCATTTGAATTTCAGGAAAGAAGAGTATGTTTTTGCTAGATAGCTACCTACATTGGTATCTTCAACAGGTCCTCTTCAGTGTATGCTCCAAGAAACAGTGAGTTCAGCCAGTGCAGTCATCTGTAAACAATAATCCAACTTCCTTGAAATTTGGCAGCCTGCCCTCTCTGCCATGTTGGTCCAGACCTAGGACAGTATGGAATTCTCTTTTTCATATTCTCCTTCCATCCCTTTGGAATTTGAGACAGGGAGTCTGAAAACCTACCACAGCACTAGAGATAAGATCAGGTGTTGCCAGGAACACCAGGGGTACATACCTACTGTACAGGACTACCAGATTGCTAAACAATCAGGAGGGAAAGAGGTAAGGTCCTTACGTAATCTTTTTGCATTGCTCTTCAGAAGGACATTCTTTTCATCACTGACTGTGTAGGGAGGTAGGTTTTGGCAATTGTATGTAGAAAGTAGCATACATCATCCATTGCTATCTTAAGTCTATTTTCTGAGAAGCCTGGATATTTAGATGGCAAACCAGAATCTGGGATCAAGAGAACTGGGGATACAGATTTACATTGCTAAATACCAAGATTTCAGAGTAGGATTTGACATTAGCTAATGCAACACAGCCATTAGCAGATTGGAAACAAATGTCACAATTTTAGCCAATTAATGAAATAGACATTATAAATAACAAAGAGAAACTAAACAGTATTCATAGTCAACAGAAGTAAGGACGTATTTTTCAGATTAATACCATAAAGCATTTGTATAAGTGAAAGACAAAAAGCTGATGTCCTCCATAGCTGCCTGTGAAAAAGCTCATAGCCAATGTATGGTATAAAAGCTTTAACAGAAAATCTCAGAAAAAGTAATTCTCCGAAGGAAGTTTACAAATTTACAAATATATTCAAATATAATTTGCTTATAATTTTTGGAATCTGAACAAGAAATGAACTTCCAGGTTAGGAAAGGATAGTGTCAGTAAACACCGAATAGTTTTAATACTTCATGTAAATACTTACAAAGAGCTAGATGCTAACTTACCTTCCTGTAGGTGTACCGGGAGTGAGAGGGGAGTATGCAGTTGCTTTGGAGCTGCAGATCAAGAATTCAGAGTGCCAGAAGGGATTGCTCTTGAATTATTTCTAACCAAGGAAGGTTCAAGATGATAGAAGGCAGGAGAATGGGGTTCTTAGGGAGGTGAGGCCTGAAATGAATCTGAGATTTATTTAATTTTGGCTAATAATAACTCCAACCAAAAAATAAAGTTTTGCTCATCCAGAATGAATTTAGAATTCAAGTGAATGTAGCAAATAGTTTCAAGTGTCATGTGTCAAATGGGACATTTTGTTGATACAGAACAACTTTTTTTTCTTTTTAGTGAGAACATACCTGTCAAAGTTTTCCTTTCCTTTCCTTTTCCTTCCCTTCTCATTCCTTCCCTTCCATCTCTTCCCTCTGACTAGACATATGATAGCAGAATCGGGACCTTCCATTAGCAAAAGCCATCTAGTTGTTTTGAGAAAAACTAATTTTGTTTTTAACTACAGATTTTAACAGACACCCAAACTAAATACAGTGATTTAAAGAGCAGTAATTTTCTTAAATAGTTATTTTAGCCTCTGATTATATAGCTGATAATAATCCAAACTTCCCATAGACTTTTCTGGATGCTCAGTACTAGATCTGGTTAAAGAACTGGGTATTCATTTCCTTTTGGTATATTTATATAGTTCAATAGCAAAATATTAATAAATAAAGGAATATAATGAATGAGAATATGGTATACTAATATATGAATATATCATTTAATTTGCAGTGTGAAATTCATAATGAAAAACACATATACACTGCTTACAGATCAGTATTAACTTTTTTATTATTACCTTAAAAGATGGTAATTGGGTGACTGTTTTGGGGAAGCAGGGACTAACTAATATGCTGGAGTTTAATGTTTGACTTCTGTCACCTTTTGAGAACATGCAATTAAAAAGTTTCAAAATGTCTAATTATAGTGCCTGCTTTGATCTGGGGTTTGTGATGCATGTACAGATTTTTTAACTTGTGATATGAAGAAGTCTTCAGCAAACTCCCCCCTCCCCAAAACTTTATGAAAGTTTTTACTGAGATCTTTTGCTTTCTTGTATGCTATGACATTAACCTATGGAATGATGTCATTATAAAGGTACAGATAATGTGCCTTAATGCTGTATTTAATGAAGGAATGAACCAGTAGAGATTAAAGCATTAGAAAATGTAGCTGTTGACTGTCAGTATGATTAAAGCTATTTTTTCTTTTTTTTTGTAGCATTAGCAGAATGGTCTATAATATGACATTAAAGAAGAGGTAACCAACCCCTAGTTTTTAACTTTTTGTTTTAGTTTTAATATGGTAGGAGAAGCAGATTCTCCTAGTGGAAAGGGAACAGTGAAAAGGGAATTTCTTTTCRAGAGAAACACATTTTTCCTTAACACTAAGATCTGATTTAATTCCATCTTCAGTGCATCTGGTCCAAAGCAGAAGCCAAGGCTGAAATAATTTCAGAATTAACTAGAACAAAGTCTAAAGAAGAGGAGAAAGTGGTGGTGTTTCTCCACTGCAGCAGCAAAAATAATCTATGATAAGGTCAGTGAATGCTTAATACACCTTATAAGTTATAGGATGATTAGAATTCACCTAATATTGGAAAAGCTTAACAATATTCAGGTTGGTATGGTACCGGCTTGCTCAATCTGGCACTTTTATTCGTAATCTAACTTTCATGTAGTGCTAAATTAATTTCTACGCCATCTCTTTTGCTTACCTGGAAATAGTAAATTTCCCCTGGAATATTTTTGACCCATGTCCATAGCTGGACATATTTATGATGTCTGGCAGCATTCTGGAGGGTATACTGTCTTGAAAGAAGACAATTTTCCAGGTGTTTTGTTTCTTGTATTTTTAAATGATTTTATTACACAGCAGTTTACTGGCCATGGTGCAGATCTGGTAATTTACATTAGCTATTTAGTGTGCTAGAGGGGTTCTTTTAGGCGCAGATTTGCCTTGCATCTATACATGCAATATTGTGATACTCACTTGAGCACATCACTGGTGAGGCTGAAATGGTTTCCCATCTGGTGGAACCAAGGCTAAAGTCACCTACCAGGGCTCCAGCTAGAGGTCCACACTTGAAATGTGGATGCAAGATCCTCCAGAACCTCTCTATGTATGCACGGTGTCTAYGACTGGCAGTTGGCAATATATATGAGTGTTATAGCTGTTTAAGGCATGGACTTGTGGTCCTGGAACCATAACAGCACAAATTAAACCCTGATTCCTCACTCTTTGCTCTGCGCAAGTTGCTAACGTAGAAGCATCCATTGACTACTATGCTGCAGTTAGCATAGTTATTAATGTTTAAGCCCAAAACAAAGTATGGAGTCTCCAGAAAAAGTCCTCCCAAGAAGGCAATGCTGCAGATGCAAACAAAAGTACTGACCTACTCTTTTAAGCTGTAAACTTCCTGGATAATTAATATCCATATCTCAAACAATGCAAAGGAAAATCAGAGCAAGTACAAAAGAGTGAGATGTGTTTGTCAGCCAGGCCTCTTTGTAAAATGATAATGTGCAGTAGAGTCCACAATATAAATTAATCAGCATAACAGTCAAAACTCTTTGGAAGTCATGTCACTTGATACCAGACACAGGAACTGCTCAGAGAAAATAGTTAAGGATGTTTGATTCATTTTTTACCTAATGTAATCTACAAAAGTCTGTGAGTCTACTGATGTTAGTGATGTAGTGATAGAGGATATCTAGAAGGGAAAGAACAAAATCCTGTGACTGCACTTCAGGAGCWGAAAGGATACATATATTTAGGCTCAAATAAAGTGGATGTGTTGTATAACTTTGACAGCAAGAGATGTGACAAAAAGCCTATGCAATGATGTGTGCTGTATGTCTGTCTATTATCAGTTTCTCGTTTTTATGAACTGAACTGATTTACAGAGTTCAAGTTTCTATCATTTACGAGTAGAAGGGATATGAGAGGAACCATGCTGACAACACTTCTCCTTAATAGATGATAAAGATGGGTGAATAGAGTACAATGTTGCCTGGTAAAATAATAAGTCTGTCAGATGGAGTTAATTAGCTATCTTTATGATACAGGTAAATGGTTCTCAGGAAGATTTTCTCTGGGTTTCAAGGAAATAATCTCAGGGAAATATGTACTTTTTCTATTGTTTTTGTATACAAAAGACAATCAAATAGGTTAGACAGCTGTAAATAGCTCTTCAAGAGTCCTCACTGTTCTTTGGAAGTATTCAGCCTACCTTTAAAGAATAAAAAATATATACCTTGAAATTAAACCCCAGCCTGAGGTCATGTCATACCAGAGGAAATGTAATTTGAAGACCAACCTAGCCTCATTACAAGCTGATTGGAAGCCAAAGCTGCCTAGCTTTGGTATTGCTGTGCAAATGTGAAAAGCACTTCTTACTATCTTTCTTAATCTCTCACTTGCAGATAGAATTGAAGAGTAAACTTAAACAGAATAAACTTAATAATAGTATCTTCAGGAAGAACTGATAGGCAGGGCAGTGTTCAAAAAAGGGGGAAAGGTGGAAATGAAAAGGAAAGGAAAGACTATATTAATTGCCACCTGATCATTAATAGCATTTGCAAATATAATAAGACCTCCAAATTATGGATGCAGAGGAGCATAAATAACCCTACCCCCATCTTCTTGTTGTTTTCTCTGACCCACAGGTTTCGTTATTCTTTTGTCTGAACTGAGCATTACTTACCTATCTCTGCTACCTATGTTATGATGTCCTTTGAATAGGAATGCTTATCACAGCAAAGGGAATGACCTGGCTGTCAACAGAAATTAGAAATGGCATGGCCTCTAGGTTTATAAAAACCTTCTTACTCATCCTGGATTGCACAAGGGGGATGCCGCAAGAAAGATCTTGATGGGGGCACCCAGAGAGAAAAAAGAGTTATTGCGTCTGAGACAATAAAAAAGGAAGGAATAAAGCCAACTAACATCCATGAGGAGTAAACTTCTCATATGGCACTATCATCAGAAATCACTGATACATGTATATGAATGAACACCTGAACATCATCCATTAAAGATAGAAATTCAGAAGCAGTGAAGTAAGTGTAGTCTTCATATTTTATACAAATTAGTGTAATCAAATTATCAAAATGAAATCTCTGGTAGAAAGATTATCYGCAAGTCTGTAGTTCTATATTAGATTATGCTCTACACTTGTATAAGAAGCTTTTTCTCTAAAAACTGCTAAACAGTTCACATGCATCATTGACTTCACCATTTGACAACTGAAATAGGCAAATACTAATCTAATTTTCAGGTTTGGAAATAGAGAAACTAAGTGCTTCTCTCAATGTCATACTGTAAGTCTTATTAGCAGTGTAAAGAAATAATTTCTGACTTCAGTTTCTCTGTTCTTTAAGTTTCAGACTGCTAACTATCATTCACCTCTCACCTGTTTACTGATGACTAAAGGAACAGTGTCACCATTAAGGTTTTCCATTTTATTAACAATTTATTAATAGATAAATTTCTTTTTTCATATCTCCAAAGTCCAGAATTTTTCATATCAGAACAAGCTCTTAGTAAGGAATGAGCAGAGATTTTTCATACTGGATACTAGGGTAGTGTCTGCAGTGACTGCTGGGATATTCATGATGTAATCTGTAACAGTCTGAGATAATCTGCAGCATCCAGTGGTCACATAGGTGCATCTTTTGGACAAGGTAGGTACACATTAATTCAAGATGAATTAATTTCTGCATGTTTTCTTTGCTTTCCTTTTTGAAGCATAATGGTTCCTAAAAAATGGCTATGTAACAAGAGCAAAAGCAGGACACTGTTTCTGCATCAGAATAAGGTAAAGCAAGCCCTCTAAATTTAGAAATAGTCCATGGCCAAGGAACACATGTGCAGATATTTAGATTTTGGAATTGTCCACTCAGTTTGGCTCGAGGGGACAATGCATACCTTTATAAATTTTAATAAGCCATACTGAAAATTTCAATTTGTATTTGTGCAACTGGTCATTTCTTTTAAGAAGAAGTCTCATGCATTATACTCTGCCATCATGAATCTTAATTAATTCAAATTAAAAAATCCTAAATATTTAATTTTTTATCTTTTTGAAATAWAATCACATATATGTAAATTTTGCCTTCCCTTTGCAGGTATTGGTTCCATATCTTCGGATGAAGCTCTCTTTTAGCCTTAAAAGCTCAGTTGAAATATGTAGTTTAAGGGCTGGAGTTTGATTGTGCTCACAGTGAAGGTACTTATTTCCCGTGTATAGTTTCATGATGTCTAAGATTAAACAGAAATATTTTTTAAAAATTTTTATTTTTCTTTTGGACAAGAATTTCATATGGAAATATACTGAATGCACAGGAGAGCTGAGGGTTTCTTTTTTAATATTTCTTTTATATAATATAAATATAATTTCTTTTTTAATATTTAGATTCACAAAAGCATTTGGGGATACATCCAATTCAGGATAAAAGCATTTATAAACCTGGTGCCCTTTAGTTCTCGTATCTTTAGAGTAGAATTCAAAACACAGATTTTCATTTCCTGAATATTCCAAATAATGAGAGACTTTTTTCTCTTTTAAGGAAACTGACCTAACAAGCATCACAAACTATGGGATGCTCAAGTTAGGGGCAGCCTCTGTAGTTTAATTCTTGTGGCATTCCATTGGAAAGGTTCTAGTCCCACTCTCAGGAGGGTCTGAGGCTGTGATTTTGGATTTCAGAAATCTGAATTCCACCAGTGTCTGGTTCTGTTCCCCTAAGTTCCTTTTCATCTGGACTCTTTGGCTTTGCAGTACTGATTTTTTTTTTTTAAACTTTTCACCACGCTGCCACATCAGATAATCTGTGATTAGAAATTGGGAGCTCAGGATCTCAATATGATGCAGAAAGGGTGTTCAACACGTTATACTGGAAGTCAGAAAAAAACAGCATGCTGTATATGAAGCAGCCTTAGATAACCAGTGAGAAATGCACAGAAGAGGATCTTAATCCCCTCTATATCCTTCCATTTGGGATGGACAGCTGTTTTGATGTATTTGGCTAACAAAATTAGCCCAAAGTCTGTATAGCAATAGATGATGTACGTGCTTGTTTCTACTAATAAGTTAGCATTCTTAGAGAGAAACAGTAGGGAAATAAATACGGGAAAATTAAACACCTGCAAGGACTATTGCAAAATTAAAGAGACAGAAATAAGGAGAATTGAGTGATTGGAATGATTCTATCAGAACAGACTAATAGGTGCTGAGTCATTCTGGCTATATTCACGATTAGTGAACAGACTGAGATTCAGACATCAGTAGTAAGATGGTATAATTTGGAACCCCTCTTCGTTAGATTCTCTTATATAGCCTAGGCCTGATATGTTAAAGAAACTAAGTCTAAGTGGATGAAATATAAGTATGAAAGAAGTAGAAGAAAGTGCTTCAGACAATGAGAACTTTGCTTGGTTTATACTTCTTAGTTCCTATGCTATGTCCAGTTAAATTGTTTTACACACGAGTGCAATGATTCTGTGGTGCCTCAGCTTGTAACAGTCACAGCTGTAGCTCTTGCTTATGTAAACTTAACTGAACTTAAAAGCTCATCCATTGAAAATACTATAGCCACAGCAGTGCCTAACTCAATATGAGCTAAACATCCAAGTATGTACCCAGTTTTGCAGCCTTTCCTAGATTTTGCTGTGCTATGGCATCACAAAACTAACTGAGCTGCTTTAAAGCTCTGCATATGCTGCAGTGCTCATGGTATAGACGTTCTCAAAATGGTGTTAAGGCCATGTGCTTGGTAGCTTTATAATGATCTTAAGTTCTTTTTATCTAAATGTTTAACTATTGCTTCCGGTATTACTGCAATCAACAAGCCCAAGTGCCTTTCCTCTCCATCTTCAGTCTACAGCTGTCATGCTCACACTAAATAGTCGTCAACTCTTCTATTCCCTGATTTACATCAGGTGTTGTGCTGTCATTTTCTCTTATCAGGAGCCTGGAGGCTTTCATTGTAGAAGTGTGAATTTCAGTTCTGTAGAACATCATTTAAGTTTGGAGTAAATCTGTTGATTTCAGAGTAATATTTCTGTGTTATACCTCTGTAAACAAGAAAGAATCTGGCTTCTAAAACAGTATAAACTATTTCTGTGGTGAATCACCTGCTCTTAAAACCTTTTAAAAGAAAATCTGTGCCAAAGGATGATTGTTACCATGTTAACAATGGATAAAATCTTACATCTCTGGTGCAAGGTTACAGTGGAGAAGTCAACAGCTCAGCAACATTCCTGGGTCATTTTGATCTGAAATAGTGTGGAAGACAAATCTTTCCATTAACATGAAATTGTACTTAAGAATTTTGATGGGAGGTTTTCTGGCTTCTTAAGAAATACAGATGGGAAAATAATGGAGCTGAGTAAATGGAGTTTGAGTTTGAGGTTATAATAAAACATAAAATCCATTCATCCAGTTTCAGGGTTTATTGTAAGGCCTTAGCATAGCTCTAAAGCTAATGGGCCAAATTCTTTTCTAATGTGAGCAGAACCAAGTTTGAAACAATCTGAATGGTAGTTGTTCCAACACCTGTATGAGACTGGAGACTAAAGCCAAATAAATTTACATGGATAAATACTGTGTGTAGTTGAGGGGAAAAAGGAAAGATAAAGAAGTAGGAATCTATTTTGAACCTATCCTGGGGAAACAGGATGTCTTTCCCTCCCCATGCTGTCAATTCAGCAATTTCCTAAATAGTAAATTGACTCTTCACCCCCACACCAGCTATCATGTAGCAGAAACCTAATGCCGTGGTGAGATAAATTACATAATATTTTTTTGTGTACAATATTATTGACTTAGCGATGAATGTGTTCTTCACATTGTACAAACAAATGAGGAGAGACAGAACTTACCCCAAGGACCTTGCAATATAGGTCAAATACAAGAAAAACAGCTCAGACATTAAAAACTGACTGACAACAGAGACCCAAGTTGGTGAGGAAATCTTGGAGTCTTTACAGAGGTTAAATTTGAAAGGCTTTGCAGGGGGGAAATTACTTTAAGGAGGGATTTGAGAGAGATTCATGAACTAGCTAATATAGAAGAGAGAGTTGGTAGACAAGTCTGCAGGGACCTGATCCAGCACTGCAGTGGTTATTGGATTGAACCTATGAAGTTTAGGAGTTTCAGGCATTGGTGGGGGGTCAACAAAGAAGAGGGCATAATGCAAAAGCCTGTGAAGGGGCAGTGCCACAGAGGCAGAAAGGAAATCTGTGCTGTAGGTAAAGGAGGAAAAGAACAATGATGAGGCAATTATAGGATAATTGGTAAGGGTATTCTAGAGGTCTTAAAAAGCAATTAAATGTGCAATACCGAGCGTGACCTCTTGGCTCCTGGTTTTCTCTCTGTGAACATGAAACATAACAAATGGAAACAAAAATGACAAAATGGGTTGCATTTTGATATTAAAAAAAAATCCTTTCATCAACCTTTCATCTGTCTTGTCTTTTTATGCACTCAGCAATGAAGCTAAATGGAATATTAAGGTTCATCCCACTATGCATTTTTTTATCTTTTTTCTAGGCTATGTTAGTATAAAACTGTCCAAAACCTATTTGCTAATCATCTGTTAATAACCTTGTGACATCAGTTAAGCCAAACCTTTTCAGAAACACTTTTTTTCCATGCCAAAAAGATCTTTGCTGTCTTGTACTTAAATAGCATTCTTTATTCAAGCTGTTTAAATTTAATCAGATAAATTTCTCATTCCCATTTAATTTCGAGGCTTCAGAAATTCACCATTAGTATAAGATTCGATAGCAAAGGCTAACACATATCTACTGCTAGGTATTATTCAGAATAATAGTTTGTTTAAAGAAATGAGACCAACCTCCTTCAGAAAATGAACATATATCCACAATCAAATCAGCTGTCCAAGCAGTATTCAGAACTGAGAAATGAAAGCCATCTTGCAGCCATCTTTTAGGAGATAGCATATATTTCTAACATGGGAGAATGGGAGGCAGATTTGCACCACTGACTAACTTAATAGGAATTTACGCACCCTTCCCATCACCTCAAAATCTCAGGGGAATGAACTGCCAAAATCGACTGGCATGGGATGTACAGTCCTCAAGGGAATCCCATTGTGGGCCACACCTGTTGGAGGCAGTGTGGGACTGTGATGGTTAACCCCAGTCCTGAAATACAGCACTACATCATTGTGCTTACATTGGACTATTTATTATTATTTTCCTTCTTTTTTTCAAAATACTGATTTTTTATTATGTGCAAAAATAAATAAATAACCCTGCTCTGTTTGACAGTGTAGAAAAGACAGTATCAGTGAGGTTGATAAGAGTCCGAGTCAGACTGCAATAAACACTTAACTTCAGACTTAAGTATGCTAGAGTATATAGACAGGTATGGGTAATGGGGTGTCTTGGATAGTCTGGATCTGGTAACAGAGATATTTTGAYGCTGTTGTGAAGTACTGTGTCAAACTCATGATTATTATTGTCTTCCTTGCTGCCAAAAGGGCAAAGAACAAAAGTCCTGCTGTGGGTGTGTGGTGCTTTGTTACTTCATTTTCCCTCTTGAGACTCAAAGTTGGTGAAGAAGTTGTCATACTCAGCTGTGTCAGCATTCTTTGTGAGGCTGCCCACAGAGATGTTTTGTATTGTTTTGGCGCTTATTTTGCCAATGCTGCAGATTTCAGATTTACTAGCCCCAGCTGTTGCCTTTCTTTCCACAGTTAAAATCAGTGGAAGCTACAGAGCGGCCTGAACACTACTCCAGTAACTAATGGTGGCTGTGGCTGCTTTGTCATTATGGGCCTGAGAGTGAGAATGCTGTTCTTGCTTTAAAAGTGACACAGGCTTTAGATTTAGTAAAGCCCCAGAAGCAGTGCTGAATCTTTCCCTCTCTTATTAATATAGAGATAGCGAAGTAAAGTGAAACACGGGAATTAGATCTTCTCTGTAGGGCTTGACACTGCCCTTAGCTCTTTGCCCATCTGTAAAGGGCTTTCAAAGTATCTTGTCCCCTGCCCTAATTATAAACTGAATAGGGATGAAACCTGTTTAAAGTTGTTCATTTAGAGTAAAAATCTGGATGTTTTGTATTCTTCCTGAAATAGTAATTGTGATCTGTGACATCCATCTCCACTAGATGTGATCTCCCCTCCTCTCTTTGCTCATTATACCTTGTGGATCAGGAATGGTTCATATTAAATCCCTATAAATAGCATTAAGGGGCCTATCAGCCATTTAAAGGAAGGCGCTGGGGATTCTCCATACACAGGGAGCTGTTAACCAGAAAGCCTCTCTGCCATGCTCTGTGTGAGCTGAGATTAGAGTATTCATGACTCCAAATGAGCAAGAATTGGCTAGAATCTCTTCCATCATGAGTACAAATAGGTAAACAGGGACCATATGAAAATGCTGGCTAGCAGTACACCAAAGACAGTTCAAATACACTGCAGATGGAGTTGTATATCATCCAAATCCTGTGCTGAGTGCCCAAGAACACAACACAAATCTACTACGCATAAAGTGGCAAAGATCAACACTCTGCTTTGATTTAGGTAAATGAATCTCGTCTCTCTTTCCTCAAGCCCTGTGGGAAGAGATACAGCTGAAATATTGCTTTTCTCATAGCTGTTCTCAATTCCTTTGAATTTTCTTTTAAAAATTTTACTATTCAGTCTCCTGAAGAGAAAAAGCATATGAGACAAGACAATATTTTAGGATTTTTTTTCTTCCCCAATAATGTCATTTTTTAATAAAAACAGTTCCTTTTTTGTCTGATTTCTTTTTCTAACTGCCTACTGAAATTCTAATCCTGTTTCTGCCCCCCCCCCCATTATTGTCATGGAAAAGACGGTGATGGTTCTAACTCATCAGCCAAATAAAAAAATGATAGCAAGCTGTTCCCAAACATGAATTGCTTTAGTAATAGCAATGCATAACAACAATAAAGGATGGCAGACAGAAATGAATGATGTAGAAAGGTGGTTGCAGGCAGAGATGTCAGAAAGATGATTTCAGGTATGAGTATCCATAGAAAGAAAGGTAGGACTCAGCTGAGAGGATGTGAAGGGGATATAAGGTGGCAAAGTAAAGACTAAAGAAGGTGTGTTTGAAAAGCTGAGGAACAAGTAGAATATTAAGAGATTGAAAGGTTTCATGGGAGAAGCATGAAGAAAAATAGTAGGATTTGTGGGAACATTTTTTTTTTGGCTTGTTTTACTGGAGGTAAAGATTAGTGCTAGGGATTGACTAGTTCAATAAACAAGAAAACCTGTTTTAACAACAGAGTTAAACTTTATCCACTTAAACCAGTCATTTGGGGAAAGAGCTAGCCTTTTAAATGGAATTAAAAAAATTATAACATGTTAATATCCAGAGATTCTATCAAGCTCCATTTTTGTACATATACGTATGGATGCATGAAGATTTTGAAATGCAAATTTTTTTACATTGTATGTAATGTACATTGTATTTAATGTACATTACATTTGTACATTATAATGTACATTATATTTAATGTGTACATTATATTTTATGTGAAGATTTAAGAAATTATACCCAACTACAAAGCCTGAAACCTGAAGTTTGAATCCTTGAATTTATTCTTTCTCAGAGTTTCTATCAATTTTACCTTCTGCTTGTCCTTATCAATGTATTCAATTTAAGTAGAAAGCAAAATCTAATTAAAAGCACATTCAGGACTGCACCACACACTTTCCATGATCAAAGCATATATGATTTTGCCTATAGGAAAATGTGGAGTCTCTAAACAGGTTACAAGTAATCCTAAATTGTATGAAGGGGATTTTGTGCCCTTTTCTAAAATGATACAGAATGACTCTACAGTTTGGCAATCTTAATTCACAGAATTCCATAACATATATAAATGGGTGTTATTGGCAAATACATAGTTTAAATTGTGAATGCTAACAGGCAGCAGGGTGTATGTGTGTGGCGGGTTAATCTCCAAAATTGAGCTTTTGAAGTCTCAGGCTGAAGACTACTACTTCCTAGCTGCAACTGGTACAGTCTGCTTGTAGATCCTGAATTCTCCGATTACTAAAGAGACGTGAGGCAGAACCACCAATTAGGGGCTAATCATGTGTTGTGTTTCTGCATGTGGGCTTTTTAGATTGGGAAGACTCAGGACTTGTGGATCTGGAAGGAAGAGGAATTTGCAAAAAGAAGTGGCCTTGGAAAGAAGGTGAACATAGCTGGAGGAAAGATCCTGGAGATCAGGGAGATGTGTGGAAACAAATGCTGGGGGAAGCCCAGGGGCCCTGGCCTGTGATGCCTGAGAGAGGTAGCTGGGAGTGGTTGCACAGTAGGAGCCAACCTGATTTTCTGCCAACATTCCTGGGCCAGCAGTGACCTCCCTGGGGGGAAGTCGAGATCTAGTAAACATAGTGCTGGGGTTAGGGAGGGTGAGTGAGTGAGGGTATGAGATAATCAAGTAAGTTAAAAGTGTTAATCTTGGTTCTTAAATAAAATACCCAGATCCCAGTGCCCTGATCCACTGCAGGCTGTCATTTATTCTGTGTTGCCTGGGACCATGGAGCTACAGTAAATTAGCATTAAATTTCCTATAGTAGTGAAACAGGCAAAAAGTAAGCCATTAACTCTTAGCTTGCATGGTCAAAATATTTCTTGACCAATATGTTTTTAAGATGCAAGATGTTGTCTTTGTTATTTTTCTTTTGAACATCAGAACACATTGAAAAACTCCATTTAAAAACTTTTCTTCTCTAAAGAAAGTTAATTTTTTAGAAAAGAAAGTTAATTTTTTAGTAATTTAAAACAGTGATTGTGCTCAGATGGTATTGGGAATAGGCAGTAAGCATAGTTTGAGGATACATACAAAATACAAACGTGACAGATTACTACAGGTAAATAGGGGACAGGCGTAGAGATCAAAATGAGCAATGATACATCCCTTTCTCWGTTACATATGCAAACTGAATTTGACTTTTCTTCTAAAAGCTCTTACAGGTTTCTTCAAAATAATTTTTAGATTATCTGTTCACTTTCCATGTTTGATATACCTCCAAGATTAGTGCCCACTAGATATAATACTCTAACCAAATTCATTTCAGGCTGAAAACCAGAATCTGTCCTTTAATAACTTTGAATTTTGTGTATTCAATAAACTTAAGGTGGAGATTGATTGTACAGATATGTCTGTAATCTTTTTACTGAAGAAGCAAATAATATCCTCTTCGTGTTGACAGAGTCAAGTAATTCAAGAAATTTGAATGCTGTTATGGAAACCAAACAGAAATGTCAAAATATGTTAATGAGATATATCTTTAAAAATGCATCTGATTTCTATGAGCATGTATACCAATTTTATCTACTATTCTTAACAATTCCAGGCACGGTAGAATAGACTTAAGATAACCATTTAAGAAAATCATTCCTTTGAATCATGGCTTTCATCATCCAAACTGAAATCATCATACTTTGTAAATTGGGAAGAAATATTAATTTTCCTGTTATGCATTTCACACAACAGATTTTCTGAATGGTAGAAGAAAATGGTTGCTATTTTCCTACTGAATCTGATATCCATTTCTAAATTATAACAACTGTACTATAGTTAATAATGCAACTATGTTATCATATTAAATATATTTTAAAAACCCATTATTATTTTATGATAATGGTTGAAAGGGGAACTCTTTGGGTTAAATGTGAAACATTTTTAAGAACATCCTTGCAATTTGGCGATGAACATGGGGAAAATCCCACCTGTGACGAACCAAATGAGAAAGTAGAATGGGCTGGACAAAACTGTTCTTTCTGAACTGTTCTCTCAGTAGTAAGTTTTTTTCTGCTGAAGAAAGAGCCATGCAGTTTAATAACAAACCTTATACTGTGATATCAGAAAGAAGCCCTGGCTATCTGTAAAGGGACTTCCATGCCTCTGCCTTGGCTTTTGCCTCTAGTAGCTGAAGCAGTTTCACACAGTTTTTGATAACTAAATATAGAGGATTGCATAAAGGAAAAAAAAAAGCAATTTTTTTGGACTACAGACTAGATTATTATAAACAAAATCCATGGGAATTAAGAGCCTCAGTGTTTTCTGAAATCTCACAGAAATTATCATTTGTGGAAATGTAAGCACCTTAACAAAGCAGACCCCAACATGCTTGAGCATGAGGGTTGGACTTAGACGATCTCCAGAGCTCCTTTCCAACCGCAACCATTCTGTGATTCTGTTCTGTGATTTTAGTCCACAGTCAAATGCCTGAGGCAAACTCTCAGCAGGGGTAAACTGGGTGATGATGACAATGATGATGATGATGATGATGATGATAATAATAATGATTTCTATTATTATCATCATTTGTGCTATATTATAGCATCTGGATCCACTGTGCCAGGCTCTGTGAAATAACACAGGGCAAGAGAAATACATTTTCTCCAGCAGATTTACATGTGTGTRCCTAGATTTATATTGGTCATCCCACTTGGTAGTAGAGTTCAAAACCATTGTAGTCACATGAATCAATTCTGGCTAAACATCTGGCAGATTATGAGATATCTGGTCTTAGTTATAAACAAAAATTTTTAAAAGCTGACCTGAACCATTCACTTCAGGCCATAGCTAGTCATAGGAGAACTTTCTTTACTTTCTGTAAAAAAACCCAAAACTCAGGAAGTGCATTTCAAGCCATTTCATAAATGAAATAAAATGTAGACACTTAGCACTCTGTGATACCATCTGGTTACTGTATAATTTAAGAAAGAATTGAAAACTGTCTGGTGAATAATACTGTAGGGGAGAAATAATTAAATAGTGTAAATTTTCTTTTCTGCCTTCCCAGAGACCTGTGATCTCTGTGTAGTAGATGAAAAAAAGTTTCCAAAGAAAACCCTTTAAAGGACATCAGTTCTGTTGGTTGTCAGAAACCCTCAGTGCAGGTCTTTGTGTCAACATATGTTCTTCCAGTTTAGTGCCTAAGATAATAGGGACGTGGGAAGGGAAGGAGGGAGGCTTCTAGTTATTGAGAAGGTAATAAGAAATCTGATTTGGAGCTGAAGTTTTGGGGCTGGAAGTATCTTTGGATAGGTAAACAAGCCTTATTTTCTGCTAAATATATATGCACAGACCCTCATGTTGAAGCAACTCTGAGGCTGTTAGTGCAGATGCAAAATGGCTCTGAACGTGTGGAGCAGAAGCAAGCTGGTGACTCCTAGGAAACCCCAAGAGACAGCTAATGTACATTTATACCAATAGTTAAAGAGACATGAAAATCTGAAAAATGCTTAGTTCTAAGATGTTGTTGCTGCTCATGCATACGCTGAGATTAATTTCAAACTTAAAACTTCATCAATTTATATGCATTATTTTAAGATTTTCATAGCTCTGACAAACAGGCCATCATTATGTCAATCAGGTTTTTTTTGCTCCACAGTTGTGAGGTACAAGAACACCTCCATTTCCTTTTTTAATATTATGTTTTCCATTAGTCCCTTCATGGAAATGACATCCATTTTGGTTGAATTATTCCTGCAAAATTCTTCATGAGGAAGCTATAGCTAAGTAAGATAATGTAAGTGGAAAATGAGTCTTCTACGGAGATGTGTCAGATCACCTTATTATATTACTGAGCTTGTTTATCAGTAATAACATTATTTAAGCCAGGTTAGACCTGGAATAAAGAGATAATGCACCATTTACTTCACTCCAATTACTTACCTTCAGAGGATTTACTACCAGTACTTCCTCTGTTTTATTAATCTTGTGTTAGATACTCAGAAAGTTCAAGATAAGACTTTTTGATAAGTTTTCACTACTGTCAGCATAGTTAATGAATGGTGCAATATCAGAATAATTTTAGAAAGTGGTTTTATAGGRATGACAATGTAATTCAGTTGTGTATGGGGAGTGGAATCTTATCTTTAGAGCATACCTCCTCCCCCCAAAAATCTGTCCTCTTTCTATGTAAAATGTGAGAAGACTTACCAATACCAATTACCAATAATTGAACACGCAACCTCAGGCCAGGATTTCAAATTGGACAGACAAAAGAAAAACAGAAGTACTGACAATGCAATCCCCAATTCTTTAGATGGATAGCAAATACACATACGAATTGTGGAACAGTTAACACACTAATTCTGTTGGATATGCAGTTTTCATGTATCACAGAAGAAATTAAATGTGCAAGTGTAGGCCTCTATAATTTGAAAAGTTAAATTCAGTTGCCTTWGCTGAAGAGTTTTGCCACTTACCCTTTATATACCATGCTACACTATCCCATGTCTCTGTATACCTTTGCAGCATAGCACCACAAATAATTTGGAAGAGGATGAATGACTATACAATTAGGCAAGTCAGGAACATTTAAAGAAAAATGAGTGATCTCTCTGTAAGTTATTCTCAGATAATCTATAAATATTGAAACTTTATCAGTCTTTATCAGTAGGCTTGTCAGAAAGCATGTTGGATAACATGCTTTAAAATATACAGAAATGCCTTAAGTGTTTTTCCATGTCTCTAAATAGATCAGTCATGTCTACAGTGATCTCATATCTGTCTATAGTGAACACTTATGGAAACATCTTTTAGAGAATATAATGTGGCTATAAAATATGATATGGGAAACAAACCTTTTATTCCTGAAAACATTATAGTTAGTACACTTTTGAACTCATTCATTAATAGATTAAAATGTTAAAGAGAAAATGTCATATTAAAGTGTGCAGAAGCTGTCCAGGAGCCAAACTTAAACTTCATTGTCAGGTTCATACGTAACCAAACTTCTTTGTTTCATATCTTCTAAGGCTGGGTGGCTTATCTGATCATCGGTATAACCTCTTGCATCCCAAAGACTATCAGTTCTCACCCAGATTTGATGTGGTGTCTTCACATGCAGGATAGATGAGATTTTATGGCTTTAGCAAGCAAACTTCCCAGGAAAAAGGATTCCTGGATGAGACTGCAGGCAGGTGATTTTCCTTGGCTGGCAGTGCTTGTTCAGCAATAATGAAGCGAACAGTTAGTTTTGGTTCCTGTTTCCCAAAGAACAATGGGTTTTTCAGTTTGTGTTCATAGTCTATTTGTGAAGAATCCCTAGACTGGACATAAATTACATCATTCCAACAAGGTCCCTCATTAGCCTYTGAAATGCTTATAACATAGAAAATAGGTTAACTCCATTTAGTGTGAAATGTATGAGGATTAAAGCTGGTTTGTGTTAATTGTATCGGGTATAGTCTTCATAGAAAGTCATGCAATAACCTGAAGTGGGAAGGACATTGTATACAAAGATTTTGCTGATGATCAGAAATGGTTCCAAGATGACGGACTCATCAGTTGATGATCCTCAAAATATGACTAATCATAATCAGCTGATGACCCTCAGACTGGCAACTAGTCCTACTCTATAGCAGCTGGTATTTGAGAGAGAGCGAGAAACTGAATGTTAACATCAAAATACAGCTAGAGGCTATTCCTATAGAGACATCTTAATTGTGCAAGGTGACTGGAATGCACAGATTGCTCTTAACAGTTCTCCAGGGTGCTACAACTGTTGGGAAGTTTGGATATGGTAAAATAAAGAGTAGAGAATTGTGACTTAAGCAATTTGCAGCTAAGAAAGATTTTATAGGAAAAAAAAAGGTATAAGATTATTGTGCTCCACAGGGAAAACTAAGACTGTGAAAGAAGATTAAGAGAGAAATATTCCTCTGTGAGACGTGAAATAGATTAAATGATTAAGGCAGAGAAAGAAGATTATTTTGAGTAGCAGCACATAGATCTGTAGAAATCTTTTGCAGAAATGCTATTAGACAGACACATTAAAATTCTTTCAGAAGGTGTCTGGCAAAAAATACTATAAAAATCTCACCTACTGTGTGATATAGAAAAGTAAAAGATATTTATAACTCCACACTTTAAAGTAAAATGGCAGACAAGTCCTGTATGAGTGAATATATTTGATTGGTTGATAAAGTTGAGAATGTCATGAGAATATTACAGAACATAAGAATATAACAAAATCAGAATTAAATAAAAGTTGTGTGGAGAAATTTTCCCCTTCCATGTGATTTAGGAAGCGAGAGAACAGCTGAAGATTTAGGCAATTCCAATGATCATTATTTATCAAAATGGAAAGCCAGCCTATTTTTTGGTGGAAATAACTGCCCAATTTCATCATAGGAAAGCCCAATAAGATATTGCCGTTCATCAGTTGGCATGCGCAGTGTGGGATTTTCTTCCTGAGGAACCCACGGAGTTTATACCCAAAGGAAATATAAAGGATGAAATRTGAATATAGCACATTCTACACCAAAAGTGACTGATGACAACGTGTGGGATGGTAGCCTGTGTTTTTTGTAATTTTGCTAAGATATGTAATGGGATATGACATTAAACCTCTTCAAGCAATTCTGTAGATGGCTGAAAATGTGAAACTGATGTGAAATCTTAAAGGAAATGTAATGGTTTTGCTGTTTGTGTGTTGTGAGCAAAGCATTTGGGATCTTATGAAAATGGATGATGCCTGAGATCATTAGTGCTTTTAAAGTATTGCCTGGAAAAAATCTTAAGGTGCTTCAAAAATGAAAACCAGCAAGAAGATATACCTACTAGTGAGTGACAAATAAGTCAGTTGTGCTTTACCAGATCCAGAACATCAAAGTGAGAGGAATAAAAATCACTAGAAGCAGTCATGATGGTTAAAGTAGAGGAGAGAGATCTAGAGGCATCTAACAAAAGACAAACAGAATGGCACTACTGATACCTGCTGAAAAGACAGAGGTATTCCCATCAAAATCCAAAGAGCATTTCACATATGTGAAAAGCACAATTAAAAAGGACACTGCACACCAGTTTGAGAGCACGTTAAGACTTATCACATAAAATGTAAAAATAAAACTGCTGCATCCGATTTTCAGATACAGCTGTAAGGTTGTAAGATGTAAATGCTATGATAAAAAGCATTCTCAAAAGTATACTGTGAGAACTCATTAAAAGTTAACACCTCATTGTATTACTGATAAGTAGATTTGATGGGAAACAAAACAAAACAACAAACCTCAAGCTTTTGGTAGGATGTTTGTCAACAAAAGTTTCTCAAGTTCTGATGGCAGGTACCTGTGACACAAATTAATTTGATGATAAACTGTCCAGATTAATCCAGGGTGTGAACTAGTCACATGCAGGAAGAATACTTCTTGATATAATTAAGAAAAAATTCTGTCTCATGTCCAAATCTAGCCACCAATTCAAACCTCAGCATATGAGCAAGACATTTAGTTGTTATCTCTATATTTGTGGACCTTTAGACAGCAAGCTGGTTTGGCAGGGACGTTGTTATTAATCTGGTATATTTTACTCTTGCATAGTACTGTAAATGTCCATAGTGGCTGCCAGCAATGATACTTGGTGAACCATGCTGCTGAAAAAAAAGGAAATGGGATGAAGAATAGGAAGGGTGGAAGATGGGAGAAAGAATTGTTCAGAAGAAAGAAACAGAAGAAACAGAATTGATAAATGGAAAAGAGAGGAAAAAGGTGGAAGGAATAAAATGGGGCAAAATGGGAACTGCTGTTGTCCAAATAACTCCTCTTAATATATAGAAATCAGCCATCCATACTATAGCATCACAAAAGGTTGTCCTGGCCCATATGGAGGTCTTATACATGAAAGTACACAGCTTTGGAATGACCACAGATGTGAGAATGAATTTACCAAGGATTCTGTGAGCGTTCATCTTTGTAACACAGAAGGAACAGCTTAGTAATGTTTAAGAAAAAATTAGATATGAAAGGAATATTTATCAAATCAAACAGATTGAGTCAATTTGAAGCCCTATTTTTTTCAGTAAATTCCCTCTGATTTCAAATGTTATGTACCCTATTTTGCTTACTCTGTGGCAGATAACTTAAATAATCAATTTCTTTACAGCAACATAAATGAGTATTACTGAGTTTAGCATGGCTAATACAGTTCTGCTTAACATAATTACAATTACTCTCTGAAGTCTGTAACCCCTTCTAAGACATTTGCTTAATATATCAAAGTGATGTACACTTGAAGCCTTGCTTTCCCAATATGCTTACATCTTTATTTAATTTTCTGTCTGTGATTAATGGAATGGGCTGTTTCTGCTTTACTGTAATGGATAGTTATGTTGGAGCAATACACAACTTAGCAATGACATCTCATTCCGTAGAGAGATTATAACAAAAATACATAGATGAAGCAGAGCTGACAAATGTATTTTTACTCAATATTTTTTTCTCTCTTTCTCTTTGACATCTTTTTATAGCCTAAATGTCTTTCCCTGTAAAATCTCAGTGGTAACACTTCTTGAAATTTCACTTCTGACCACCACAGGGATTACATTGCCCCAAGAAATGAGGACAATGTGTTGGTACATTCTCCAGTTGTACGCCAAAGTGTGGATTCAAATGTGCAACTCCTTCATTTTGAAGACAATTGTGCACTTCAAAGGGGTAAGATAAGTGTGTCATATCCCATGGTTACTAAAATGTTAAAGCATTTTTTCCTGAAATGAAAAAATTATTGAAATCCCTTTGCCTACATGTATCAAGCATTACAGAAAGATAATGTGACTTACATCTGTAGATTTGTAACTTTTTRCTGTAGTGGACCAATTCACATAGTTGGAAACATATTGAGAAGACCATGTTGACAGGGCTGATGTATCTTGAATTCAGTAATGAATTTACCAGTTATCATAAGTGTGTATACTTAAAACAGCTAACACGTATTTTACAGATATGCTGGTCAAGGTTAAATCCTGTGATTCTTTAATTTTTATTTATGAACATATAATGGCTTTTCGATTGGTTTAAAAGAAGGTATTTGTACAAACACAAAATGAGTAACTGATCTAAATTGTGTAACAATTTTAGTCATCCCACCTTGAAAAGGATACAATAATTTTGGAATAAGTTCAGGAAAGGGTGACAGGAAAGACCATGAGTGTCTTATATAGCTTGAATAGCTTGTATTCAAGAAAATTCTAAATAATATTCAGAAAAGAGATAATCAATTGGAAAAGCAGTCTGTGCTTCTAAAAATGTATAGAGAAGGTGATTGGGGAATGATAATTTTACTTTTCTCATAGCAATGGGCTCAATGGGCTCCCAAAGAAATTATGAGCAGCAGGTTTAAAATAAACAAAAGAAAATACTTTTCCACACAGCACATAATTGAACTGGGAAGCAAATTGTCAGAGGAACTGCAAAAGGCAAAACTACAAACTCTTTCAGAAATGGATTTGTCAAATTCATGAAAAAGAGATCTTTTGGCAGCTATAAATGCAAAAGTCTTAGATGCAGCCTCTGGAACAGGCAGTCCCAAAACTGGGGATTGGTGGCAATTAGAAGGGAAATGGAAATATCAGGGAGAATATTATTCCCTATGCATCCGTTATTGGTTGTCATTAGAGAAAAGATACCTATCTAGATGAAAACCTATTCTGACCCTATATGGTCCCTTAATTATGAATGTTGTCTCTTTAGCCACCCCTTGTTTCATATCTTCTATCAGTTTAAAGTTTTTTAGCAAAGTTTTTTTTTTCTAGATTTCAAATTTGATCGTACTATTCATCCTGTGCAATGATCACAGCATCTGCAGTACCAAACTTTTAGAGAGCATGATTTGGAAAAATGTATCTTACATCATAATGTGGTCTTACTTGTATAAAGTAAGTGGAAGACTGAGGCTCCAAACCTATTTCGGATCACTAAGTATAGAGCAAAACCTATAATAATGAACACTTCACATTTTCTTCAGTAGGAAAAGGCTCAGGCTTTGCATCAAAATTTCTGTTGAATTGTCAGAACAGGTTTTGACTATATTAATGTAGACCTAATTTTTTCCCTCAGAATCTCCTTTAAACCTAATGCTTTACAAGAATGGTATTTGTCATTTTGCTCATACTCAGCATCCTTCACAAATGCTTATGTTATTTTAAAACACTCTGGAAGACAAACTTTGAAGTTCACTCAGTATTGATTATTGTTGACATGAATGCTAAGTTAACATCAAAATATTACAGAATTACTTCAAGATTTTTGAGGGATTTTAGACAATCTTAACTGCTTGCCAAAGGTCACAGTTGCTGTTTCTCTGTAACATGTTTTTTCACTTTCTTCACACAGGGGGAGTTATCCCAGCAGTGTTGCTTTTTTTTACTTAAAGAGATGGAAGCAAGACAACAAATTAAGGAAATCTGAAGCCTCAGTCTAGCTCTGATTTGGTAAGTAATTACCCACAATTTGCTTGTCATGGTCCTGAGAGATACTGGGATGTACCTTAAAGGATTCTGGAAGTTGTCAAGGATTGCAAGTATTTTTTATGACATTTAAAGTTGTCTCATAAAAGAGGTCAAGCATGAAGTGTTTTCCTTAAAATGTAAACTCATTTTTAGGCACTCTCCCATACCTGTCCTCTCTGTTCTAACATACATTACATTAGATAACCCACTAGTTTCTGGCTGTGGAAAACAGAAATTGCTCTCAGGAAGTTTAAGGTAATTGTACACAATGCTCACTTTTGTTGTTGAGGCAGCATGTGCTGATGCTCTCCTGAGTGTGAAATGGTCTAATAGAGCCTATCAAAATAGTAACTTACTTAGATATCATCACAGTTATAAGTGAAAATAGATTTTTTTGGATTTGCCATTGGCTTGAAAGCATTCCTTATGTGTATTACAAATATAAGTATTTCAGCAAAATTCTAATATACTCTGAACTTCTTTTGTGATAATTGTGATAATTCTTATAAATACGCGTTTCTCCTAAGGTATAGCACAAAAATATGTTGGCTACCTACTGTGAATTAACATGGTGGATGTACAATTATAGTATCAACCTTTGAGTCTATAGATGTCTTCAGGTTTAGAAGTACTTATCTTTTGAGGTTACTCTCTCTCTGAATAAAATCTGTTTGCATAAAGACAGGAACATGAAAGAAGGTTAAATTACGCCATTCTCCAGGGTTTTGTGAATTAGCCACTGAAGATGCAAAGCAAAGATATAAGATAGTACTAAGAGCAAGCTGCCTTTACATGGGCAAAATATGGCTAAATGTATTTGTGATGACAGATGTAATTCCTGCACTGGAAGAGAAGAGTTAAGATTTTTTAATAATGCTTCAGATCCCCTGAAATCCATCTCTGGTCAACAATGATTTAAAAACATCTGCAGGATATCTGTTTGGTAGGAACTTTTTTTTAAACTTTTTTAAACTTAACTTTTTTTTAAGTAGGTCTATATCAAAGACTGTATGGATGCTAAGAAACTATTTATCTTAATTCTGGAACTTGGTCCCTCCAAGTCAGGTCCTCAGGAGGTTTACATGCTGCCTTTTGCTGCCTCTTCCTGTGTTTTAAAACTTCTGTAGATTAGGAGTTCAGTTTTTATGAAAATTTACTGGGAGTTAGAAAAACACTAAATTAAAGTAGTCATTTTTCCCTATTCTCACTGTTACAGTGAATCCAAYATCCTTTAATTTTATCTGCTAAACAGATGTCTCCTCATCGCATTTAGGTGTAGCTTAATGATACTTGACAACCATTTAAGAATAAATACCTGAGATTAACCTATTTGTTCTTCCTAGAGAAATATTCTGCTTCCTCCTGTTCTTTTAAATAATTAACTTATTATTCAAGCAAAGTTTAACAAATGTCTTACTTCCCTGACTTTCTAATTAAAGAGAGGTCCAACATTACACAGAAGCCTTTCAGTTTTACTTCATGAATAAATGAACATTCCCTACTCTTTGATAATTCCAGGCTTTACAACACTTTGGTATAATGATTTCAGTGAATATACTGTCACTGCTGACGGCATAGATAATTACAAAGTTTTCTCTTCAAGATACATAAAAGGCAGTTTTGGTTCATGATCTGTCAGTATCTTGTATTTAAGATCCCTTCCTGTATGTTTCCTTCGTGCATGGTTGACTTTGAAGTATTTTTTCTGTATGTTATGAAAAAGCAAATGTTGCTGCCATTTGTTCCTTTTCATAGTACATAAATCAGCTACTATGTGAGCAAGAAGGGCTGTGTTTGCAAGTTAAAAGCTTTCATGCGGCATAAGAGAATGACAGTGTCACTCCTAGCTGGAAAAACTAGTAAAAGACAGTAGTTTTCAAGAACACTGCAGCTGTTTTCAAATAATGAAACACATCAAGACAGATTTATAAGGCGAGGGAAGAACACTGGTATCATTCAAGTGAGAAAAATATCTTCAGATGGTATCTTGGCATCATATACTGTACATCTTACCGTAGTGTAAAACTTGCAATGATTTTGTTACTTAAAAAGATACAGATAAATATGGATAAATTTAAGAACAAATACATTTTAGTTAAGGGAGGGAAGTAGTAAACTGTATAGCAGGAGTAATGTTAGGCTGCTGTTAGCAATGTCTACTCTGCTTTTATTCTCAGGCACGCCCTTTGACAACAGGTTAGCTGATTATTTCACCTACCCGCCAAAGTCCCCATCCCATTGAACAGTGGAGGCTGTGTAAGTGGAGTTGGATGATCAAACAATGAACAGTCTAATTCTTAGACTGAAGCGAAATATAGTTTTGCTACTAGCTGTCATCATTGCCTAAGAGAGAAGAAATTAGACCAAATACAAACCCAAAGTTCTAACTTACAGCAGCAAAAAGTACAAAAGCAGGAAATACCAACTCCTAACTATAGCAGCATAGCTGTGATGTAGTAGTAGTAACATGGGCAGGGTTATCTAGGAATGCGAGTGACACATGGGAGAACATATTTTAAACTAAGTGATATAGCTGGAAACTCCAAAATGCTCCAGGACACATATGTTCTTCTGACTTTCTGACCTAGGATTCAAGAAATACATGGAGTCTGAGGAAATCTCAAACTCTTGACTTCATTCAAAACTTACTGCCTTTTCATTGAGATATATAGTAAGGCAGACATAGCACTGAAAGCTCCAATATGACAGCACACTGCCTACCTATTACTTGGAATAACAGGCTTGTTGTTCTCTATGGTTCACGCTGACTCTGTGTGAGATAAGAATATATATAGGTTAATGCTCTATGACTTGCTAGTCTCTTGTTTTTCTTAAGTGAACTGTCAACCAAGAGTATCCACAATTTCCTTATCAATGTTAAAGCTCAGTTTCAGGACAGGGGTGCTTCCATAAGCTCACAATTAGATATGAGGTTTTCTGCATTAAGATGGTTTGTTCCAGTTATCTTAGAGAAGGATGACATGAAAGGCAGTTATCTCTGACACCAAGAGGATTTTGATTTTGTTTTTTCTTCCAGAGATGCAGGAATGCCCAACACTCATGACTTACCTGGCTTTTTTGCTAGCCTTCCAAAATTATGACAAGCCTATTCCCTCACTGATGACCAGATCATCCCAGTCAAACAACAGTCTCTGATGTTGTTAGTTAACACAATTCACTTCGAGTTATCATTGAGCCAGTCAATCATGGTTTCAGTTCTTACTTGGTGATCTGTTTTCTTCTATCCAGTTCACTTTAGCTTAAAGACAAGACTTGGGTAGTAACAGTGTTTGTTACCCTGAAGAGAGATTGTATTTCTGCTTATTCTGACTGCTAACTAGGGAGAAGAAAAAGGTAAGGAAAAAGGCTCTCAGCCCATGGATACATTTTCCATGAGGCGTGTGTGCTAGTGGGGAGCTTAACATTGGAAGAATAAGTTTCCAAATGTGCCTAGTCAATAGAGAAATAATGAGGCAGGGAGAAACAGGAATATAGAAAGGAGTTGGGAAAAGGTTTGGCTTTTGTGGAATTATCAAGGCGTGAGAATGTATACATAGTGACCTAACTACAAAAGTAGTTGTAGGGAGAATGTATGGGAAGCATACATTTTGCTTTGTGCTTCATGATCTCTTAGGGAATTTATGTGAGGAAAGATGACTTTGCTGCTGAAAACAGCTGCTATATGCAGGTGTTGTGGGAAAGCACACCTGATTTCCCTTGTATCTTCTTCCAGGGTAGTGTGATAGCCTCATGGAGATATGTTTGAGCTTTCCGCCTTAGCTACTGTCCTTTCTTTTATACTATTATATCGCATGGGCTAGACAGTCACAGACTGGATTATCTCCATGYGCATTTCTGTTTTCTTCTCCAGGGCCTATTGGCTGTCCTGTTTTCTCAGAAGCAAATGTTGCAACTATGGTGGATGACTTGTTCTTGCAGTTATGGTGGATGACTTGTTCAGGGTCAGGCAAAGGTCTGTCTCACTTTGACCTTTGATAAAATGAATCGTGTCATGTGTTTCACGTGTGCCCTTCCCAGATATGTTGTGGTAATCTATCCGACAGACATGTGGAGGAAAAGACAGAACAAACTAATAACTCATATTAGCAACAGCAGGAACAGAAGATTTCAATTTCTTTGAGTTTTTCCAGCTACTCATGTGATTGCTTAAGATGGTAGAGCAAACATATATTGCTTGTACACTACATTAAAACCTTTTCTTTCTGGAGTAAATCAAGCCACCATTTTCCTGTGTGACCATCTTTTAAGTGCACATTTTGGACACTTAAAGAAAAATTTATAAGCCATAATACTTGCCATCTCTTTTTTCTATCTCATTCCTATATCTGCAGTAGCTAAGACTTTTAGTGGCTTTTGGATAATTCATCTGACTTGAATAAACCAGCATAAAGGCTTCTCAGCAATTACTGAAGAGCACATTGCTGAGTTCAGCCTTTATTTAAAGTAAACAATGGTTCTGAAGTTTGTGTTTTGTAGAAGCAGTAAAAAGAGTGTAAGCAAAACCTAAGCATAACATTTCTTTTTATAAAAAAAAGATCATAGATTGTAAACAATCTGAATTCTTTTGAGCTCTTGGAAAAAGTTTGCCAATCATCTATTCAACAATAAAACAAATTTCTTTGCTAGATTACTAAATGACTTCAACAAAAAGGCACCAAATTCAGTATAAATCTTTTTATTAATGTAAGTTGACTCTGGTTGAGTCCTCAAAAGAGGAGTTTTTCAGAAATAAGTGCAGAGAAATATGTGAATTCACACTAACAGCTTAAGCTTCCAAGCATGTACTCAAATTGTTGTTTGTGCAGATTCCCTAAGATAGTCTGCATGTTACACACACAAGTGCACGGTTTCTTTTTCAATGACATTGTGCTTGCATATCTATGCAATTTAAAATATTATTTAAGTATTAGCTCTATACAAAGTGGTTACAGCACCTTACGGTAGTTCTTGGGTCTGAATATGTGCCCCATCCCCTCTCTGTAATGGGATAAAAGCTGCTATTCATTGGACTGTCCCTAGCTGTTCCACAGGCTTTTCCTTCTTCCCCTTGTTCTCAGCTTCCTGGAAGTAAACCTGGACACTTGGCCTACATGGAAACACAGACCCATTCTACCTGGAATAATCTTTGCATTTCAAGTGGGTTTTCACTTTTAAGAAATTTTCCTTTCTTTACAGAAGATAAAACTTTCTGATCTAGTTGTCCAAGTAGAGAGACTGCACTTCCTTTGAAGAAGAAACTGAGACATTTAGAAGGACATAGTTTAAGCACTGCAATCATTATGTACATCACTAGAAAATGTCTAATTGTCTTCTTCAGTAATTGGTAAAAGCAGTCCTCACTAGCCTTAAAGCCTGTGGTCCTATTTAATATGCAGTGAAACAGAAGACCCTGTGTCCAGGTGATGACTAGCTAATTCAGAAATATAAAGCAATATATGGAACATCTCTTCATTGCTGGACTTCACTTTTAGAGTAATGTTTTTTTTTTCTTAAGTGTCTTAAAAACAATGTCTGTGTCTTAAAATAACTAAATAATTCAAGTTTTGGAACAGAACTAACCTGCAAAGCATAAATGAGACATATGGACTAACAGGTAATAAAAATCTAGTTATTGTGAACACTATGTGCTGACAAAACAGATTTTTAAAAATTGTCTTTTGCAATTGTTGTAATAATAACATCTGGTAAGTCTATTTTTCGTCAAGGGTCTTAGTGCTCCCACTCCTAATCTGAAATTGAGCACAGTATTTCTTCTAAAAAGAGTATTACACAAGACCTTTTCACCAGACACAGGTAAGTTACTTGTCTAATGTCACAAAGGAAACCAAGGGAAAATCCAAAGAAAAATTCAGTTTTGACTCTAATAGCTGGCTGTAGCAGTTCAGGCATACCTTTGAGTAGAGATTAAAAAGGTTGCTTGGGTACTTACTCAGAGGTGTGAAGAATACTTCCAGGAAAAAAAAAGCAGTTGTTCTATTGCTTCAAGATTTTGCCTCTTTAATGGTAATAAAGGCTATATTTTGACCCAAGGAAATTAGTCCATTATCTCTAGCTCCTTGAAATACTCACAGGACATTATTTTACAGGTTCCATATGGTTCTATGTGTACACCCAAACACAATTTCAAAAATGACCTGTATTTCACATAAAATAGGTACCCCAATAAGATGTAGAAACAAAAACGTGAATAATGCAGATAAACAGGATTACTATAGTTTTCTGCATATTGATAAGTAGACACAAGAAATAGAAAAACAATATCAGCATAACCACTTTACATTTTATTAGAAAAAAATTAAATGTGTAATATGTTCAAATAGATACTGTATTTGTTTTTTTGTTTTACAAATCATATTAATTAATAGCTGGCATAAAGGAATATTTAGCCAATTTCAAGCAGCAGTAGACAGAAGAAAAGCTGTTCAGTTGTAGAAGGACCACCTTGAGGAAGAAACCGAGACTTGAGCCTCTATTAGCCTGAGGTAAAATAGATTTTTACCAAGACAGTGGATGCTAAAGGCATTGCTAAAATTAGAAGTATAAAAGCTGGAAATGTGTGAAAGAGGTGACCACAGTTCTTTCAAAGTATGATATATCATGGGAATGTGGAAGTGGAAGAAGTTTATCTAAAAACTGGGAAATATGAGAGGAGAAAAGAGCACACATGTGAGAGATCTAGAGACATAAACCAGATAAAGTATTTCCAAGCCTTTGAAAGTTCAAAGGATGCATTTATGTACTCATAATAATTTCGCGAATTTTCTACATACATAAAGGAGGAGCATTATTTTTTGCTGGCTTCTTCTGAAATGATACATGAACCATTTTTTATGAAGTCCTTCAAAACGTTTATCTGAGACATGTAACGTTTCGAGAACCTGTGTGTGAGGACAATAAAATATGTAAATCCTGATACAAATTCAACTCTACCTCAAGACTAAAACATTTGAATTTCAAGTGATTTTGTGACAGAGGTTTGAAATAATAGCTCTCTACAAATACTTGATATTCCATGTGATAAAGGTACAGTGTCACATCATTTAGTATTTTTACAATCTGAGAGATATTAACAATTTCATTGATATTCTTAGTTACTATTTCTGTGATGGATGAAACCTTTCATGAAGAGAAGCCTTCATATTCCTTATGCAAATAGCAAGAGTGTTTCTTTCCTACTAATAGGATCCTACTAATTATCTATCTAACCAAAGATTGATAGATTTTTATGCAAATTACACTATTATGAATTTCTAGCATAGTATATTGCCTTTAACCTGCTAGACTTTTTATTTTGTATATGCTCATGAACATATTGGAGAGCTCAAGAAGACATTGCTGGGGTCATTCTGGGATTTACCCCAAGGCAATGGCAGAAATCATAATGCTCCTACAACTTGCCTCGGGCAGCTGTGTTGACTGTACGCAGGTACCTCTATGAAGCCCAAGGCCAGAAGCGGAATTATGCATCTGACTACACTGCTTCTAAATTCATGATAGTAAATCTGGACAATGCTCCTGCGCTGCATGGAGTCTTCTTCTGCACAAACTTGTTAGAAGCAGTGCTGTGCCAGGTCTGTAATTTGATATGTATCGTTTGTTCTCACTAACTTATACATTTTGAGCAGGGCAGAGAGTACAACATTGTTTTAGTATGATTGCTGTCTCCCTTTTATCTGGCTCGTGTCTCCTTTGCAACCCTCCTGGAAGAACAAAAACTTCGTTATAAATGTGGTGGGAATTTTGGGGTATCTTGTCTGTGAAAAATCAGGCCAGTACTGCATACTCATATGCACACTGAAAAAACAGCTATGCAAATGACTTTATATGTGATGATGTTGAGCAGCACATTAATTAATGCTAGATGTCATAAGACCTAGCACCACTAATGATTCTTTTACTGGCCTGGGAAAATGCACAATTTTAAAAACCAAGCCTTAATGTGTGTTGTGAAATTCGAGAAAAGTTTATTTTGGCTGATACAGATGCTTGGATTTATACTCTGATGTGAAAAACGGCAAGTAAGCAAGTATACCCAATTTGCAGTGGTTCTAAAGTAGAAAAAAAGACTTTTGTCAGCTCTGCTTGAGCCACTGCTTACAGAGCACAATCCTCAGGTTTCAGCTTTTTGTCAACCACCACTTAGTTTATATTTACATTTTCTCACTTTTTTTTCTTTTTCTTACTCTGTTTGTGTATTATTCTGTTTTTCAGCCACAGTTTTAGCACAAGCAGAGGCGGTCGTGACCAGATACCCTTAGTCTGGTATCTGGTATCTGAAAGCTTTGAGTTGTAGACATTCATCTCTTTTGTGTACTTTTTACTGAAACAGAGAGCTAGTATAATTTCTTTTAACAAGGGAATTCTGGACCCCTTTGCAGAAATTTCAATGCAAATACCTCCAAAATGCCCCCAAAGGCTTTAAATTTATAACAATCAATACAAAGGATAATGGTGGAATACAAAACTACCTAGGAAATTATATTATTTCAGTCCATGTTCCGTAGAAACATGTTAATTTCCAAAATTTCTATGCTTTCTCAACAAGCAGCATAATTGTCATGAGTAGTAATGAGAGTATTGTTGATCTTTGATACGTTAAGCTAAGAAATAAGGAAGCACAGCTTATAAAAAATAGTACTTAAACTTTTAAACAGTCAATTTTATTCTGCACACAGCAATTACTCCTGTTGTCAGCAGAATGAAAATTTACTACCCCAGGAAGTCATAAAGATTCTGATGCATTCTTATACAACACAGCGTGAGCTGCATTTCAACAAGACTGTCCTTTCCAGCAGCTTTCCTTCTCCCCCTGTACTATACTGCATTAGTGCTTACACCTGTGGCATGCTGTCTGAAGCTTTCACACAGACCAGGACTAAGATGAACACCAGCACTATTTATGATTATTTCAAGCATGCAAGATATTCTCTATTTTAGTTGAGGAACTATTTCATTGTTTTAGAGAATACATTTCAAAGTGCTTTTGGCATGACCGTTTTTCCTCCAATGCCCAAATAACCAATGCAACAGATTAAAAGCTTTACTGTGTCTCAGGAAGAGTGGAACAAAGCTATGAAAAGAAAGTTTAGCTGCATTTACCCATACCCATGACTACTCTTCCTGTGAAGCTGAAGAACAAGAGAAAATACACCATCAGATTAGAAAGACATMTGACATCTGGCTCACCCTTTTCTTGAAGCAGAGTATCTCCTGTTTCTTCTCAGTATTTTATGGCAAACAGATAAACTTTAGGATAACTTCAGTTACTCAGCTAACTTACAATGTAATCTGTTTCTTCTCCTCAGAGGGAAGGAAAGCCTTGTGGGACACCAAACCAAGAAAGAATATGAACTGTGGTGCTGAAAATGTTAATCCAGTGGCAGAGATACTGACACAAAGAGATACTCCAGAAAATATTTTTTGAATACACAGCTAAGGGTCTCCTAAGGGCTTGTGATCTTGGCATAGAATTCAGTCCTGATGCTGGAGCCAAACTCAGAGTTAACTGACTACCTGATATATAATCTTAATGACAATTTTGGAACGTTAAGAGTTTGGTGGACTCTATAGATGCAACTCTTCAACAGTACTACTTGCTGAGTACTTCTCAGGCTCTCCAGGCCACTCTTTTTAGTCCTGCAAAAGCCCCTGAGGATATGTTAGCTCACGGGTGTCCAGTTTGGACCAGATTTCAGAAGTGCCCTTACTAGGTATGGATGCCATGTCTGCTGACTGGATATTTACTCACTGAGAGGTCTTGGTTTTGAGTACTTCTGACACATTGTCTTTAATATACACATGGACCAATACTTGAAGATGGAAAAAATACTGTTCCTATTCCTAGTCAGTGGCCATTCTGTATCACCTTCCTGTAAGCTCATGCATATGGAGGAGCTAAATTGTCTGAAATAAAAACTGAATTTTAAAAAAATTCACAAAGATGTACAGAAAATTATTCTGAAAACATGAAGTACAATCAACTATTTCCTTTCTTTTGATGTTAGATGAATGTGACATAGAGCATACATTTTTAGGAAGCCTTTCTATTCTGACAGACTGAACAACGGAGAATATGACTGATCTCTTTGAATTACCTGTACAGAGGAATTTCATTCAAGGTTTCAAAAGATCAAGTCAGAATATTCTGGTATGACACATCATCAAAAGGAATTATAGATTAAACAAATGGTAATGCAATAATTTTTTCTCTCCTTTTACTATAGAAATGCCTGTTTATTCAGTGAATGCTTGTCTTCTGCCCATTGATTGTTCAGCGTTTCTTGTAAGCATTGTTTATTTTGTTCATTATTTAATCAATACAAGCACAAGTCAGGTACAAGTCCACTAAAAGTAGCAAGCAAAAGGTAAGTGAGAAAAATCTCTTGCAGATATTCCTTTTCAGATTGCTAGTGCTGTCCAGAGTATTTCAGAAAACAGGTGTACTTCCTCTTCCAAAGTCAATATTCATTCACGCATAAATGGATTTGCTGACTTTCTCTGTCCTGCATTCCCTGGTTTTTGGAACTTTTTGAACATTTATCTGTTTGTACTTTCTTTTCTTTCCTTTAATTAATGCTCTATAATATATCTATAGGGTACAGCACAATCAATGATGGCATTCTGAGTACATACAGTTTTTACATTATTCATCCTAAATGTTGGTAATAATGACCTTGTCATATCTTCAGCCAATCTTCTTGAATCACTTACTCCCTTGTTTTTGGTTATAGTTAAGCATCTAACTCTGTGAAGCAAAAGGTATCATACAACCTGAGTGTCCAACTTTCCTCTTTCACCGATCCTATCTCAGTTCAGTCTGAAAAAAAAAGTAAATCTGTAGATGTGCTTCCCCCAGCCTTGTAGCCATTTAATTAGTAGTTAGTATTTAGTTTGATATGATTTGCCTGTTGCATATCATATCCTATGCTCTGGGAAGCAACAGCAGTAGTTAAAAAAAATTCCCTACAGGTGCTTTCCATCTCCAGCATATAAATAATCTGATACATAAAATTTGATCTCTACCATCTTTTTTCCACCAACAGGTTGCCATATTTTACATTATTTCATTTATAGACAAATTTCATATAAGATTTTTTCTTCAGTTTATCACAAAACATGGCACTTCCTTGCATTGCTAATTTGAGATTTAATGTGGTAGGTTTTACCTCAGCTATGCCATCTTTTCCTTGAAGCATATGAGGAAAAACTGTGAAGAGGTAGCCATAAAATCACCAAATAGCTGTAGACTAGCATCCCCATGTTTTTAGGACTGTCAAACTTTACATTATTTTGTTGCACTATCTCAGCACTGAAATTTAAAAATGGGTCATGAAAAGTACTGAAGCAAACTTGCAGCTTTTMTTCAAACTAATATTTCTGTGAATACTTTTGCACTGTTCTTTCAGCTCTCCTCACACAAAGCTTTTTCCACTGCTGCCAAGCCAGTAGTTTGTAATCCGAAATTGTTTCCAATGTTATCAGATTGATTCTGGAATGTATTTAATTTTCTTGACTAAGATAACATCATGACCATCCCTTGTTATCATCTTGTATTCAGGTTTTATCTCAGCCTCCCAGAATGTTAAATCAAGGTTTTGAAATTTAGTACCCACTGCAGCCAGCATAACATCATCCAATGATCCAATAATAGCTACTAAGTTAATAGTAAAATGTTAAAAAGTTAAATATGATCATAGATGGTGCTTCAAACTTGTAGCTTCTAATGAATAACAGAAAATTTCTCTGCAGTACAAATAAAACTTACATATAAAACAGTGAATGAATCTTAAAGTTTAAGTGCATATTTCAGCACTAGATTGTCAGATTTTCTCAGGTTTGCATATCCAAAAGTTACAACAAAAAACCTGCATAATACTGCCAGAAAATAAAGACATAGGGTATTACCATCGTATACTAACTTAAACAAAGGGGCCCCATTAGCAATGACRACCTACGTACACTAGATCGAACCCATGCTGATTTCAGTAGAATGTATTGGGTTGTATTTATATTTGTGGATCTAGGTTAGCATCAAAAAATGTGTTACAAGTCAGAGAAGAAAAGTCATGGGCTTGAGAAACTTTACACAGTGAGATCAACCTGTGATTAAGAGTTCTTCAGCCACATGTAAAGGCCATAAAGACATCCTGAAAACTGTCTTTCCATCTCCTCTTCAGGGGCAATCCTTTAGACAGTTCATCGGAAAAGCATTTTGTATATTTTTGTATATATATACAAGTCCAAGCTGTTCTTTTCTATTCCTGCAGCATTCATCTTTGTGTAGCGCCACAGATTATGTCTAAAATAGTTGCCTTTTATTAGACTTTGTTGTCTCAAATAGATTTATTTTGCCTTGTTTCATGTTTGTGATATCAATGGCAGCTTAATAAAAACCATCCACTTTACAGACTTCTTTGCTCCTACCCTCAGAAGACTCAGGAGTACATGTTTGCAAATGGCAATATTCTTTCTTACCACAATGTTGGTTTTTTTTAAGTGAGATGAAAAGTGAAGAAAGTTATACTTACATTGCTCCTGGAAAATCATTACAATTAAACAGAGAAATTAGACTTTTGCTCATCTGAGTTCTTATGTCACCAAAGAGTAATACCCAGTTATATACACGCATGTAAGCTGTGAATATTTACATGCTCATATATATGTATATATATAGTAATGTTGTTCATTGATATTCTTTAGTGTGAGAAATTTCTCATATTTAGTGAAATATTTGATTATTTTACACAAATACATGTATCTATGAAACTGAGGAAAATATGATTAGAATAATGTGCTGCTATGTTTCACACCCACATGATATATTACCATTTATGAAACAAAAATAAAAAGGATATTCAGTTGTACTCTACTATTATATTCATTCTCACTTTCATAAAGATTCAAGGAATGCCCATTTTATAATAAGTTATCTCGCAAGGTGTAACAAATTATTTTCATTAAGAAAGTCATATTTTCTTCCTAATATTTTTCTAGTCTCATCACTATTAGCTAAAACAATGAAGTCATTATTTTCTAAAATGCATTTGGTGCAGRCAACCAGTAAAATAATATGCAGATTACCATATTATCAGAAAAAAACCCCCAATACCTCAAGGAAATCTTACACAGGTGACAGGGATCGTTCCTAAACAAATACACAGAAAACACCAAAAAAAAACCTGCAAAAAGATGCATTAATAGACTATACTACTTGCACAGCTTTACAGCTCTACAAATCATATCACTATGGAGTACTGAATAATTCCACAATAGTAGTGAATGCCATTACAGAGCCTTCCTTACTGGATTATTGGCCCATTAAAGCCATCAACTCATTGTTCTTGAATAATCAACATAATGATGAGGCACTGCCCTGAAACGTAATGATGTGTATATGCCCTGCAGCAATAACAAAATCACAAATTAATGAATACTAATATAACAAAGTGCTAAGTGGAGTTGACAACAATCAGTAAAAAGACTGACATGTCTGTTTAGTATTCCTAAAGCAATGAGAACAGTAGGTGAAGAAGTTGTTTTAAATATACTATATCTAAGTGAAAATACAAAGAAGGGAAAACTGTTTGGTCTCTAGTGTCCCACCATGCAGGTACAGCAAAGGTGTGGCTGTATTCCAAGTGGTTGCATAATGAATTGTTTTATTCCATGCCTTCCAGAATTTTTCCTGTTTGTTAATAGAAATAACTGTAGGATTCATAGGATTCACAGAACTGCTACACCAAAAATTCCAGAAACAGAAGTTCTATATTCCTCCAGAGAACAGATACTGCAGAGTCATTAGTACTGCTCATTTTTATATATTAGTCTGCTAAAACACCTTCAACTTCAAGCTGAAAAGAACCCCTTCTAGGAATAGAAGAGTAGCTCATTTTTAGTGCTTATTCAGTTTTTGTCATTTTTTCTGATAGTGCCAACAGGGATGCCTATTAATTTGAGTTATGATAGATTTTGTGACGTGTCTTGAGATCATTATTGTATTTCATATAGGTCACTGACCCACCATTGGCTAGCAATGCATTCAAGAAACTTCAAATTGGTACAATTCACCCACCAAGTTCTCATTCTTTTTTGAAGGGAATTATTTAATTATCCTTCTTTTCAGATAAAAATTGGATTCCACCCTGGAAGATATGCTTTAGCTGAAATGCAAGTTACTGAACCCAGTTCAGGGGCAACTGGGTGAGATGCAATGACCTATGGTAAGTGATCTGAGTACATGATCAGACTGTCCTTTCAGCCTCTAAGATCTGTCAATCTTAGGAAATTCAGCTGAAGTATTCACACTTTTTGAGTGTGAACTCTGCACAGTTGTGCTAGAGTTCTTTAAAAGGATATCAAAGAGTTTGGGAGTACAAACTCATTAACAAATACTTGATGAGCTCCTTAAAGAACTCATTTCACAGTTCTGAAGCTGAGAGAATACCCCAAAACAACTATTTAATGTTCAGGTTATATTGATAAAAGTGTAATCTCTGACTAGAACACTTGCCACTATAACAATGTGGAATCCATTCATCCATGATCTTTGAACATAGTGCATTTGATTTCAGCAGTTTAAAATTTTATTTCAATCCCTTAAAAAAATTTTTGTTGGGGGGGGGATGGGTAGATGAGGAGGGTTATCAGCTGTTAGAGGATTTTCCTAAAGAAGTAGCCTGAGCCTGGCAAGACAAGTGATTCTAGTAAGTTCATCTGATGATATTTCAAGGTCTTGTGTGTGTGCATTGTTTCTACTTTCTTGGCTGTAATATATTTTAGGACTATCACACTACAGAAGGAGAATTATTTTCCAGTGTGCATGGCATTGTTATACTGACTATCTGAAGACTGAAGGATCTTCAGGATTTGGAAACCTATAGATCTGGCTCCCTGACCCTCTGTCTCCTCACTTAGCAGAAAGCTTCCTGTTTCTCCTTAAGGAACTCTGCAAAAGAATGAAGGGTAGAAAATAATGTTTTCCTTTTGGCTGGGGGATATTGAAATGTTCGCTGTTTTCTTTGTGTTCATTGTCAAGGCATAGAAGACATGTTTGAGTGGATATCCAACTGCAAATTATACCTTTCTTATAAGAGAAAGCTTTCACTTGCAGAGAAAGTTTTCATCTAGCCATTGCAACCGTTCAGTTAGCTGCCATGTGTGGATGTGCTTGTGGTCACGGCTTCTGGCCGGACATTTGAACAAAGTGCAGATGCAGAGAAACTGCATCACAGCCCTCATAACGTGACTGCAGATTAGTTTGTTAAAAGAAATGGAGAAGAGATGGCATCCTAGAAGATAGAAATAAACTGAGTAACTCCTAGATTAGTGTTCCTTTTCTTAAGATTAGAACTTCAAAACCTGCTTAATAACCTATTGTAGAGCTATATTTTCCACAATAAATACTTAGAGAGTTAGGCAAGTGCAATGTTTTCTGACTTAGATCACATTGTGAGATGGTCTTAGCAGGAGACAAACTAAAGCAAATATTTCTATCAGGAGACTATAGCAGTTCCCAAGCCAGTTTTTTATATGTTGTGTGCCCTTATTTACAGAAGATCAACAACTGTCCCTTCTCATCAAACATGTAGTGTGATAGTGCTGTAAATGCTGATACTGTAGGTATCAGACTTCATCATACTGAAAGTCCTCTAAGCTTTTTCCTTCATGTAAGAGCAGGTTTTAAGAATTCTACCCCAATCACTAGGGAATGATCTCTGACATTTTTATATCTAATTTTTCTTGCATTTATGCAATTGTAGTAATATACTTCTAAGTCTTACTACTTACATTTCACATCAGGTCATCCTTATATGTTGGAACATTGCACCATATGCATTAATTAAGGTGTCTCTCTCTCTCTCTCTCTCTCTCTCCCTTTTTTTTTTTTCCTTCCCTTCTCACTGGCTTAAAGTGTATGTGATGCCTGTGTGCTGGACTTTGAAACTAGACATCAGTATTTCTTCTTTTCTGGTGTTCAGATCATTTAATTCAAAGTCTCTGTAATCTTTCAGTATTGCAAACAATCCTGAACCCTCTCTTCTGCACACCATGGCACATATGCTGTATAATTTTTGGTATTGCTTTTCTATTTTTCACATTTGTGTTCAGCATTTGAAAGGTCTGAGAAATTTCACCATTTTCTTCATCAGGGAAGACTAATCTCACACTTACCTGTTCTTCCAAGTATTGTCATCTACTATCTGGATTTCATGTGCTACCAAGGATATCTGGAACCTCTGTGTGCTGTAGTAGCCAGAAGGCACTGTAACAACTGGTCTTTTAATTTGCACCACAAATATATGCCTTATTCTCTTAATATAGAGCTCTTTCTTGACCTGCCACTTAACTCCTTTTCACTTCTTCACATTGTCACCATTTGGACTAGGATGGCTATTGATCACCTGCCATCCACCATCTGCTTCTTTGTCAAAGGCAAAATATCTGCTGCTCATCATAAAGGTCAGTGCTTCTCTAGGGTTTTTCTTCTCTCTGTAATACTCCTCAAAGTTGCCACATTCTTCCAGTCACTTTTCCATCTGTCTGCCATTTGATCTTGAGAGGTCTACTGCCTCTGTTATGGTTTGGAATTCCTCATATTTTTCTTTTTGACTTCTTGCCATGACTCCAGTTATCATGTATGTGCTTTTCTATTCAGAAAGGAAATATTTTAATAGACAAATAGTGTTAGTCACCATATTATTAGCGGAAAGGCCCCTTCATCACCCTTCATCTGTTGCGTTAATTCCTTTATTCTGCATTTAGTAGTATTTCATCAGTTTTCATATGTTTTCTTTTGCACTTTTCAAAGACTTTACTCTCATTAATCTTCATGCCCTAATTCCACTTCCTTTTTCATTGCATTACCATTAGCACAACTTTGCAGCCAGAATTTTTGAGCAATCCTAGAAATCTGCAGAATCCTAAATTTACCTATCTAAATTCAGAACTTGTTGCTGCTTGCTTAATATTGTTTAGTTTCTCTCTGGAACACTGTTGCCTTCTTTCTTCACTGTTAATTCTTTGCTCTACATTGGGCTGACAGGTTTGACAAACTAAGGAAGGCTGCAGATGCCAGGGGAGTGTGTAGAGTAGTGATAGGTGAATTAAGAAAGACAGCTTCTATGAGTGGATATGTGATTATTAGGATTAATGGACAGGGAACAAATATAGGGAACATAATGAAATTAGAGTTATGAAAACCAGCTTGTTAGTATTTAATGAGAGAACTCATTATATCTCTCCAATGTCCAATATAACTTTTTCCAGTAATCTAATTGGTAGGTTACAGCAAGTTAGAAATTCCACATACTACAAATTTTAAGAAAATATCTACTAATTTTATTATATCCAATACCAATCAATATTTTCCCAACTGTTAAAATACAAAACAAAGCAGCCAAACTTTATGGAAACCACCATCAATATCTGCTCAACTGTTTATGCTTTTGGAAATGGTTACACAAGATGTATAAAAATAAGCTGAGTTATTTTTGTTGTTATAGAAAGATAATTTTCACTAATTCCAGTAGTTAAAATTTTGGAAACCAGAACAAGAACGTAAAGAAAAACTATTGCTAATATTTAAAATTCATTTATATAAAATTTTACATTTGGCATATTCAGTGGCCATTTCATGGAATCAGAATCACATTTGAACTTGTGGACATTTCCAACTTTCAGTAGTTTTAGAATCCTAAAAACCTTCCTACCCTGTTCCAGTACTGCAATCTTACATTTACTACTTAAACTACTTATACATTCAAAGATATGAGAAAAAGACTCTGTAGTAGCATTTATTCTAAAATCTTTAGTAAATTCCGTGCAATTTCCCTGTTGGATACCATAAAAGTTTCTTCTTAAATGCTTTTAAGACCCTATATTCAAAAGTTCTCCAAGAAGGCTATGAAGATTTCTTAGGTGCAAGGGTAAATATTTACCCCTGTGGACTTAACAATAATATTTGTAAACAGCTTACTTATGAAGTTTATGAGAAGCTGTAAAGAAATTATCAGGTTCCAGTTGGTCAATCATCAATATTTCATTTAGGATGGGTAAAATACCTTTAAAATATCCCATTCAAAAAATGCTTTCAGCATTCTTTTTATATTTACAGCTGAGTTATTAGTAAACAGGTATTTGATTTTCAATAGTTCTAGCTAGATTTTACTTGTATTCTTGTGTTCAACTCAGACTAAATAGTGCTCACTAAACTAGAATAACTTCACACTGTATTTTGTGAAAGCTGCAGCAGCAATCTAGCTCACATCATACCCACCCAGAGACCCAGCTCCCTGTTAAAAACAAACAAAAATACTTAAGTCCCCCCAATAACTTTTCAAGTAATTATGTTCAATTAGTCTTCTGATGTTACATAATGCTTATAAGTAAGATTAACTAGCTTAGAACCCTTCAGGCTGTCTCGTACCATACTGTTAAACAGCTAAAAGAAGTGATTATAAAAATAATCGATGAGCTTTTTCTGTTCTACTATCTGCTTCTGATTCAGCAGGCTACAAGGGGTGATACAATCCCAGCCAAACAAACCAAGATAACTGTATCTTAGCTACCTTTCTAATATATTCTGCATTAATATTGCACAACTGTGGAATTCAAGTGTTAGACAGTGGGGTTTTTTTTTTTTTTTTTTGGTAAAAAAAAAGGTTCTTCCAACCTCTTTGAACACCCAAAATATCATTGTTTAATTCACAGGATTTCTCTTTGATCACATTCTGCCAATTTAGTATTTAAAGTACATATACCTCTAGCATAAACCTGCATAAAATGCACATATCAAATTACTATTTTTGCTATTACACAAAATAAAAGCTCAGTACATGGACCTGTGCCTGATCAATGGCCTTGTACAGGTACTAAGCTTCTGAGTTATCACCTCTTTTGCTCTCACTGTTTATTTAACCACACTTTTCTARTTGCCCAGTTCATTATGAGTAATGGGGAGCTTTTCAAGTCTCCAGGTTTTGATTTAATTCCWCTAGCTTTTCTCAACCATTTTTAAAGCACCAACTCCATCTCCTTTTCTGACTTCAAGAAGAGTCTGTTTTTCAAAATTGCTCACATTAGTATTATTTCTTCATCTGGAAAGTTTGCCTTAACCATGTCTTTTCTGTGCTTCTTGTCTGATCTTCTTGTACAATTCCCTGTGCTATTCCATTTATTTTGACCATTGTCTTTTGTTCTTAATCTGATAGTTCTCTTTACACAACCAGTACTCAACGCCCAGTTGCATCCTGAATTTCCATCCAGAAAGGCAGAACTTCTTTTTCATTTGTGGAGAAAAAACACACAGCCCTAATAGAAGGTTGAAACAAAGAAATGGTTACTATATCATCCCAGTTTCTGGAACCTTTTCTAATTTCACACTGTTTTGTTTTTTTTCCCAGAAAAATTGTGCTTCACTGTAAGACACTGAATTTCTTGCTACCTGACCAGTGAATCACAGCTTTTAGTTGTAAAGAAAAAGGTAACAGCAACAAATTCCCTAATGCAATATTTGAAACACAGATTACAGACATCTGCTATAACATCCCGGGACAGTGCTCCCGCTAGAAGCTTAAGCCTAAGTAGCCATCAAAGCTGAACAGGAGATCTTCCCTGTCCGCCAAGAAAAAACTCTTTTGGTATTTCCTTACTGTCACTGTTTCTCTGTTACTCACTCACAGCAGTCATTTCTTTTCTGTCTTTGCACTTCCTTTCAGACCTGCTACCATGCAAAGAGAAATGGTGTATTGGAGGGAGGGAAGTTTCTTTTAAAAGTTTTAGAGGTTATTCAGAGCTAAGGACTATAGAAATTAGAGCAAAACAGCCTTTGAGAATAAAACAGAATCTAAGTAGTAATCTGGGGGGCAAATTACCATTGAACCAGCCCCAGGATGAGATGAGAGCAAAACAGTGCATTTTTACAAATCAGTGGAGTGCCACATCAAAGAAATCAATAAACCAGGCATTCAGTAAACAGGATGAAGTGCAAGTATCTTATACAAATGAAATATAGTTTAAAGGAAAAAGAGCTTGACTATGAGGCCTTGGATATATAAGGCATTGTAGAAACATACAGGACATGCAAAAGTAAAATATGACAGTACTTGGTTACAAACAACACTCTACATGCCAGATAGCCTAGAAGTGTAGTACTGCAAATCAGAATCTAATAGCTCTTCAGTGATTCTCTTAGGAGGAAATGTGCTTTCCTACAATCAAATAACCTGCATTATGATACATCCCAGCTCCTTCCACTGTCTCTGCTGAATGTTTCCCTCTTACAATTATTTTGGTCCTCATCACTTATGTCCTCTAAAACACACCACACAGTCTCAGTGTCCCTTCGGTTAAGGAGCACTTAAGTCTCTCTAGAGCATTGACTTGACAAGAGTTTTTTGTTTTCAGCTCTGTGCATGCTGCTTGGTTTGCAGGCCAAACAGGTAACTGCTAAGCTCATCTTGCAGCCTCTCCATCAGAGATTCTTGCAGCTTCTCCATCAGAGATTCATTAATTGCCATTAATGCAGCCTGTCTCTAGCCAGCAATTCTCATGAGACCCTTTGAGGTGCTTACTCATTTGTCAAATTGTACTAAATTTGATAGTTGTATGGTACTAATAGTATAGTTGTATACTACTAACTGATAGTTGGTTTCATATGTTTAGGCAAGGCTGACAGAGTAGACATATAGGATGACTGTATGAGCCTTGTTTCTCTATGAAATTGTTAAACGTCAGGTTAAAAATTCATGGAGAATCTTATCTGTACCTATATAAGTTCCAAGTAACACACTGGTAAAGGCCATGCTGTTCTCCCATCTTTCCCAAATACAGGAAATCTAATACATAACACTAAAAAAAGAAATAGAAGACAGCAACGTCTAACAGAACATTAAGGTGGAGGACATTTGCTACTTCCACACAAACAGATCACAGAGTGGAGCAGGACAAACTTTAAAAGACAATTTCTGAAATTCTTTTATTTCTTGAAAAGCTAATCCTGATGGTATTAGCTCCAAAGTAATTGGGAAGCTACTTCAGGAAATGACAGTAGCTGAGCCTCCAGCAGTGAACATGATATAATTATGTTCAACATCTAAAAAGTAAATAGAGTATAAAAAAGTGGCATAGTAACAATGAATTTCAGAAGGAAAGATTCAATAAAATGAGGTTAGTCAAAAAGCCCTTATAGCTAACAGTGAAACTAAGTAAAATCTCTAAGTATTAACTCAGATGTCATTATTTTWAAAAAAAAAAAAGAATCTTGAGAGAGAGGGGGATTGAGCAAGACCTGGAAGGGGTCTGATAGCTGGGCATCAGCAGATAAGAGGTAGCTTTAGGATCACCAGAGCCAATAAAGCCTGATTTCTGGGTTTGGGGTTTTTTGCCCCTGAATGTAGGATTTTTTTTATTTTTATTTTTTTAAACTAATTACACCAACTGAAGTCTGTGCTATACCAGACATTAAAGAATCCACATGGGAGAAGCCTTTTCACTGAGAAGTAGATTTTCAAGCATTCAATAAGGCGTAAACTGACAGTAGTTTCTCCTATGGTTCAGGCATTCACAACAGATCTCCCTTGTGTGGTTTCTCTGATGTATAATAAGGGTTGAGCTCATCACACTGCATGTCTCCTGGAGCTGCTGTACTAATAAGGTCTCTGGTCTCTGCCTGATCTCTTATATTTATGAAATTTGTAGTAAACTGTTATCTCTGAGGCTCATCAAATTTGTTTGCAATTTACCCCAGCTACAAAAACTATTAGGACGGGACTGACAAGCCCACAGTCACACAAACCTATATATTGACTCATACATACCGAGCAAGACTGTGAATGTTTCTCATTTTCTTAGAAAGSCAGGCTAAATAAAGCACATACAGCTCACAAGTTCTTTAGAATTCTTTGAATGATTAGGGAGATCCTATGAATATAATTCAGGTAGGCTTTCACAGGGTCTTTGACAAGACTCCAATCAAGAGTCTAAGAAGCTAAGTAAACATGAAATGAAAGGCCAAGCATTGATACGGATAAAAACCTATCTAGAGGACCAAAAAGAAGAAAATTTTCATTGTGAGAATAATAGTGATGAACATTGTGCTGAATAGTAGTGTTTCATTAAAGAACTGTCTCTGTAAGGAAGTGAGCACTGAGATAATAAATCTGCATATGATACAAAATTATTTTGATTAATCAGGACCAGAATGAGCTGTGAAGAGCTTCAGAAAGCTATAACCAATCAAGACAATGGGCAACTTGACAAGCAGATGAAATCTCATATTAACAAATGCAAAGCAGAGTTCATGAGAAAGAGAAATGCAAATCTTTCTTTAATCCTAGATGAACTGATTCATCCTGTCCTCAGTTTAGCATTCAGCCTCAGTCAAAAACAAACAAATGAGCTGGAGTATCACATGAGAAACAGTCTACAAGTCAATATTGCAGTCCTAGCTAGAGTGATCTGTGGGCTTTTGGTTACTTCAGTTTTAAAAAGATATTTCAAAATGAAAGGAATTCAAGAAGAGTGAAAATACTGAAGGTGTAGGGGAAAACTTCATATGAAAAGAGGTTGAAAAGGTTGGGGTTATTTGCTTTAGAAAGAAGGGGAATAAGAGAGAACAAGAGGAAAACCTGCAAAATAATGAAAGATAGGCAAGGTGGAGCAGGCACATTTATCCCTGTGTTTCATAACACAAGAACAGGGGGACATACAATTCAGTTCAAAGGCAGAAAACTGAAAACCTGTATGTACTTTTTCATATAAAATGTTATATATGCTGTGACACTTGGGGTTTCAAGAATATACTGAGCTTAAATTTAGCAAGATTCAAACAGGATATGAGTATTTAGAGGATAATCATGAATAGGCAGTTATCCAAATTAATGACAATAAAATTTTCAAAAATTAAATTCTGGCTTTTAGGCTTAAATCAGTCTCTAAAAATTAGAAATCAGCAGATGACCTATATGTAAGGGGGCAGACTATGGCATAAATATGCTAGTCACAGTTTGCTTAACCCAGTCTCTCAAGCAACATGGTCTTGCCATTTCTCAAGGTAAATTATTGTACAAAATGACCACTGGGTTAATCCAGTATGTATTTAGTTTGTTTATTTGTTTCTATGTTATCTAATTGAATATGCAGCTTCTAATGTACAATTATTTTACTGTTTTGTGACATTGCTTGTGACATTGCATTATAACTCAAATCAGAGTTCAGCTCAAAGTGAATTCTAAAACAAATAAGAAATGAAGGTAGATATAAATGCAATCTGAAGTACATGAACAACCACTTTATTTAGCTAGCAAAAATCTAACGGATGCCTGAGCAACCTTCCCAGAGGAAGAAACAAGCAATTAAAAAGTCAAAATCACGAAAATATCAGTGGTTATTGTGGCTCTCTTCCCCATCAGGAGCACTCATTAAATAAACATGAGCCTTCTTTTTACATTTTTGTGTTTTTGCCTTTTCCTTGAGTGCTTATTGTTCCTTTGGGTTTTTGCTTTTGTTTGATATTGCTTTCTCCTACATTTTTTATTATAGTCTGGATATAAGGAATATGAATTGTAAACTAGTCTTACCAGATGTCAGAATTAAAGTTGTGTGAAAAAGGTCCCACCCCAGAGCAGCTTACCAAAATGAGCTCATTTTGAGTTTTTTAGAACACAAAATATTTTTAGACTAAAGTAATATAATAAGAATAATAATGTGATAACAATATCAGCTAGGATTCTTAAAAGTAGTTGAGTGCCTGTCTCTTAATTTCACTAAGTATCAAGTTCCTGATGTTGATCTTTGTCAGTCTCCCTATTAAGTCTAAACACTGTGCTAAGTTCTTGGTTCTAGAGTTGATTCATTAAATAATAGGAAACACAACATCAGAAATGTCATTGTTTTTCTGCAAGTGATTTTGTCTCATAGGATGTCACAGAAGCACATGATATGGTGGAAAGAAATATTGTATTCATCTATTTTTACTATGAAAAAGCTAATCAGAAAATTCCCAACGTTAAAATAGCATGAAGAAGTTTAGTTCTTTACATTCACCAGAAGAGGAAGCAATATTAAGTACCATAGCTCTAAAAAAGCTTACTATTGTATCAAAATCCTTTTGTAAGTGGTAAAGAAGTAGTTGATAAAGTACATATGGTTTCAAATATAGAAAATAAATACAATACATTGCTATGAAGTCCAGAAGGGGGGAGGTCACTATTACTATGAAGTTTATATAACAATTCATTACATATGTTGAAAGATATGTAATTGTTGAGTACACATATTGTGGTACTAAATCATACATTAGTCTTCTTTGATTATGTATAAAAAGAATCTTAATGTGGATATGAGCCAAAGAGGAATGGGGTTATTCTTAGTTATCAGGAAAGGGTCATTGTTTTGGTTTGTAGGAAAAATTTAAACTTGAAAAGAGCGAAGGTTCGTTTGAATCATTGTATAAGCTGAGCAATTGGATTTGGGAGAAGTTCTCTCGATAGCTATTCACTACAATGTTTCTTCTGTCTTTCTCTGCAACATATGGTGCCAACTATTGTCAAAGAGAGACTATTAGAATCTATGAATTGGCAGGTTTGGTTAGCTGTAGCAGTGATTATGTTCCCTATCATGGAATATTTAAAATATCTGTTTTACTGGAGTATCTCTGAATTTTTCAGTGTATATTCAAATGATTTTTCTGAGTTCAGGGAACTTGTTAGTCTTAATTACAACATCCAGCATGTTCTTAAATATCCCATAAAATTCTGTTTATCTTTAGGCAGGACACCTGGTCCCATTCAAGGTTCAGCTGAGTGTTTGGCAGGCAACTCATCTCAGTGATCTTCTTTTAAAATGTGAGCCTGCCACTCTCAGCAATGTCATATCAGTCTGACAGTGTTGTCTCCTCTCTTTCTCTTTTTAGTTTCATTAACTCCTGGCACTAGCCAAACTTGTTCATAAATGAAAATGAGAAGAGAAGACCTTGATGAGGTTCATTATCTCTGAAAGTGATAATTATGTTATGATCAAAGGACAAGATGTTGATGCAGCAATTTTTGATAGGTGGAGCCTCAAGCATAAAATTAGATACCCAGTGGCAAATATCCATGGTGACAGTCTGGAACAAAGCAGAGAGTGAATAGCAGCATTTCTATAAAGGAAAATGTGGTGGAGGGGGCCCAGTGGAGACATAATAGGCAAAAAAGAATACATAAAATAGGTTGGAGAAATTGTTCGTTTCTGTTGGTACAGTTACTGGAAACTAGAAGAAAACTGAACTGCTCTCAGGACAAGCTATCCATTAAAACAAATGGTAAAAACTAAAAATGAGATTAGCTGCAATGAGCTCAGAGAACTTTATGATCCCTGAAAATGATACTGACTTCAGCCTCAAGAGCAAGACAGCCCAGAAAAAAAATTACTTTGTGTAATGATACTTTGGGTTGGGACATCATACTGATATTATTCCAAAGCTGTTTAAAGAAAATACATTTCCTTGGAAAAACAGCAATATAGCAGTATTTCTGAGTCAGAAAGTTGTGATTAACCTCTTCTCCTGTGTAAGTCTGTAGAAATTTTGACGTTATTTTTAAGGAGAGCAGGCTGGAATTATTTTTTAAATCCCACTGAACACATTTGGGCCTACTTTCATCTTGCCTAATTTTAATTGCCTTGCCCTAACTAGTTGTCTAGGCTGTTTCAATAATTAATGGAGAAAAATAAGCATCTCCAGAGGACAATTAACACCAGCTGTATTAGGATCCATCTTTAGAGGGAGTGAATCACTCTCTGGAGGCATTTTATAGTCCAACCACTATTAAGAAAGCCTAGATGACTGATTTAGATCACATATAAATTTTGAATAGTTAGAATTAGGTTATGTCATTTTCACCCTTGAACTAGAGCGTGTGGTCTAGATGGAGTGATTTTAACTTATAATTAAAGCCAAATAGACTTAAAGGATTTTCCTGAATCAAAGCTTTGAGAAGTAAAATGAGACAGGTTCATTTGCAGTGTAGCTCCACTTGTTTSAGTGAGGACTCTGCATGGATGATATAGCCAATGATTATAAGGCATAGGAAGAAGTGCTATACAAAAGTCTAAAATTATCAGTATCTTTTGTGCAAAATTATCAGCATCTTTTATCTCAACATTGCATCTCCTTTCATTCCCAAAATGATTGTATAAACTGTGGACTTCTTCCTTGCTCACCAAAATATTCCCAATGGACCTTAACAGGGCTTAGATCAACCTTGATAGCTTAGGTTCAATTCAGATGTAAATCTGTTGAAATCAAGAAACTCAAGAGATGAATCTGGGTCTATATTAGATACAGAATGACCTACTAAGGGTAAGTTTTTAAAGCAATTCGGATCGAAAGGGCTGAGAGTATATGCATTAAAAGAATGTACTAAGGAATAACCCTGAAATAGTTAATTCACAGACTGTAACAAGATAGATAGAAAGTAATTTGAAAGAAACACAGTTTGATTTCAATTTAATTTCTCTTCCATTGAGTCTATTTCTTTCCCTGTTTCAGGTACTTAAATGCTGAATAAGTCAGAGTTTGAGGAATTTGACACAGAAAATATGAACATAAAAGTGCAATTTGCCTTTTCTTTAGTTTATTCCATTGTTTACTGTGGAAAGAAATAATAAAAGAATAAAAACAGCTTGCATTTCACTTGTGGTCATGCTGTTGAAATGTCTTTGCTTTATAGGAGAGTTCTCTGAGTTGCTCCCTTTGAAATCTCATAACTGGGAGTCTAGAAGATATGGCATAGCTATTATTCTCTCCGTGAAAATTTCAAACAGTACAACTATTTTGCATGCTACTGTATCTCTCTCTCACTGGACTCTTTAAAGAGGTTTTTTTAAGATACATTTTTCAAAAGTGTCCTTGTACTTTAGGAACTGAATGTGTATTTTTGAAAATCGCATGGTTTTTAGAAAGGTAACATTGACAATTGGTATGTATTTAGGAACATACAGTACCAAATGGGAGTCCAGGCAATGCAAATCACTGTGCTTTCTGCAGAGACAATTTTTTTTTTCAATTTCACTCAGCACAGATCTGAATTTTTACTGGTCTAACTGTCTTTAAAAATCTTACCTTTAGTTTTACTGAGAAGTCTGCAACCCACTGCCATAAACAGAGGGAATGAAAGAAACAGAGGGAGGACTCGCATGGTTAAACTTTTCAGATGCTTATTGTGGTCCTGTTCTCTTTTTGTGTGTGCCGTTAGATGCACAGTTACAGTAAAAGATAACCTGCTTTGTTGATTATTTAATTAGCCAAAGTCAGCTTTTACAAGTGTAATGTTAAGCTGCCATTCTTTAAATTTCTGACTGGCACTGTTTTATAACAGTGTTTGTTTCTACCATGTAAATGTTCCCCAGTAGTGTAATTTTTACAGCAGATTACAGTCACTGTAAAGAAGACAGGGAGACTCTAACTTCCTGAATTTATTTTTCACCAGCTCAGAACTGAGACTGTTTTCATCTGTGGCATGAAGTACCTGTAARTAAATGAACAGTCCGAATCAAACAAGTTGTATAATTGTTATTGTTAACTACATTATACTTCTGTCTTTCTGTAAGATTCAAAACATATGTGCATACTAATCTGTGACCTCTTGAATGAAGGTGCAACATTTGCTGTGTATTAGCATGTGGCCTACCATAATGGAGCACTAATTCTGCCCAGGGAAACTAGCTTTTAATCAAAAAAGTTTGAAAAAGTCAAACAAGGTAACAACAAACAGTAGCTGATAGTAATAAGTACTGAGCTTACTGACATAATGGCTCCATATATGTAGTGGCTGTTTCTTCCTGATCAGAATCAAACAATAAATGATGGTTACTGAGTCTTAACATTTTTAAAAATCCACAAAACAGCTTTACCTCGGGCAAACTGGAAGAAAACACATATGATGTTATATGAACAGATAWGATAGTAGATAACAAACTTCAGCATGTTATTTTCCCCACGGAATAATTTCCACATTATAGTTTGAAAGAAAGAGAATAACCCATGTGTTCTGTAAAAACAAAAGCAGAAATATTTGGCATGTGTGTTATTCCTGGTTGTCACTCACATTCCCTAGATATTATCTGTGTTTCGAATGTCAATCTTTTGTAGGGGGCATTAGATATTGACTTGGTTTCCTTTTCTTATGTCATTAAACTACATTATATTGCTCAGCTGGACTCCTCCTAATCAATATAAACTATTTTGAATGGCCATGGGATAGGAATAGTATTTATTTTTTTATCTAAATACAACCATCTGTTATTTGATGAAAATGAAAGCCTTTTTTTAATCAGAAAATCCACGTAAATAGAACCCAGTTGCAGAGGAGACAATGGTGTTAAGTGACAGTTTCCACTGATACTGCAAAACTACAAATCAGGTAATGAAACATACTATAATTTTTTTAAAGTTTATATGTTCAGATAATTATTAAAGCTAGTGTTGCTTCAATATTTAAAGAGGTAAACAGAATGGTTGATGTAATTATAAACCCGACAGCCTAGATGTCAATTCTGAGCAGGTAACAGAATGGTTGGTATTACCTGAGTAATAGAGAATTAGAAGCTGGTAATGTGATTAATGATAATCAAATGGATTTTTTGAAAATATATACTGTCAGGCTAATCTGATACTCCAATTTTTTTCCAAAATATTATAAATCAGTTGATAAAAAGTAATTATCAGTAAGACATTTGCCTTGTTTCCACATGATATTTTGATTAAGAAAGTAGAGCGCTACAAAGTTAACGTGACATGCATTGGCTAGATTGAAGCTGACTAACCAGCAGTCAAAACATAATGGTAATTGTCGCTGAGGGGGTCGATTCTAGTCAGGTCTCACAAAGAATGATTCTTGATCTCACTCTATTTAGCATTTTTAGTAATGGAAGAAAACAAAATCAGTACTGACAAAGTTGGCAGATGGCATAAAGATTGAGGGAATGATAAAAAAAAAAAGTATGATAAATCATGGAGTACAAGCTAACAGTATGTGCTTTAGTATAACCAAATAAAACATTAAATACACAGAAAAAAGTATATAGCTCAAAATTACAGGAGACTGCCCATGGAAGCCTACTGTGTTATTCAAAAAGTTAAATTAGGTATGTCTCTTATAATCTTTGAATGTATAAAAACAGAGGTGGGTAGGCTGAAAAATCCAGATAATGGAAGTTGGTAGAATAACTCATCACTATCCTCCTGTGAAAGAAGGGGATGGGGCTCACCTCTTCTCTCAAAACAGTAATATTATGGGGAGACTCAYAGTAAGGAGACTAGTTCCACAAGGCTTTAGAGGAAAATATGCTTTAGCTGCTAGCAGAGGCTGCAGCAACTTTGGGATCTTCAGAGAGCTTTCTTTTAATTTCTTTTCTTCTCAGCTTCATTAGAACTTCTTGTCTTCTTTTCTCTCCCTTGTTCTGCTTGTCTGTCTCCTCTCCTTTCACTTTTCCTTCCATTTATCTAACCTTAAAAACTGTGGGAGTAACTTGCTGTTTGCTACCATTACTGCTTTCATTCTTATTTTCATTCTTATATTTTGCTGCTTATACCCAGCCCAATATCCCCGTTGACTGGTTTCATGTCTCTGGATAGGGACCACCAACTATTCTGTGTTTGAACAGCATCTAGCTCAGTTGTGTCTCATTCTTAGTTACTTCTTTGGCATTAGCAGACTATAAACCAGTTAGTTACTAATTGTAAAAGTACTGAAAGAAACTCTACGAGCTCCCACTCCACTGGATTCCTGAATGTTTTCAATCTTTTTTTGTATTTTCACAGAAAAACAAGTTCTTTGAATCATTTCACGCCTCTAATACTACTATGTTTAGCTGTAGCACTTACTCACTCACATGAAGCTGAAAGTCTCTGAAATGAAAAAGGCTACAATACGGCATATTACTAACTTCTTGTATGAGAGGACTTTCCCCTGCCCTCAGGTGATGTACCTTCCTTGGGCTCCCACTATATACTTGCATTTTCAAGGGGATAGTTGATTTACTCTGAACTCAACTGGTTGCAACTATGCTTTTGATGCTTCCAACACCAGTTCTCAAATTCCACTCACATCTCAGCATCTTGTAGGCTTGTCAGTCACCGGCAAGGGTGACTGATTACTGTTTTTGCTGATTTTGCTGACTTTTACAGAGGATTTTCTCAGGATAAACTCACTCATAAATGATTATTGCTGCTAATATAATTTTTCTCATACAGGTTGTACTCCCCTACCAATCCAATTGTTCTCTTGGAACCATCATATCCCATGACCCTGTATATTTTAAAATTAACTCTCAAGTTCATGTGGGACATCCAGCCTTTCCTTCAAGGGAGCTATATCATTGATTAAGAGATTGGCCAACACCCAAAACCCCCTCCATTTCTTAATTTATCCTTCACAATAAATTGCCTCTGGTCATGCCCATGCRAGAGATCTGGACAGATGCAGGAAGATTGTCAAGTACAAAATGCCCAGGCTGAGAACTTATTCACACAGAGAAATTGAAGATGTAAATGTAGTCCATGCAAAATGATACTCTCAGATGATTTAGTCTTCCTGCCAATTCCTACAGTGAAGACAGATTACTAAGTAGAGAAACTTGCCTCTGTCATCTCTCCAGTCCTCCAGACAAGCCACACTAGATGATGGTTTCTTCTGTATTTCTTTTACTGGCAATGCTCCTAAGCATGCTAACCAACTTGAAGGCATATAGACCCTTGATGTAAATAACAGACTATTATGCAAAGGTATTTACTGTGCTCCACCACCAAGCTTGTAGTAGATGTATGGGATTTTTGTAGCATTTGTCTTGTAGGATCACTTCATGTCCTTTACTCAAAGGATGATATCCTCTATCTGCCTTCCTACTAATATTTTTCTCTGCTAATCCAGACATAGGTTCTTTACCTTTGGGACTGAAGGGTTAATCTTCTTTCCTGCCYGGCCTGTATGTTTGCTCTAGGAGTTATCAAAAGGATCTGGAATGAAGTGTGAAAATGAAGTCAATGCACAAGGGCATATTGCCTGAGAGTATATGTTAAGAAGCAGTACAGATAGGCTAAATTCATAGTTTGTCTCTATTGACATTGAGGGGTCAAAATAAAATGGTTAATCTGAGATAATACTCTAACAAAAATACATATGTAAGTGTCACTGACTAGAAAACACTGAGTCTTCTGATTTTCAAAGAAGAAACTTAGAAAGTTTATGAAAAAGCTGAAACTTACAGGAAAGCTATAATAGGTTAAAAAAAGGGAAACAGAGGGAAGGCAAAGTGAGACTTTGCCTGGACAAATTATTTTCAAACAATTTAATGTGCGAAGATTTGGCACAGCTAACTACTCTACAGGAGAAATTAACTGGAACAAAACAGGTGAAGAATAAATTATAAGTGATTAAGGGCAAAAATCCCTTTTACTGTGTCAAATATCAGAGGTCTGATTCTGTGTTGCTTCATGTCTTGTCTGTTCTTTTTTTAATGAGCACAACTCGCATGCAAAGTGGATATAAAATACCATTCCAATACATGAGGCAATTCGTTTGCCTTGTGTGACCTTTGCGCTGATCTAAGACTCCATAAGGTACAGGGCAGCAAGGAAGGAGCCTCCAGCAGTAGAGAAAGACAGGAGAGCGGAGGCGGCTGCTTGCTGAAAAACCCCACCTCGGTCAGCGTGCATGCCACAGATACTCAGCAGAATCACTGCTCTCTGTGCTTTCCATTTTGCTGTTCCTCTGATTATGAAAACAAAAGCTATAGAAAGTCCTCTTTGAAAATTCTGTCTAAAATTGAAGTTAAAAGTTACCTCATTTCTTCAAATTTTTATCAAGCCCACGAGCAACGAGAAATATTACCAGTCCCACGGCAGATGTTGGATAAAAGGCAGCGTATGAAATAATGTAGATGTCAAACAGGCAATAACAATTAAAAACAAAAAAAGTAGAATCACTTTGCTAGACAATTAATAGTATCTTTTCCAACTACTTCCAAGTTACCATTTACTTGCTCACTAAAATTAAATGATTTGTTAATGAAACTGAGAAAAAACAGTAACTTGAACTTAGGTGGCTTGAACTTGAAMGACAAGCCTGTAAACTCCATGGTGATAAAAACTACTTAAGTGCATATGCTTCTGCAATTTTTCCAACAAATTGCACTTTGTGTCATATGTTGTTTATTCTTAGATAAGATAATCATTCTAAAAAGTCTGTAGTGTTACTTGCCATCAGTCATGTCATTATCTTTGTTSGTCTAAACTTTTCCACAAGTTTTGTTCTAATTTTTCAGATAAAAGACATGTCCTGTTCAATATAGTCCTCTGAAGTAAAATTGTTTTTTATCAGATTGTTCCCTCTAAATATCAACATTAGTCACCCTGTCTTATGCTGTTGCTTCTATCAATCTCCACTTGTCAAGTTTTAATAACTTTAATAATAGTCCTACCTATGTTTCCTCCTGGTCTGGAGTATATTAAACAACTTGCCAATTATGGAAACTTTGAGTGCAGCTGGTTTTTAATAATTCTGATTTGTTACAGGAAGCACAAAAGGCTGGAATCTCAGCAGGATTAAATACATTTAGCTTTCTGTAGTTCTATGAAATTAAATGGCACTGTGCCAATCTATATCTTGTGAACTTCTAGACATAAATATGGAAAGAAACTACTTTTTGCAGGAAATATTTGGAGCTTCTCTACATATAACCTTTTTTTTTTTTTCCTGGAGAAAGTAAATCTTTCACATATTACTCTAAGGATTTGCAGTTGTGACATTGGGGAAAAAATGCAGTGTGTTCCTCCTGATAAGCAGCAGAATGAAAACAAAGTCAATGTATAATTCAGAACTACAGTATATCATATATAAATAAAATCATAATAAAATAATAATGCTGCGATTCATGAACCAGAAAGTCTGATTGTTCAAGAAATGTGAGAATAAAATAGTTTAATTTTTTGGTGATATGAAATACAAGGGTTTCCAAGCAGGAACTAAAGAAAGTCTGAAAATAATTTCTTCATTAGAGTTTATTAGGAAATTGAACATGAGTTTATGCATTATTAAGGTTGAATTAGCAGCAAATATGAGACGTAGCATGCACATTACCCTCGTAGGTGACAGCTTTTGACAATATTACTGTGCACATGCTCAAGGACAGCAAAGTCTGTCTGGCTAAGTCCCACCTTCAGGATATTAATTCATTTGCACTTTACAGTAGCATGTAATGAAGTTAATGTGGTATTCAGTGTGGTAAATTAAAGATAAGTTCCCAACGGTCAACTTCTTAATTAAGAAATTGGCCTAAATTGAACAGTATTCCACTTTTTATCATTATGACTGTAACCAATAGTGCAGTATGAAACATATGATACCCAGTACAGCTGAAGGCTGCTAAATTAGTTAAAGTGTTTACCAAAACTTTTCTTTAATATGTAGTGAAATGGCAATATTTACTTTTTCCAGAACATAAGTTTGCAGCTGAATTTATGGGATACATGAAAGATCAAAAATCCACGACTGAGGAGCAGCTTGGGCTTCTCTTGCATGGGTGATGGATCTGCAGCCGCTCGGCTGCTCGGACTGCTGTGCCAAAAGCTGGTGGGTGCTTGTCCGGGGGGATTCATCTTTCAGTATAACCTTCTGACAATTTACTTTTGGTTTCTGTCTTCAGCTTTATTGGCAGATTCAACTGCTGCAATCCCATTTTACTATTTATCCCACTATGTAGCTGCCAGGAGGACATTACATATAACAAAGTAATGGCAGAAATTTATCTGCAAGGTGATTTTATTGTACGAGCTTGCTCCTACTCTCTTCCTTAGTAAACACTGTGGCCTTCCCAAAGCAATGTCAATTAAACTTTAATGTTACACTGTAGCATCTTGTACCATCCCTCTTCCCATATTTCTTATCTGGATTATATTCATCCTTGCATTAAAAATACATGTTTAATGACAAAGAAACAACTGAGGCACAAAACAAACATTCCAGGCACAAACATTTTACTAGATGATGAATTAATTAATTCAGTCGCTAACTAATTTCAATAGAGCAATGAGTTTAGCATGTAGAAGCTTGAATTTACAGAGCTGCAGGCACAAAAATGACTTGCTTAAGTATTCACCAAGTTTAAAACATACAGAATGGCACAAAGTGTGGAACTGTGAGAAATGAACAGTTAACACACTTTGTAAATGCAAAGGAAAAAGCAAGGCAGATGTGCTCATTCATCAGCAAAAGGCATCCTTACAGAAAGCAGGAAGGTGGGAGTGTGATATACAAAGAAAGATCCTTTCTTGATGCTCATTTAAATTAGTCTATGATGCAGACACTGTTGGGGCAAGCCTGCTATGAAGGCAAATTAGAGTTCATGAGCCTGAATATAAATCCTACACATAAACATTTGGATATCTAAAGATGGTCCCTGAAATGTAGATGCAGTCCAGGTCAAGTAAAAAAAAATAAAATTTCTTTGATGTTGCCCTTTTGATACCACATTTCAAGTTTTGGGCTAATATATTTCAAATGTAAAATTCATCTTAAAATACATGTATTTTAATAAATACATATTTAAATACATAGGTGCTGTCCTTCCAACTCTTATATCTGATGATTTTTCAGTTCATTCTACTTTAAAACCTTTTCTCCCTTTGATTCTCAATGACCTAATTATTTCATAAACTGAGAGAATGAAAATCCTGTAGGGAAACTGCTGTTAGCAGCAGTTTCTAGAACCTGGAAACATTTCTGTTTTTTCACTGGTAAATTACAAAAATATTTCACCCAAGGCTTGACTAGAAACTAGGATGTTACTTTACACAGTGTACGTTTGGAATTTTGATCTTTTTTTTTCCTTTGAAAAAAATATTGATATTTTTGTAGCCAAGGTGGTGGACTTGAGTTCAGTAGAGGAGAGTATTTTTACTCCTTTTTCCAGCAAACTCAAACAYTGCTTTTCCAGGTGCATACCCTTAGCACTAAGGGTGAGCTAGCACTCTCTTGAAATGGAAGGCAGTTTTGCCATTCCCATCGACGGCTCCAGCACTGCCGGCTTGCTTCTGAGGAGCCTGACTCCAGAGAGGATGAGGGGATATGACATTTTTTCACTGAGCAGCACGTATGCGGCATGCGTATCTCATCCAGAGGTACCTCAGAAATACCTCCTTGTGGGGCCTGGTAGTACTTTGGAACTGCCTGTGCAGTCACTTGCCCAGAAATAAATGAAAATTTTCTAGGTCATATATTATGTAACTGAATGTAAACATAGATATAAATTAGAAATGTATTATATTAATAAATGCTTAATTATTTGTCACTGCTTCTTATAGAAGCCAAAAGAAAAATAGTTGACTTTAAACCATGGGTTATTACCACTGCTAGCTCTTTCTACTAATATGCTTAAAGCTATCTGTAAAGCATATGATAATTTCTGTCTCATTCTTGAAATGGCTCTGATTTACCTGCAGATTTTTTACACATTAGGTATATATCTTGAATGCAATATATGGTCTATTTATTATAATGAAAAATACATCATTGAATTCTCAGGTTTTAAAATTACCTCCTCATCAGTATTTGGTGAATTTAATATTGAATATTCATAACATCACATCACTGGCAACTCTCCAGCTTTCTCCTCCTTAGCACTTTAACTGCTTCTCATGGGCATTTTCTTCTCATTTGATATTTTCATCTTTATTAAAACTCTACTATATCTCTAGGATTATATTTATGGTACTGTACAAAATTTTTATTTTTAAAATAAAGGTAAAATATCTGCCTTCAGAAAAATGATTATAACAAGCTTCAGTGCTCCTCTGCATCAGAGCTTCAAAAATATTTTTCTTCTCTTGCTGTAATATAGTAATTGTGCTTCTGAGACTTTTTTCATGACTATTATGCAATGACACAGTTAAATTATAACTTTAAAAATAATGGGAACCTAATCATCTGCACCCATCTTTCAGCACAATAAATCAAAAACGAATGAGCATATAATATTTGAAATGGACATTTAAGCTTAATTAATATAAATGCTTAAGCAAATGCAAAGATATTAGAGGTTTTTTTTAACGCTACTACAGCCTATGTTTTTAAAAAAGGAGACTATTTTTATGTATCCATTTATTCTCCCTGAAGAATGCCGTGTTCACAAAGATAAACCCTATAACTTAGATTACTGGTTGTTGTTTTGTATCTATTCTTGGAAATGCTAGAAAGAGATGATTTTTCTTTTTTACAATGATCTAAAAAATAATCTTTGGTGTTAATGTCTTCTTCCTGCAGAAAGCAAGCCGTATATACAAACGTATTTAAAATGGTATCAACACAGCAGGTGTTTGTCTGCTAGGCTTTTTTTGTCCTTTTTGTTTTTTTTCAATTGCAATGTCTTCTCTGCTTTTGATGTAGCATTAATGTTTTAAAAAGATGAAAGGATTGTCAGGACCAAAATGAATACAATGGTGGAATTGAGGTGCGTGTGCTCTGTGAACCTAACGCTGTCCCAGTCTCTTCTGACTGCTTCCCTTCTTCTCTCTTTTTAAAGACAGGGATCTTGGTCAGATCACAACGTCTGAGAACTAGCAATCATTCTGCAAGTCTCATGGGTGTAGAAAACTGTGGAACTGCATAGATCAGAAAATGAAGGAAATCAGATTGCAGAAAGACTTGATTGGTCCTTGCAAACCAACCACAAGAGAAAACTAGTGTTAACAGAAAAAGAACCATGAACAATATTGTGTCATTAAACTCATCTTGTGCTGATATTACTTTAGATTACAGCCATAAAAATTTTGACCATTATCTGTTACAGAAAACCTTGTCAATCTGATGTATGGTTTATCATGGTATATTTCATGGGTTTAGGGGAATAGTTGAAAGGGAGTTTTTTGTCATGTCTAAGATACTATGAAGCTTTTGGAAATTGTGTTTAAATATTAACCAGTTAATTTAAATGTTGGATCTGTCACTTCAGAAAGGAACAGAAGCAGAGTTCAGTGAGATAAAGATATGTAAATCCCTTAAAATTCTTATTTTAAATACAACAGATTTAAGTTTCAGTCAGCACAGTGCTTTCTGAAACGACCTGGAAGACAAATGAGCTTTGATCTGTGCTTCAACAAAGAATTGAGGCTTAGGGTGCAATATAACATGCTTGCGACATAATTACCCATGTAACGTACAGCCCGTGCTGTACCTTTCTTGTGATTAAAAATGACTTCAGCTTTCCTCTCTTCTAGGTTGATGCTTCTCATGAAGTAGACTTCATGAGTCTAGTAGACACTAGACTAATTTACAAGATTGCTAGACATAGAAGCAAGCTTGTCTGAAGTTTTTTTTCCTGGAATAAATCCATATTCTTTTGACACTGCAACCTGAGGTAATATCGTATATATCAGCATTTTTAATGTATGCTAGTCTGCTCACAAAACCATTGCTTCCTGAGCTTACATACTGCCACATTTTAATACCCTAGTGACAGAAACAAAAGAAAATGTGATATAAGCATTTTCCAAAATTATATTTGGGATACAACCAATGCAGTTTACAATCCAATAAAAATGTAACAATTTTAATATATCTGTAAAACACATTCCACTAAGCTGCAGTCCCTCTGCCTGAATAAAAATATCCCATGCATACATCACTTCTTTGTTTATGCTAAACACATCCAACTAAATCAGATTCCTGCCTTTTTTTCTACCCTTCTATTGTCTGAGATCCAGGTGTTATTAAACTCTTCCATTTTGTTGTCTATCCTATAAAAGACATAACCTTTTCATATGATGGCATGACTTCAAGACCCATTCAAAATTCTAGTCATTCCTATCAGCCCAATACCATGATAGATTTGTTTTCAGAATCATCAGCCTTCTAGGTGTCACCTTTAACACTGATTTAAACACAGCTATAATTCCTGAAATATATTTGAGTGAAAAAGAAGATTCTGACCTTGTTTTCTGCGACCCCCCCAACTCATCCTGCTATTAGTGGTTCAGTTCTTCGTGGTCACCTTCCACATACTCCCCTATGTGCTTGTAGTGCTAAGGTATTTAAACTGTTCCATATTTACTAATGGCTTTTAAGCTTGATTTATTCATATCAGACATGAGCCTTTGCTGATGGTGTTGAAATACTAATGCAATTTCTCTCTTTGGGAATAACATTTTCCCCCAAATTTTGAACAACTTCACTAAAGGGAAAAGAAGCTGTACAAACACAGCTTTTGATCTGGACATAACCAATGAGATATTAAAGACCAGATTATGAAATCCACTGTCAGATTGCTTAAAAAATAGATACAAAATTAAAACCGGGTCCTGGGAATGGACACAAAATTGAGAGAAGGATGATTAAACTGGCTGTTAGGAAATGCTAAAGAGAGCTGTATGATGGAAATCTTGCTCCTTTCTTGGACTGAGGTATCTAACCAAAGGCAGTAGCGAGGGATATTTGTGAAACTGGAGGTCAGAGTCAGAAATTCTCTCCTGCACAGAGTGATAGGGCAGAAGACCAGAAATGTCATGGCTACGGCCTTTTAGGAGGATACTTCAACTCCTTGTCTGTCTGAGAGTGGGACATAGCCTTTCCTCCCTTCTGCAGCCAGGAATGTACCAAAACCCTGGCGGTTTGGACTATGGGAAGTCCTGGATTCTGCAGCCTGCTTTCAGGTTTCTTAAGCTTTTTATCTCATAGCAGTTTAATGTAATATCTATCAATATGTGAGTAGGTGTGATCAATCAAGTCTCTGTATGTCTTGTGCCTTCTTCAAAAGTCAGCTGTGCACTTGTTACTACAGCAAATAGTACATCTGTAGGCAATAAATAGAAAGGCAGAAAACAGATCATGAAACAACATTTATTTTACCATGAAATAAAAACAGCAATGTAGAAAAATGAAGAATTTATTCACCAGAGCAAATAATTTTGTCCCAAGAGAGGATAATGATTAAACACAATTAATTCCATCTTAGCAATGTACTTAAAACTTGCAGTTAAAGTTAAGCAAGTATTTATGTTATATCTTTTAGGGATGGTGGACATTAAGAGTACTCTGTGCTTGTAAAGTGTTTTTAAATCCTCAGAGAATGAACCTGACACAAACACTGCTGAGATCAGTGGAAACGTAGAAAAACAGGACTGGGGAGCCAGGGCGTGGAAATCACTAAACAACGTGGTGGGCATTGAGAATAGCCTCCCCACGTTACTCCTTCTTGAAGCGATCTATTTTAAAAGCGGTTGGGTTATGCTCCTGTTACTCTGACTAGGAATCTTCTAATTTCTAATCTAAATGTATTCAGGGCCACTTTATACCCACTTGTTCTTATGTCAACACTTATGTGTTAGCTTAAGTGGGTTTTGTTTCCTCCCCACTGTTTTCTCTTTGATTTATTTATAGACAGTTATCCTCTCTAGCCTACATTTGCTAGTCTAAAATAAGCCAAGTTATTCTAGCCTTCCCTATGAAGAGAGGTGCTCCATTTATTGCTCATCCCAGAAGCAAATATTTCTCAATATTAACTCACTCTGTGACCTCAGCCAGAAAAATTCACAGAGCACGGAGCAGATTTCAGAAATATTCAAGTTGTTTCTTACATTTACAGTCCCTGACGTTTAGCAGTGCAGTACAATTTTCAGGATAGGTAGTATCTAAAGAAATAAAGTGGTACTGCAATAATGATGCACAACTGTTGGTTTTATTTAATAGCCAAGGACAGCTTTCACAACGGTTTTATTGCTGCCATCAAAAATTACATTCTTGTTTCCAAAATTAATTGTCTCCCCTCCCCACCCCCCCTTTTAATACATATTTTATTCTAGCTTTGACTTGCTTCTTATTTCCAGCCAACAAAATGGATTTTAGGATTCATGACTAAAGAAAAATGACATTGAACTTCACCTTCTAAATGTAATCCTTTTAAGTCTTGGTGGCTGATAATACAGCCATCTTGGCTTTAAGGCAGCTGTTTCCTCAGACTTRCAGCCCAATTTTCAAAAATATGTGAAAAACTTATTGTAAGTCTCAAATGACACATATTCAGGAACATTACTATAATGAATAAAGGCATTTTTGTAGTGTCACTAAACATATAATCAAGCTCTCAAGAGTCTACAGTTTTGTTCTGAAGTGCTATATTATGTTTTCTCCTTCTAACATTAACCCTATTGGATGGTCTGTACAACCTGATCATTTGTCCTTTGTGCAACATTCAGTTTTACCGACTATTGACTAAAAACTGCTAAAAGACATTTTTTAAACAGTGTTTACAGAGACAGCCATCATTTGTCATATTAACTATATGTTGAGAAAGGCTATACATGTGTTATAGATTAATTTAGGGAAAGGGTAAGTTTCAGAAGAGTAGGTCTAAGGCTAAATATCAATGGGAGATTTCAGGCTTGATTTCCATAGCTTAAACTATTTTCTAAGCAACCTTAATTGTCGTGAATCTTGTGAAAGAATATCTTCTTTAAAAATATCCACCATTCCATGCCAAATCATGAAAACAAATCTGTAGCAAGTTATGTGAGAGGGATACTAATTAGAAGCAAACACAGCTAACTCTCATCAGCTGCTGTGAGCTTGGATGAATTGCATGTCCACAGCAAAGGGGAGAGAGGTGAACAGAGCAGAAGCTGGATGGAGCATAAGGGAAAGAGGCTGCTGTGTGCCAGGCTCCAAAATGTCTGCTTGCAGCTCAGCTTTTATCAGTTATCATTCTAAATAATTGTCAATATTCTCTCTGGGGTTGTGATACTGACCTGGTTTTATATGATGCAGATTGGACCCCATACAATTACAAGCCTATGAAGAATATTTCTTTTCTGCCAAAGAATCAAATTTCCAAGGAGTTTTACATTCTTTTTATTTTGAAAAGCCAATTCAAAATTAAAAAGGGAGTGTGACTGTATGTATTGAATATTGCATGACTAGTCTATTGTCTTTTGATTATTCTGTTTAACTGTTAGTTATTCGTGTTTCTATGATTTTATAAATTTTAGCTGTGTTGGTTCTCCAGTCTTGACTCTGATTTCATTAGTCATGTTAAACTGTTTGTTTGTTATAAGTCATATAATCATAATAAATATTTAAAACCGTGTGATATAGCTAAGCCAAAAAAATCCTATAGCATACTGTACATGCAGACAAGTATTCACTTATATTTGTGAGGTAACGTAATGTCTTCAGCAAAATTGTTTCTCCTTAGTTTGCAGTATTTTTTGCTRTACTGAGAAGCATTGTTCTCCTGACAAGTGCTAAGCAAGTAGGTTTATACTTTTTTTTATCATACTTCTTATATTTGCTGTTAAAGCTYGGGAAATGGCCAACAAATTCTAGTAGTTTCTGAAATAAGTCTATTTTTGTTGCTTTGGGTTTGACTTTACTCAAAAATGTATATAGAATTTGTTGTAGCATCTAAAAAAATATTCTGTACATAGAGATCTCAGTAAATAATGATCAGTTAAGACTGAGAGTGCTGCAATGGACTACATCTTCAAAAGAAAACATTCTTGTCACATCACTATATTTCATTTCAACTGATGTATTCACTCTGTGTATCAATGAGAAATATGATACTGTGTATGAAACAGCATATTAATCCCTTTTTAATGAAAACAGATTATTTATATCAATGACTGTCAATGTCTTAAATTGCCCTACTAAAGATATAATACCTTTATCTATGCCAATGGCAATTATATGGCAACAGTTCAGTGTCCTATATGAAAATTAGAACTGCAAAAAAACATTGGACCAAGATAGCAGCAAACCTTGATGACAAATATATTAGGTTGGGTGTGAACAAAATCTAAAAGAAGTTAGGAGAAAGAGGAAACATTTCTTGTGTAATTTACATCCTACTTCCTAACATGAGATCTTCTGATGCTAGAGTTTCATTACAATGGCCAACACTGGACACTTGTTTTTAGTGTGATTTACCACAGTATTTCTTGGGCTGTAAGAATATGAAAAACCTAACTGCAGCATCTTCAAGTGTAACAGCTTGATTRATGAAGCCACCATGATGGCTGCTGCTACCATCATTGACCTAGACAAATGTTCCTCATCAAAATGAGTAGGTTTGTCAATGCTGCTCCTCAGTTTGGTGTTCAGATAGAAGCTTTTGGGAACTCTACAGTTCTTACTCCTTCATGAATAAGAAACTGGAATGAAGGGGCGGGAGGGGAAACTCTGGTGCATTTTCATCCAAACAAACAGACCACAGCTTTTATGCTTTGTTGGCTTTAAAGCACTTAGACACCTGCCATCCTAGCATCACATTGCCTTACCTTTGAGATAAATTAATAACCCTACTTTCAGTAAGAAAAATCTTTAAAATTAAGCAATAATGCAATTTCAGTCTAGGTTCTTGTCCAAATTTTAATGCCAAATGTCAATTTTCACACTTCTAAACTAGACACTGGGGAAGTTTCACCAAGTCCCTTTTTTATATTCTTTGTCTTCAAAGCTTCAGTTAAAGTTGAAATACCCCTGGAACCCCATAATTCACTGTGAATACCAAGAGCAGCCCTTTATGGGGGAAGCTAGGGTAGAACTGCAATGACTTTCTAGAAGAATAGTTCCATCAAATTAATAGCTGTTTGACACTCAAGCTTCTATGGCTTGAGTACAAGATGAACTGTACTTTGTCTCTTCTTTTAAAAAGGTACCTACATACATGTCTGTATCCTATCCTAAAGTATGTTAAATATCAATCCAGTAAAAAATAAAATGCCACTAGCCATTCATTTCTAATCAAATTATAATAACATTTCTATCTATTTAGTCCTAGACATCCAGATGATAGATGCTTTAAAAATCCGTATATGTATTGGATTAGGCAAAATTAATTCAAATGAGTTCTTCAGTTTTGTAATACTGCTTATCCTATAGAGTGACAAGGCTTTTTCGTTTCTCGCTTTACAGCAGAAACCATCATATACCTGGAGCACATACCACATGCTAAAGTGCAGGATTTATTTAAAGAATTTGTACAAAAAAGTGAAAACAGAACAGGTTATTTGTGTAATTTTGGCCACTAAAGTTTTCAGAAATTCTTGTATGTTTTCCCCCATTGGAGACCATTCTACTACAAAGGATGTTTTAGTGCTTTCATGTTCCAGAATCATCATTCAGTTTTAAAGCCTCATCTGTATCTGATTTCTAATCGTACAGCTATTTCCTACTTTTATCTTTTGTAACCTTAATTGCTGCTATTGTATAACCAACAGTGTGAACCATGACTACCTAAGTGAGTACAGCATTGAAAGGTAACATGTCAACCACTATGGAAACAGGACAAATTATGACCTAAATGAAAATCATTTGTACAAAATTTCTGATCTCTTTATTGTATGAAAAGAGTTATACGTCATCTCTTCTTAACTTTCAGGCTGAGAATACTAGCAGCACTAACTAGGAATTCTAAAAGTTCTATATTTAGATATCAAAAATACTTCCATAGACCTATGGTTTCAGCACCTGGTGAAAATAAGTATAATTAGTCATGTGTAGGGCTTTTTTAATTTTTAAAACCAGAAGGAGTTGAAAGCTTTCTATAAGGAGACAAGTTGGACCATAAAGAAATTTTACACTACTAATAGTTTTAAAAGGAAAACTAAATGTACTGGAAGAGGAGATATGATCGGTGGTCAGTTTTTAATGTAATAAAAGCAATTGGCTTCTCCAGCTTGAAAGAAATGCCATGTCCTGTGCTCAGTAATGCTAATCCTGACAATTGCTCCTGGCCATGTATCTCATATACTACTGAAAGGTACAAAGACATGAAAAATTTCTTATATGAAACAGACTCATGGATATTAAGATGACAGAGGGTGAAGTGAAGAGTATGGGCTTTGAAGAAAGCAAGACAGTTTTCAAAGCTACTAACTTTTTATTCTTTTCTGAGAGTTATTCTGTCAAAGATACTTAGCTCAGCTGTCATTTCTTCCTTACTAATGCCATATGTTTCACAACTTAAATCAGCAGATCCATCTGTGTTATTGGTAGTGAATACCAGTGGTTAAGCGCATACTCTGCATACAGATCATTCTGCTATATGCAGTCTCAGTTCTGATAAAAAAAATTTAAAAACTACTAGCTTTAAGTCATAAACTTTTTCAGGTATCCGATCCAGGAGCTGAGAGGAAGGAGATCTCTTTGCTCTTACCTGCATAATCTGCTCAAAGCAATTTATGAAAAAAAAATTCCTGTAATTTCATTAATACTTTCAAACTCAGAATAAGCTTGTTTCAATATTTGCAATGCTTTTGTGATGCGCCACTAGAGGGGCATCCATGGTTCTTTGGGATTCCGTGGCTAGTTGCACTGAACTTGAGAGATCATTGTTTGTCAAKTAAAAGAATTTATTAGAGCTAAGCAGTTCTACACATATGACAGACACTGGTCAACGCTAAACAATTAACAGCAGATAATCTACAAGTATAATAAAGCTAAAAAGTATAGTAAAGAACTAGAAATATAACAGAACTAAAAATAGAATACACATATCAGAGCTCTATGGTTAAGCCATGGATGCACGGTACAATGACCCTTCTCAGATGCACAGTAAAATGCATGGTAAAAAACTTTCCTTGTCCTTACGGGCCACCCCTCCAGTATTATTTTCYCTGGACTGTTCTCACCATGCTCAAGCTGCACCAAGATGATTCAGGTTCTCCCTTCAGCCTTGGCTGCAGTGACCATGAGATGGTGGAGTTCAGAATCCTGTGRGGAGGAGGCAGGGCACTAAGTAGGATCGCAACCCTGGAGTTTAGGAGAGCAAACTTTGGCCTCTTCAGGGACCTACTTGGAGGAATCCCATGGGT